>NC_086446.1:657655565-658255565 GCF_028390025.1 Pseudophryne corroboree
TTAGACACCGGCCAGCACCTACTGTACACCAGGGACGTGCAGTCAGGGGAGGCAGTGCCTCCCCTGTCATTGCTGAGTGAAATAATACAAGGAAGATACTTATGACACATATACTGTGTCATAAGTATCTTCGTTATATTTTTGTATTCAATTGCAGACATTTAAATAGTTTTGGAGGCACTGATAACAGTGCCTTCCTTTGTCAATGGGAATGGGGATAATGCGGGGGGCGGGGCCAAGCACTGGGCTGTAAAAGCCCATTGAGAAAAGACGTGAAAGTGGCACTAGAATAAGTGCCTCGCTGAGAGGGGTATGTGATTGGACAGCGGATCCAGGGCTGGATCCGCTGGTCCAATCACCCAGACGCTCTAGTATGAGTGCTCACCTCCCTCTCCTCCTGACATCCTTTCGCTGTAAGCTCCTCCGTGATGTGATGCGGGCGCTTCTGCCCCCCCAATCCCCCTCCTGTGTCACACTCTTCCTGCGCCGGACTGATGCAAAGTGAAGGAGCAGCTGGAGCCCTTGATGTGATGCGGGCGCTTCCGCCCCCCCCCCCCCCCTCCTGTGCCACACTCTCCTTGCGCCGGGCCGATGCCAAACTGAAGGAGCAGCTGGAGACCGTGATGTGATGTGGGCCCTTCCGCCCCCCCCCCCCCCTCCTCCTGTGGCACGTTCTCCCTGCGCCGGACCGATGCAATAGAACAGGAGCAGCTGGAGGCCGGCTGCACCATCATCCGGACCAGTGTCAGTCTCCCTCCCCCTCCCCCCCTCTGTATTTCTGTTGTTCTGATTTTTTCTTAATTTTTCTGTTTCCCTCTCTGTCCGTCTCTTAAGGTGGGTACACACTAGTGATGATGAGCGGGTTCGGTTTCTCGGAAACCGAACCCCCCCGAACTTCACCCTTTTTACACGGGTCCGAGCCATACTCGGATTCTCCCGTATTGCTCGAGTAACCCGAGCGCGCCCGAACGTCATCATCCCGCTGTCGGATTCTCGCGAGATTCGGATTCTATATAAGCAGCCGCGCGTCGCTGCCATTTTCACTCGTGCATTGCAAATGTTAGGGAGAGGACGTGGCTGGCATCCTCTCCGTTATTGTTGAATTTGATTGTGTATTATTGCTTAATTCATTGTGGGGAGGACTGGGGAGCAGCTGTATAATATAGGAGGAGTACAGTGCAGAGTTTTGCTGATCAGTGACCACCAGTTATCCGTTCTCTGCCTGAAAAAAACGCTCCATATCTGTGCTCAGTGTGCTGCATATATATCTGTGCTCACACTGCTTAATTGTGGGGACTGGGGAGCAGCTGTATTATATAGCAGGAGTACAGTGCAGAGTTTTGCTGACAGTGACCACCAGTATACGTTGTCTGCCTGAAAATCACTCCATATCTGTGCTCAGTGTGCTGCTTTATTTTAATGTGGGGACTGGGGACCACCAGTATAATTAATATTATATAGGAGGAGTACAGTGCAGAGTTTTGCTGACAGTGACCACCATTATACGTTGTCTGCCTGAAAAACACTCCATATCTGTGCTCAGTGTGCTGCTTTATTGTGGGGACTGGGGAGTCGGGACCACCAGTATAATATTATATAGGAGGAGTACAGTGCAGAGTTTTGCTGACACAGTGACCACCAGTATACTATATATAGCAGTACGGTACGGAAGGCCACTGCTGTACCTACCTCTGTGTCGTCATTAAGTATACTATCCATCTACATTCTATACCTGTGGTGCATTTTAGTTTTGCAGTTTGCTGACACAGTGACCACCAGTATACTATATATAGCAGTACGGTACGGAAGGCCACTGCTGTACCTACCTCTGTGTCGTCATTAAGTATACTATCCATCTACATGCTATACCTGTGGTGCATTTTAGTTGTGCGCAGTATATATAGTAGTAGCCATTGCTATTGATACTGGCATATAATTCCACACATTAAAATATGGAGAACAAAAATGTGGAGGTTAAAATAGGGAAAGATCAAGATCCACTTCCACCTCGTGCTGAAGCTGCTGCCACTAGTCATGGCCGAGACGATGAAATGCCATCAACGTCGTCTGCCAAGGCCAATGCCCAATGTCATAGTAGAGAGCATGTAAAATCCAAAAAACAAAAGTTCAGTAAAATGACCCAAAAATCAAAATTAAAAGTGTCTGAGGAGAAGCGTAAACTTGCCAATATGCCATTTACGGCACGGAGTGGCAAGGAACGGCTGAGGCCCTGGCCTATGTTCATGGCTAGTGGTTCAGCTTCACATGAGGATGGAAGCACTCATCCTCTCGCTAGAAAAATGAAAAGACTTAAGCTGGCAAAAGCACAGCAAAGAACTGTGCGTTCTTCTAAATCACAAATACCCAAGGAGAGTCCAATTGTGTCGGTTGCGATGCCTGACCTTCCCAACACTGGACGGGAAGAGCTTGCGCCTTCCACCATTTGCACGCCCCCCCAAGTGCTGGAAGGAGCACCCGCAGTCCAGTTCCTGATAGTCAAATTGAAGATGTCACTGTTGAAGCACACCAGGATGAGGATATGGGTGTTGCTGGCGCTGGGGAGGAAATTGACAAGGAGGATTCTGATGGTGAGGTGGTTTGTTTAAGTCAGGCACCCGGGGAGACACCTGTTGTCGGTGGGACGAATATGGCCATTGACATGCCTGGTCAAAATACAAAAAAAATCAGCTCTTCGGTGTGGAATTATTTCAACACAAATGCGGACAACAGGTGTCAAGCCGTGTGTTGCCTTTGTCAAGCTGTAATAAGTAGGGGTAAGGACGTTAACCACCTCGGAACGTCCTCCCTTATACGTCACCTGCAGCGCATTCATCATAAGTCAGTGACAAATTCAAAAACTTTGGGTGACAGCGGAAGCAGTCCACTGACCACTAAATCCCTTCCTCTTGTAACCAAGCTCCTGCAAACCACACCACCAACTCCCTCAGTGTCAATTTCCTCCTTACCCAGGAAAGCCAATAGTCCTGCAGGCCATGTCACTGGCAAGTCTGACGAGTCCTCTCCTGCCTGGGATTCCTCCGATGCATCCTTGAGTGTAACGCCTACTGCTGCTGGCGCTGCTGTTGTAGCTGCTGGGAGTCGATCGTCATCCCAGAGGGGAAGTCAGAAGACCACTTGTACTACTTCCAGTAAGCAATTGACTGTCCAAAAGTCCTTTGCGAGGAAGATGAAATATCACAGCAGTCATCCTGCTGCAAAGCAGATAACTCAGGCCTTGGCAGCCTGGGCGGTGAGAAACATGGTTCCGGTATCCACCGTTAATTCAGAGGCAACTAGAGACTTGATTGAGGTACTGTGTCCCCGGTACCAAATACCATCTAGGTTCCATTTCTCTAGGCAGGCGATACCGAAAATGTACACAGACCTCAGAAAAAGACTCACCAGTGTCCTAAAAAATGCAGTTGTACCCAATGTCCACTTAACCACGGACATGTGGACAAGTGGAGCAGGGCAGACTCAGGACTATATGACTGTGACAGCCCACTGGGTAGATGTATTGCCTCCCGCAGCAAGAACAGCAGCGGCGGCACCAGTAGCAGCATCTCGCAAACGCCAACTCGTTCCTAGGCAGGCTACACTTTGTATCACCGCTTTCCAGGAGAGGCACACAGCTGACAACCTCTTACGGAAACTGAGGAAGATCATCGCAGAATGGCTTACCCCAATTGGACTCTCCTGGGGATTTGTGACATCAGACAACGCCAGCAATATTGTGCGTGCATTACATCTGGGCAAATTCCAGCACGTCCCATGTTTTGCACATACATTGAATTTGGTGGTGCAGAATTATTTAAAAAACGACAGGGGCGTGCAAGAGATGCTGTCGGTGGCCCGAAGAATTGCGGGCCACTTTCGGCATTCAGCCACCGTGTACAGAAGACTGGAGCACCACCAAACAATCCTGAACCTGCCCTGCCATCATCTGAAGCAAGAGATGGTAACAAGGTGGAATTCAACCCTCTATATGCTTCAGAGGATGGAGGAGCAGCAAAAGGCCATTCAAGCCTATACATCTGGCCACGATATAGGCAAAGGAGGGGGAATGCACCTGACTCAAGCACAGTGGAGAATGATTTCAACGTTGTGCAAGGTTCTGCAACCCTTTGAACTTGCCACACGTGAAGTCAGTTCAGACACTGCCAGCCTGAGTCAGGTCATTCCCCTCATCAGGCTTTTGCAGAAGAAGCTGGAGACATTGAAGGAGGAGCTAAAACAGAGCGATTCCGCTAGGCATGTGGGACTTGTGGATGGAGCCCTTAATTCGCTTAACCAGGACTCACGGGTGGTCAATCTGTTGAAATCAGAGCACTACATTTTGGCCATCGTGCTCGATCCTAGATTTAAAACCTACGTTGTATCTCTCTTTCCGGCAGACACAAGTCTGCAGAGGTTCAAAGACCTGCTGGTAAGAAAATTGTCAAGTCAAGCGGAACGTGACCCGTCAACATCTCCTCCTTCACATTCTCCCGCAACTGGGGGTGCGAGGAAAAGGCTAAGAATTCCGAGCCCACCCGCTGGCGGTGATGCAGGGCAGTCTGGAGCGAGTGCTGACATCTGGTCCGGACTGAAGGACCTGCCAACGATTATGACATGTCGTCTACTGTCACTTCATATGATTCTCTCACCATTGAAAGAATGGTGGAGGATTATATGAGTGACCGCATCCAAGTAGGCACGTCAGACAGTCAGTACGTATACTGGCAGGAAAAAGAGGCAATTTGGAGGCCCTTGCACAAACTGGCTTTATTCTACCTAAGTTGCCCTCCCTCCAGTGTGTACTCCGAAAGAGTGTTTAGTGCAGCCGCTCACCTTGTCAGCAATCAGCGTACGAGGTTACTTCCAGAAAATGTGGAGAAGATGATGTTCATCAAAATGAATTATAATCAATTCCTCCGTGGAGACATTCACCAGCAGCAATTGCCTCCACAAAGTACACAGGGACCTGAGATGGTGGATTCCAGTGGGGACGAATTAATAATCTGTGAGGAGGGGGATGTACACAGTGAAAGGGGTGAGGAATCGGAGGATGATGATGAGGTGGACATCTTGCCTCTGTAGAGCCAGTTTGTGCAAGGAGAGATTGATTGCTTCTTTTTTTGGTGGGGGCCCAAACCAACCAGTCATTTCAGTCACAGTCGTGTGGCAGACCCTGTCGCTGAAATGATGGGTTCGTTAAAGTGTGCATGTCCTGTTTATACAACATATGAGTGGGTGGGAGGGCCCAAGGACAATTCCATCTTGCACCTCTTTTTTCTTTCATTTTTCTTTGCATCATGTGCTGTTTGGGGACAATTTTTTAGAAGTGCCATCCTGCCTGACACTGCAGTGCCACTCCTAGATGGGCCAGGTGTTTGTGTCGGCCACTTGTGTTGCTTAGCTTAGTCACACAGCGACCTTGGTGCGCCTCTTTTTTTCTTTGCATCATGTGCTGTTTGGGGACAATTTTTTTGAAGTGCCATCCTGCCTGACACTGCAGTGCCACTTCTAGATGGGCCAGGTGTTTGTGTCGGCCACTTGTGTCGCTTAGCTTAGCCATCCAGCGACCTCGGTGCAAATTTTAGGACTAAAAATAATATTGTGAGGTGTGAGGTGTTCAGAATAGACTGGAAATGAGTGGAAATTATGGTTATTGAGGTTAATAATACTATGGGATCAAAATGACCCCCAAATTCTATGATTTAAGCTGTTTTTTAGTGTTTTTGGAAAAATACACCCGAATCCAAAACACACCCGAATCCGACAAAACATTTTCGGTGAGGTTTTGCCAAAACGCGTCCGAATCCAAAACACGGGCGCGGAACCGAATCCAAAACCAAAACACAAAACACGAAAAATGTCCGGTGCACATCACTAGTACACACTGGCCGATATATCGTGGGTCCGTCGGCCAGTGTGTACGGGCGATATGTCTGTGAACTCCATCGTTCACAGACATATCGCGTCAGCCCCTCAGCACATCCGACGGCCAATATATCTACCGATATATTGGCGTGTCGCTGTGTGTGTATGTACGGGTGACCAGCCGGCCGCTCATACACATGCTGCGGCAGCCGGCGGTGATTGACAGCTGAACTGGGCGGGCATGTGTACATGCCCGCTCAGTTCATGACGTCAGTCCCCGACGGATCGGGCAGTGTGTATGCTCAACACACTGCCCGATCCGTCCATAGATATATCTGCCGATCAATTGATCGGCAGATATATCTACCAGTGTGTACCCACCTTATCACCTGCTTAGTCTTTCTCTCAGTGTCACTCTGTGTGTATTATCTCTCTCTCTCTTTTTTTTTCTCCTCTCTCTTCCCTACAGGTGCCCCTATTGGATTCAAGTGGACGTGATTCTCGGCGTAGGATGTAGGTAAGTAATCTCTCTCTCTCTCATTTTTACAGGTACCCCTAATTGGATTCTTCTGGACAAGTGGACGTGATTCTCGGCGTTGGATGTAGGTAAGTATGTGTGAGTGCGTAAGTGTGTTTTAATACATTTTTACTTTCAAGGTGTGTGTGTTGTGTTTTTATTTGGGTATTTTTGTTGTTGTAGAACTACAGGTACCAGCGGGGGAGGCTTGCTGGGCCTTGTAGTTCCACAACAAAAAAAACAATATCCTTTTTTTGACACACTTATGTCTATCAGCCCGGCACCCACTGCCCAGGAGTGCTGGGGACAGCCCCGGGCTTCACCCCTGGCCCTTGGGTGCCTGGAGGGGGAGACCCCTTGATTTAAGGGGTCCCCACTCCTCCAGAGAACCCCGGCCAGGGGTTAATAGTTGGGGGGGTAATGCCACGGCCACAGGGACCAATATAAAAGTGTCCCCCGGCTGTGGCATTATCTCCCTGGCTAGTGGAGCCCGGTGCTGGTTTTAAAAATACGGGGGACCCCTACATCTTTTGTCCCCAATATTTTTGGAACCAGGACTGGACTAAGAGCCTGGTGCTGGCTGTGTAAATACGGGGAACCCCTGTCCAATTTTCCCCCCAGAATTTAAACAACCAGGACTAGCTCAAAGAGCCCGAGGCAGGTTATACTTAGATGGGGGGACCCCACGCATTTCTTTTTGAAAATGTTAACCCATTCACAGCCTTTTCCACAGATAAGCATGCACAGATCTCACTGATCCATGCATGACTATCACAACACGTCAGCAAAAAGCAGGTGTATTTGAAAGCTCCATTTTTTTTTTTACAAATTCCATGCTTTCCCGTCAGTGTTTGGCTATTGTCGGCAGTGATTAAGAATACAAATTGTTAGTAAATTACCGAGTTCTATTAAATAACAGCCGTGTTTGACCGATGGCCTATTGATTCGTATTTGTGTGGTCGGCAGTGTATCTCAATACGAATAGCCCGAACACTGCCAATATTTGTGTTAAGTAAATTCCCGAGATCACAAAAAAAAGCCAACTCGAATGAAATCGGGACCTTAGTAAATATACCCCAGTGAGTCCAGTCTGGCCACAGTGGGAGAGGGGCCACAATCCCCCGCTTCTCCCCTCTTCTCTCACTCTCTCTCTCTCCCGACCCCGGATTCCTGTTCAGGCTGCTCTTGTCACCAGCGATCTCCGCAGTTCTAGGCCCAGGCAGGTCATTGTAAGTAAAAATAGGATTTTAATTACCTGCCGGTAAATCCTTTTCTCGTAGTCCGTAGAGAATGCTGGGGTCCATATTAGTACCATGGGGTATAGACGGTTCCGCAGGAGCCTTCGGCACTTTAAGACTTTTCAACAGTGTGAACTGGCTCCTCCCTCTATGCCCCTCCTCCAGACCTCAGCATAGGAACTGTGCCAGAGGAGACGTACATATTCAAGAGGAATTACTATTAAACATGTGGCGAGATTCACACCAGCTCACACCATCCATAAACAATATGTCGGCTAACATGGCCTTTAACATAAGTCATGCCAACCAGCATGCATAACGCAACAGCAACAGCTGTTAACATCTGAACACATGAAAAATGTGCAAAAATATAAACGTAATCAGCAGGAAAAATGAGCACGGGGCAGGCGCCCAGCATCCTCTATGGACTACGAGAAAAGGATTTACCGGCAGGTAATTAAAATCCTATTTTCTCTTACGTCCTAGAGGATGCTGGGGTCCATTTTAGTACCATGGGGATATACCAAAGCTCCCAGTACATGCTGGAAAGTGCTAATGTTCCTGCAGAACTGACTGACCAAATCTTAGGTCGTCAGCAGCCAAGGTGTCAAACTTATAAAACTTAGCAAACAAGTTTGCACCTGACCAAGTAGCAGCTCGGCAGATTTGTAAAACCGAGACACCCCAGGCAGCCACCCAGGACGAACCCACTTTCCTTGTAGAGTGGGCTTTTACCGAAGTCGGTAACGGCAATCCTGCCATGGAATGAGCATGCTGAATGGTACCCCTGATCCAGCGCGCAATAGTCTGCTTAGAAGCAGGACCCCCAATCTTGTTGGGGTCATAGAGGACAAACAAAGATTCTGTTTTCCTTATCCTAGCCGTTCTTGCAACATAAATCCTCAACGCTCTGACAACATCCAAGGATTTTGAGACGGCTGAGGTGTCAGAAGCCACTGGCACCACCACAGGTTGGTTGATATGAAAAGAAGACACAACCTTCGGAAGAAAGTGCTGACGTATTCTCAGTTCAACCCTATCTTCATTAAATATTAAGTAAGGACTCTTGTGTGAGAGAGCCCCTAACTCAGACACCCGTCTGCCTGAGGCCAAGGCCAATAGCATGACCACTTTCCAAGTGAGAAACTTCAACTCTACGTCTTGTAGAGGCTCAAACCAGTCCGATTTAAGGAACTGCAACACCACATTAAGATCCCATGGCTCCGCAGGAGGCACAAATGGAGGTTGGCTGCGCAGAACCCCCTTTATGAACGTCTGGACCTCAGGAAGAGAAGCCAATTGTTTTTGAAAGAAAACTGACAAGGCCGAAATCTGAACCTTGATAGATCCTAATCTCAATCCAGCATCCACACCCGCCTGTAGAAATAGGAGAAGACGTCCTAATTGAAACTCCACCGCAGGAGACTTCTTGGATTCACACCAAGATACATATTTTCTCCAAATACGATGGTAATGTTTGGACGTTACCCCTTTCCTGGCCAGAATAAGTGTGGGAATGACTTAATTGGGAATACCCTTACGGGCTAGGATCTGGCACTCAACAGCCATGCCGTCAAACGCAGCCGCGGTAAGTCCTGATAAACTAACGGCCCCTGCCGAAGCAGGTGATCGCGAAGAGGAAGAGGCCGAGGATCTTCCAGTAATAACTCTTGAAGATCTGGATACCAGGCCCTCCTTGGCCAGTCTGGAGCAATGAGAATTGCTCGAACTCTTGTTCTTTTGATGATCTTGAGAACCTTTGGAACAAGTGGAAGTGGAGGGAACAGATACACCGACTGAAACACCCACTGGGTCACCAGTGCATCCACTGCTATTGCATGTGGGTCTCTCGACCTGGAACAATATGTCAGAAGCTTCTTGTTGAGACAAGATGCCATCATGTCCACTTGAGGAACGCCCCAACAACTTGTTACCTCTGCAAAGACTTCTGGGTGGAGGCCCCATTCTCCTGGATGGAGATCGTGTCTGCTGAGGAAGTCTGCTTCCCAGTTGTCCACTCCCGGAATGAAAATTGCAGACAGAGCATTTGCATGTCTTTCTGCCCAGAGGAGTATCTTTGTCACCTCTGCCATTGCCGCCCTGCTTTTTGTTCCGCCTTGTAGGTTTATGTAAGCTACTGCCGTTACATTGACTGACTGGATCTGTATGGGACGACCTTGAAGAAGGTGTGCCGCTTGATGAAGGCTGTTGTACACAGCTCTCAACTCCAGAATGTTTATGTGAAGGCGAGTTTCTTGACTTGACCATCTTCCTTTGAAGCTTTCTCCTTGCGTGACTGCTCCCCATCCTCGGAGACTTGCATACGTGGTCACCAGGATCCAGGCCTGAATCCCGAACCTGTATCCCTCCAGGAGGTGAGAAAATTGTAGCCACCACAGGAGCAAAATTCTGGCTTTCGCTGACAAGATTATCCTTTGATGCATGTGGAGATGCGACCCTGACAACTTATCCAGTAGGTCCCACTGGAAGACCCTGGCAAGGAATCGGCCATATTGTAGCACCTCGTAAGCCGCTACCATTTTCCCCAACAGGCGAATGCACTGATGAATTGATACTGTTCTTGGTCTCAAAAGTTGTTTGACCATGCTCTGGATCTCCTGAGCCTTTTCCACCGGTAGAAATATTCTCTGTACCTCAGTGTCCAGTATCATTCCTAAAAATGATAACCTCATTGTCGGTTCCAACTGGGATTTTGGAAAGTTGATGATCCAACCGTGCTGTTGAAGCACCTTCAGGGATAATGCTATGTTCTGAAGTAGCTTGTCCCTGGATCTCGCTTTCATGAGGAGATCATCCAAGTATGGAATTATGTAGACTCCTTGTTTGCGAAGGAGAACCATCATCTCCGCCATCACCTTGGTGAATATTCTCGGAGCCGTGGAGAGCCCGAATGGTAATGTCTGGAATTGGTAGTGACAATCCTGAACCGCAAACCTCAGGTATGCTTGATGTGGCGGGTAAATGGGGACATGCAAGTAAGCATCCTTGATGTCCACTGACACCAGAAATTCCTTTTCTTCCAAGCTGGAAATCACTGCTCTCAAGGATTCCATCTAGAATTTGAATCTTTTTAAATAAAGATTCAGAGATTTTAGGTTTAAAATCGGTCTGACCGAGCCATCCGGCTTCGGTACCACAAGCAGGCTTGAATAAAAGCATTGGTTCCTTTGTTCAGCAGGAACCAAGACAATTACTTTGTCTTGACATAATTTGTGTATTGCGTTCAGGACATTTGTGCTGTCTTGGGCAGAAACTGGCAAGGCTGATTTAAAAAATCGGCATGGGGAAGGGCTTGAAATTCCAACTTGTAACCTTGGGATATTATCTGTAAAATCCAAGGATCCAGGTCTGAGCAAAGCCAGACCTGGCTGAAAAATAGTAGACATGCCCCCACCCGATCGCACTCCCGCAGAGGAGCCCCAGCGTCATGATGTGGCTTTTGCAGAAGTAGTTACTTGACTTCTGCTCCTGGGAGCCCGAGGGTGTTGTAGGTTTTCTACCTTTTCCTCTCCCCTTTCCTGTGAAAAAAGGGATATTTTTAGCCTTTTTGTACTTTTTGGGACGAAAGAACTGCATAGTATGAGAAATATGATATACTTTTTTAGCCTGTGCAGTTGCCGACGGCAGTAATGCTGACTTGCCAGATGTAGTAGTTGATATCATGGCATCTAGTTTCTCTCCAAAGAGGGACTCACCATTGTAAGGGAGCGCCTCAATACATCTTTTGGATTTCTTGTCAGCTTTCCATTGATGGATCCAGAGCGCCCCGCGGCCTGAAATCGCCATAGCAGAGGTCCGTGAGCCCAGTAAGCCTACGTCCTTCATAGCCTCAACCAAGTAACCTGCAGAGTCTTTGATATGACCTAGAATTTGCAGCATGTCATCTTTATCGACCGTGTCAATATTAACAATCAAGTTATCTGCCCACTTTTCAACTGCATTACCTACCCACGCAGAAGCAATTGTGGGCCTGAGTAATATACCCGTAGCAACATAGATGGACTTTAAAGTTGTGTCTAATTTGCAGTCAGCAGGTTCTTTTAATGAAGCTGACCCCAGGGCAGGTAAAAAGATTTTCATTGACAACCTAGAGACTGAGGTGTCAATCATTGGGGGTGACTCCCACTTACGCCTATCCTCTTCAGGGAAAGGGTATGCTACCCGCAACCTTTTAGGGATAGCAAATTTATTTTCCGGGTTAGCCCAGGATTCCTCAAAAAAGGTATTTAAGTCCTTAGACGGAGGAAAAGTCACCACCTGTTTTTTTTTTATTTCATTTAAAATAATCTTTTTCCTCTGGTGGAGGTGTTGTGTCAGGAAATTCCAACACCTCTTTTATAGCAACTATCATACATTGAATGCTCTTAGCCAGTTTGGGATCTACCCCCCTCAAATCCCCAGTGTCAACGTCAGTGTCGGAATCTGTGTCAGTGTCCCTTTGCATAATTTGGGGCAGGGACCTTTTCTGGGAACTGGAGGGGTCCCGAGTGGATGTTGTAGGCAAATAAAGCATCTTCCACAGACTGTCTCCAATGCTTTGTCTGTTCTTCATACTCAGAGAATTTCCTTGCTAATTTAGCCATATTACTCTGCTGCTTTCTCACCCGCACAGGCTCAGAACACTCTTGTGCCTCCAAAATGGGTTCCTCTGGGGAACTACTTTCTCTAGACATGGTACACACGTGTACAGTCACACCACTCACACAAAGGGGAGCTAATGGGGACAGACCTGCACTAATGTCTGTCAGAGGGACTCAGAGGGAATTGCCAGTCTGCACCACGCGCCCTATATGTATTACATACAATGAATATACATATATACCAAAACAGCGCTTTATATCCAATGTGAAGCCCACAGACTTCAATAAATTATGTGCTCCCCTCCCCTTCTATAACACCCTGGTACTTGTATCAGCGATGTGTGAGGAGAAGCAGCCTGTAGGATCAGCGCTCCGGCGTCTCTGTGAGGAAAAAATGGTGCCAAATGAGTGTTACAAGCAATTTTGAGGTGAAGCCCCGCCCCCTTTAATGGCGCGGTTCAGCCACAGTAATATTTATACTGGCGGGGGTAGTGTACATCAGCGGCTCACATGTATGTACATTTTGCCAGTGAGAGTACGGATTTATCATGTCCCTCAGAGCGCTGGTCACACCCCCTTCGGCGGTACACAATAGGCCCTCCATAAATTTCAGCTCCAGGCCCATGTGGTCCTTAATCTGGCACTGGGAAGTAGCACGGCCCTCCAGCAGCACAGAGTACACTGGCCCTCATTCCGAGTTGATCGCTCGCTAGCTGATTTTAGCAGCAGTGCACACACTAGGCCGCCGCCCTCTGGGAGTGTATCTTAGCTTAGCAGAAGTGCGAACGAAAGATTAGCAGAACTGCACAGGAAAAATTTCATGCCGTTTCAGAGTAGCTCCAGACCTACTCCTATCTTGCGATGACTGCAGTCTGTTTAGTTCCTGGTTTGACGTCACAAACACGCCCTGCGTTCGGCCAGCCACTCCCCCGTTTCTCCAGCCACTGCTGCGTTTTTGCCTGGCACGCCTGCGTTTTTTAGCACACTCCCTGAAAACGCCAAGTTGCCGCCCAGAAACACCCACTTCCTGTCAATCATACTACGATCACTCGAGCAACTGTAAAACGTTGCTCGAGCTTGGGTAAAACGACAAAGTTTTGTGTGAAAGTACTTAGCGCATGCACGCTGCGTACCATGCGCATACGCAGAATTGACGCTTTTCCACTTGATCGCTGTGCTGCGAAAAACGGCAGCAAGCGATCAACTCAGAATGACCCCCATTGGGAGATACATAGGGGTATATTCAATTGGTGTCGAAAACTGCCATCTGTCGAAAAGATGGCAGTTTTCGACTGTTTAAGGTCGAATCGTGATTCGAACTATTCAGTCCCAGCAGTTTTTATTCGACAAGTCATGGAATTCAATTAAACTAGTTCACTTTGCGCTAATATATATGTATCTATATTAGCGCAAAGTGAACTAGTTTAATTGGTTTGTTATCCCCTGTAGTAAGAGGGCGTGATTTTTGTATATGCGTACATAGGCATATTATCACTGTTTGCAGCTGAATATAAATTAAGATCATTAGGAGACGATTTCTGTGGGTATTTATTTAATTAACAGTATTAGCGCCGAGACAGATTTGTGAAGTTATCAAGTCATGGAATTCGACTTGTCGAATATTACGTGAATCTGCGGTATAGCTGCCGATTCATGTACTTTTGAGTGAAACGGGGTCAAATTCGACAGGATTTAGCCCCGTTTCCGATAGAGATGAGCGGGTTCGGTTTCTCGGAAACCGAACCCCCCCGAACTTCAGCCTTTTTACACGGGTCCGAGGCAGACTCGGATCTTCCCGCCTTGCTCGGCTAACCTGAGCGCGCCCGAACGTCATCATCCCGCTGTCGGATTCTCGCGAGGCTCGTATTCTATCGCGAGACTCGGATTCTATATAAGGAGCCGCGCGTCGCCGCCATTTTCACACGTGCATTGAGATTGATAGGGAGAGGACGTGGCTGGCGTCCTCTCCGTTTAGAGTAGAGTAGAGAGTAGAGAGTCTAGAGACACTTGATTTACTAATTTTGGGGAGCATATTAGGACGGAGTACTACTTGCTGATAGTGTGACCAGTGACCACCAGTTTAATTAATCCGTTCTCTGCCTGAAAAAAAAACGATACACAGTGTGACACAGTCACATACCATATCTGTGCTCAGCCTCAGTGTGCCCTCAGTGTGCTGCATCATCTATGTAATACTGTATATCTGACTGTGCTGAGTGCTCACTGCTCACACAGCTTAATTGTGGGGGAGACTGGGGAGCAGTTATAGCAGGAGTACATATTTTAACAGTGCACACTTTTGCTGCCAGAGTGCCACTGCCAGTGCCAGTGTGACTGACCAGTGACCACTGACCACCAGTATATTGTGATCGTCGTGTGGTGTTTTTATTCTATAAACGCATTCTGCTGACAGTGTCCAGCAGGTCCGTCATTATATAATATATACCTGTCCGGCTCCAGTAGTGATATATATATATTTTTTATATCATTATCATCCAGTCTATATTAGCAGCAGACGCAGTACGGTAGTCCACGGCTGTAGCTACCTCTGTGTCGGCAGTCGCTCGTCCATCCATAATTGTATACCACCTACCCGTGGGTTTTTTTTTCTATCTTCTTGATACTAGTAGCTTACTTTAGGAGTCTGCAGTGCTGAGCTGACAGTGTCCAGCAGGTCCGTCATTATATAATATATACCTGTCCGGCTGCAGTAGTGATATATATATATATTTTTTATATCATTATCATCCAGTCTATATTAGCAGCAGACGCAGTACGGTAGTCCACGGCTGTAGCTACCTCTGTGTCGGCAGTCGCTAGTCCATCCATAATTGTATACCACCTACCTGTGGTGGTTTTTTTTTTCTATCTTCTTGATACTACTAGTAGCTTACTTTAGGAGTCTGCAGTGCTGAGCTGACAGTGTCCAGCAGGTCCGTCATTATATAATATATACCTGTCCGGCTGCAGTAGTGATATATATATATATTTTTTATATCATTATCATCCAGTCTATATTAGCAGCAGACGCAGTACGGTAGTCCACGGCTGTAGCTACCTCTGTGTCGGCAGTCGCTAGTCCATCCATAATTGTATACCACCTACCTGTGGTGTTTTTTTTTTTCTATCTTCTTGATACTGTCAAAGTCAGAAAAATATCTCTATGCACACTACCATATTTGCACCTCACACAGGTCCGTGCTGCGCATGCGTACGCTCTCCCGTACGTGCACATACTCACAGTCGCGGGCACCCGCAGGCGCATGGTATGTGTCACAACTGAGGGCCTGAGCTGACGGGAGGCAGCCTCAGTTGTAGGGGCTGAGATGTACCGGAACCTGGGAGGTTGTATCAGACCCCTGGACATGTAAGTAACATGAATAATAACTGCCCGAAGGCGTGACCACGACAACTTGGATAAAAGTCAATGATGTTTATTATGACAACTCCGCAACACAGCAGCAGTAAAAGAAAACGTAAAAAGTCAGCAAAGAATAAATACAGTTCCTGGGTACTACAGGATGGCAGGAGCCACAGGGCACTGGTAGTGTGAGATAGTTCTTATGATCTTCTAGATGGAAAGTCCTTACCAGGCCCGACTGTAGCAATGGAGATAACCCAGGATTGTGCCAGCTGGTGTTCCAGGAAAAGCTGGGTTGCTGAAGATAAAACAGCTGCTGTGGATACTGGCTGGAACCAGACTGTTGTTAGCACGGAGTGGATACTGGCTGGAACCAGTTAAATAATAAATGAACTTGGGAGCGATGAAATATGAACTGAAATGTAGAACTTGAGAGCGGAGAAATAATAATACCGGTGGAGAGTGGTAAAGTGTAGAAAGGACACCGGCCCTTTAAGGGAAGCTGTACTCTGCTGGAAGCTGAGCTGGAAGCAGGTAATGTTGTAGCTGGAAACAGATGAATCCACAATGGATTGGAGAGTCAGGCTACACCGCAGGTGGAATGCTGGTGCGGGTCTCTATGGTGGAAGTCTTGAGACAGGAGCTGGAACCTGGAAGACAATCACAGGAGAGAGACAAACAGGAACTAGGTTTGACAACCAAAGCACTGACGCCTTCCTTGCTCAGGCACAGTGTACTTATACCTGCAGCAAGGAAGGGATTGGCTAGGCAATTATGCAGATTAACAATATTGACAACAGATTGGAGGAAATGATCAGCTGACAGAATCCAAGATGGCTGCGCCCATGCAGACACTTGGAGGGAAGTTTGGTTTGTAATCCATGTGGTAATGAAAACAGTAATGGCGGCGCCGGCCACTGGAGACAGGAGACGCCAGGCTGACAAGTGCACATCCAACCACGCGGACACAGCGGAGGCCGCGGCTGACGTAATCGCCACTCTGACACTCTGCATGCAGAAGCTCAGGGACGGCGGCGGAGGCCGCGGGAGACGCCATGCCAGATGTAATAAGGCGTTACTGTGACAGCGTCTCAGAGAGACAGGAGAGGATGCAGGAATGTGAACATTAGGATAACAGATGGGATCCGGTCCTGGAGCGCTGAGCCAGCCTTAGGAGGCATCTGATGGGTAAGAAATGGCGTCCAGATACCCGGATCGTGACAGTATGCGTATTTACGGTAGAGTTTATGCGATCGTAGCGTGCGACTCAATCATTACATATTTTCACTATATAATGTATTTTGTAGATCATGGTCCCTTTGATAGATTCTGCAAGTTTGGTTAATATAGAATGTTCATGAACAGAGAAATCCCTCTTTGTTTGATACGAAGGGTCAGACAGGAGTAATACAGTGGTGTTTAGTATCCATCGGAAGAATATTTAATTAGAAATATTCCGGTGTTGGTTTGAAGCAGATCAATCGCTCGTGCGAATAGTTATGGACATAAGAAGTTTATGAACATTTACTTTATTTGCACTTTATTACCCATGCGGCGGGAAACCCAGTTTCCCTCCCACCTGAGCTGTTGGAAATAGTCACAACCCACCTGTATGAATCAACCTATGACCTTTTGTTATAATGCGAAGCCGAATTCCTGTGTCCAATGAACAATAAGATTGTAGGGACCATTGAATTGCATTGTGTGTGGGGCATAAATAGGCAGGCCGACCATATCCAGTTCACTCTCTTCAACGGTTCTCATTGCTGATAATCGGGAGCTGGATATCGAGGCGCATGCGATCGTTTCCCCTTGTGCGTAAGTGTTTCTCCGCAACTATATTGATCTGCTTGTTATTGTGGGCCAATCTCTCTCAATTTCTCTCTCTTTCTCTCTCTCTCTCTCTCTCACTCATTTTCCCTTAAATTGTATTGTATTGTATTTCCTGTGTAGTTATCTGGTTAGGTAGTCTATGTTATATTGTAGTGTATGACTTGTATTGTGTTTAACTCTTTTGCAAGTATAGCATTCATAATATATATTTTAGGCGTTGGACCCTGAGCACGGTATCTGTGTGTTTCTTATAGTATTAAGTATTCTCAGAGCGTCGGTGACGCTCAAACAGCTTTTAAGGTAATAAGGTTATACTGTGTTGCATTTACTCTCTAACATTACACTAAGGTTTTACTGCACAATACACTGTTTATGGTTTAGATACAAAGGTTTAATATAGTGAGCGTCAGCTCCGCTGGTGATCTCCTCGTGGTCCCGAGCGTTCGCTACGCTATAGCGAATCATTACTTTAGTTAACAGCCAATAACGTGCCTGCCTGTGATCTCTTGGCCGTGAGTGAACGTGACGCTTGAGCGTCTCGATCACGGCAAAGCGATTGTTACGCAACTAGCGTACCCTTACGGTACTTCATACACAAATAGCGTACAGTGTTCTTAGACCTCATAAAGGGTATTATATATGATAAATATTTAGCTTTATCAATTGGCGGCTCGCCCTGTCCTTCACATATCTGCACTAGGTAATTTCAGCAGACATTACCCAGCAGCAAAGGGCGGGAGATCATATTCCTCGTAGTGCTGTTTGGATAAGCGTCTGCTTCTCTTAGTAAAGGGTGCTGAAGGAATCCGGGAACCGGAGGTAAGAACAAAACAATAGTGTCTTTTTAAAACTGTTTATTTTTCTGTCTTGCGTACACACGCACGCACACATATATATCTGCATTTCCTTTTCATTGGTGTATTTTCGTATGTCACTCTCCTGTTTGCCAGTTCTATAGTTGATAAACGTATAAATTGTGTTATGGTGGATCTTTGCTTTGCGTACACGTGTCTCTAACAAAAGACTGAGACTTGCGTACGCAATCCAAGGGCCGACGCACGCAGCGTATATTACGCAACGGAGCGTACGGGTACGCCCACGTAACTCAAATCACAAGTTTTTTTTTTCTCTCTCCTCTCAACGCGATAAGTAGCGCCACGCGGTAAATAACGCCAGGCGATAAATCGCACAAATTTTTTTTTTTTTAATTCCAAATTTAAATTAATAGATCCTTCTCCTAATTTGTAACACATCTGGTCTAAAGAGAAATTTCTGCGCAGAAATAGAAATAGAAACAAAAGTGTATATGCGGTGAGTGAGTGTTTGTTTTTACAAATTTTAAGGTTGAACCACAAGAAAAGTCGAGTACTCGTGAGGTACATGCGTGTAAGTGACGTACATGGTGGCTAGGGAGGCATCCCTGGTTAAATATACAATTTGAGCATTAGAGTGTAGCAGACCAGGAGGTCATACTGTAACAGACCAGGAGGTCATAGCAGACCAACAGGTTCAGGTACAGCAGACAAGGAAGTCCGCTATACAGTCCACAGGCACAACACCAAGAAAGGGTTGGTGCAACACCCATATAGGCCATATAAGCTCTGGCTGAAGGAATTCGCAGCCGAAATTTTCGATTCCACTGGTCGCTCAGTACATAAGATTAGTTGCTTGTGTACAAAACGATTGTACCGCACGTAATTGTGTGCATTAGTAAACCTGACCGGTACTATTTGTGTACGAAGGTCATAAACGCTATTTGTACATTCTAACGTGATTTGTGTAACTTTTTTTATTTTAAGGGAAGTTCGCTGCTCACTCAGGAACTATCCAGCAACCAATAGTTACTGGAAAGAGTAAGTGTTCTTCGGAGCACCCTCACAGGTTCCAGTAAATAGAGGTTCAGGTCGCAGGGGCCCTAGGTCGAGTACGCCAGCACCATATCGGTGTGATCAGGTCGTATTGGTCGGCGTGGGCGAGTGAGTGGGGTACTCGGTAAACCGCCACCGTCAGCCTATTTTGGACATTTGGTTTGCGTAAGGGTTGGTTAAATAAAGCAACACCTTCGAACTATGGGGGCCACTTGTTCAGGTAGGGGGCGATCAACCTCGGTTCGGGTTGATTCAGTGAACTGACCAATTGGGTCGGCAAGGTATGTAATGTGTGAGAAATACGGAAGTCACACAGAAGCTTTATGTGATGAATGGGAGAGAATGACAGTACATGACGGGGAGAAATTCCCAAGAGTAGGTAGCTTCAGCACAGAAGTGTTAACGAATTTAAGGAGAAGGATATGTCTCATTAAATCAACAAAGAGACGAATCAAACATTACGATTATTTGCAGTTGTGGCAGCAGGAAGGTGACATACAGAGAGGATTGGCTCAGGCGGCGGGATCTGGCTCAATCAGAAAACTGATAGCCACGGCCCCACCGCCACCATACATATCAGGAGAGAAATTGGTTGCGGAGAATGACGCACTAAGGTGTAACACACAAACACTTAGCAACTGTATAAATGTTAAAGATAATGTTAACCAATTAACCAACGCAAGTATTAACCCGTGCAAGTTGTACCCTGTTTTGAACTTTCCTCAGGAGTGTGATCAAGAAGACGAATCGGCAACAATTTCAGCGCTCTCTCTAGCAGCCACCATAGCAGAAACCACAGTAGGCACAGCTCCACCCACGAGATTAGTAACAAAGGCCCCTAGTGGAGGGATAGGTGAGGTCGTGTCTACAGGTAAGTACGGCACCAAACACTATGCTGAAGCCATTTCACCACAGGCTGTAGAACCCACACAGAGTGATGTTGTTAGAGTTAATCCTGTTAGGGCATGGGTCTTCATCCTGTGGCCCTCCAGCTGCTGTGAAACTACACATCCCAGCATGCCCTGCCACAGTTTTGCTATTAAGGTATGCTAAAACTGAGGCAGGGCATGCTGGGATGTGTAGTTCCACAGCAGCTGGAGGGTCGCAGGTTGAAGACCCATGTGTTAGGGTAATAGCTGTTCCAAATGGGAAAACTGACACAACAGGGGTCACCCCTGTGAGGAACATTGCCATGTATAGCCCATTTTCCAGAATGGAATTAAGGACCATCGTGTCTGAATTCCCTGACCCTAGAAAAGATTTAGTTGCCAGTCAAAAATACATCAGAGACTTAGGTAACACTGTAGAGCCCAACAATAAAGACTGGCAGATATTGCTGAGAGCATGTTTACCCTCCAATGTTGACGCAACTCAATTTTTAGCTGATTGCGGATTAGATCAGGATGTACCTCTTACAGATGTGTACAACAAAGACAATGTAAAAAGAATAAACTTACAGTTAAAAGAATATTTCCCAGCGGTAGTCAGATGGAACAAGATATTCTCCATTAAACAGAAGGAGTCAGAGACAGCTGCAGAGTATTTTCACAGAGCATTATCAGAAATGGCAAAATACACAGGCATAGAGGACATTAAAACAAACATAAACCATCGAGAAGTAGCAGTATCGGTACTGATGGATGGTTTAAAAGAGTCATTGAAGACTAGGGTACAGACCACACAACCATGTTGGCGAGGTCTGTCTGTGGCTACTTTGAGAGAGGCTGCTATTGATCACGATAGGAACATCACCAGACACAGGGAACAACAAAGTGATAAGTTAATGGCCGTAAGTATACAGGCCCTGACCACAAGGCAGCCTTTGTTTGTATCACCAAACCCTGTGGGTAAGTCAAGTGTGGTTACTTGTTATTCTTGTCATAAACAGGGACACATGGCACGAGATTGTAGAGTAAAGAATGTACGAAACTCATACCAACCCCCTAGACAACGACACGACACACGACATTGGGAGCAAGGTCCGCAGAAACGGAGTTATGAGCCACATGCAGGGGAAACAAAAAGATACCCCCCAAACAGAGATTGGCAAACCTCTGGTAGTTCCCAGCTAACTCCCTCACAAATAGTTGCTGCCAGCGGGATTCAGGGAGGTCACCATACCAAATAGGGGTGTGGCCATACCTGTAATCTGCAGCCAGTAAAATTGATTGCAAGTCTTGGAAGTGAACCAGAAATTGCAATCAATGTAGCTGGTAAATCATTAAACTTTCTTGTAGACACAGGGGCGGCAAAATCAGTGATAAATTCGACAGTGGGCATGAGGACCACTGGTAGGACAATTCCAGCCGTGGGAGTAACAGGAGTAGTCCAGCATTACCCTGTTAGCAAACCAGCAGAGATTACAATAGGGCCTTTACATACCAAGCATTCCTTTTTGCTGGCTGCATCGGCACCGACCAATCTCCTGGGAAGAGACTTACTGTGTAAAATGGGGTGCGTCATTTATTGTACTCCTGAAGGTGTATTCTTGGACATACCTGAGAATCACGCTCAGGAAGTACGAGACATGTTAGACTCCCCGTCAAAATTAATGTCACATACCACTATGACAAATAGGACTCCCTCCCAAGTAGAAGAAATGACATCTCAGATACCAGAGTCACTTTGGACTAAAGATGGACAGGACACTGGATTAATGGCAAACGTAGCTCCGGTAGTTGTACAAGTAAAAGATGGTAGGATAGCTCCAAAAATCCCACAGTACCCTCTGAAGCCAGAGGTGGAGTTAGGAGTTTACCCAGTAATAGAGCGCTTGCTACAACAGGGCATTCTGGTAAGAACGTCCAGCACTGCTAATAGTCCCATCTTCCCTGTGAAAAAGAGTGGGGGGAGGGGTTACCGGCTAGTGCAGGATCTAAGGGGGATTAACAAAATAGTTGAGAGTCAGTTCCCCGTAGTGCCAAATCCAGCTGTCATCCTAATGCAAATCCCTCCCACTGCGAAATTTTTCACTGTTATTGACCTCTGCTCCGCTTTCTTTTCGGTACCTCTGCACCCTGACAGTCAATATTTGTTCGCATTTACATACAGAGGAGTCCAATACACATGGACTCGATTACCACAAGGATTCATAGATAGCCCAAGTATATTTTCTCAGGCTTTGCATGATTGTTTACAGTCTTTCCAACCAGTGAGTGGATCAGTATTAATACAGTACGTGGATGATCTACTACTGTGTTCTGATTCATTGGAGGCATCCCTGAAGGATACGAAACAGCTCCTGTTTCATCTTTCAGACACAGGACACAAGGTTTCCAAAGACAAGTTGCAATTATGCCAAACTAAGGTAAAATATTTGGGACACTGTTTAACACAAGGACTGAGACACCTGACCGCTGATAGAATTCAAGCAATTAGAGACATGACTCTGCCACAAACCCAGCAACAAATCAGAACATTTTTAGGAATGTGTGGGTATTGCCGTAATTGGATCCCAGGGTTTTCCATTTTAGCGTTACCTTTGCAGGAAATGGTCTCCTCAAACAAACCTGATCGGATTTCGCATACAGACGAGTCTGAGGCAGCATTTGAGAGACTTAAACAGTGCCTAACGCAGGCACCAGCATTAGGTATGCCGGACTATGGGAAACCCTTTGAACTATACGGAACAGAAAGTGCTGGTTGCGCGGCAGGCGTACTAACCCAAAAGCACGGTGATGCCAGCAGGCCAGTAGCATATTACAGCGCTCAGCTAGACACGGTAGCGCGATCCCTCCCCACATGCTTGCGAAGCGTTGCTGCGATAGGATTGCTAGTAACGAAAAGCGAAGACGTCGTGCTAGGTCACAACCTCACAATTCATACACCGCATGCAGTGTCAGCCTTGTTAAATTCTGCCCAAACCAGGCACGTCTCATCAGCGCGGTTTACAAGATGGGAATTGGCACTAATGGCCCCTGTAAACATCACCATAAGGAGATGCAGTGCATTAAATCCTGCAACATATCTCCCAAGTGTGTCTGGACAGACCCAAAGGGTGGAGGATGAGAGTACTGGGGAAGGAGGAGTTAATACAAAGGAAGACACTCATGATTGTATAGAATATTTGACCCAAAATTTTACCGCAAGGCCTGACATCAGTGACAACCCACTGGAAGATGCAGAACTTACGTTCTACACGGACGGTAGATGTCATAGACAGTCAGACTCGGGAGACTTGTGTACTGGATACGCAGTCGTAGATGACCAAGGCACCATAGAAGCGGAACCGCTAGGCCCACCTCACTCAGCCCAGGTTGCTGAACTGGTCGCCCTAACCAGAGCATGTGAATTGGCTAAGGGCAAATCAGCCAATATCTACACCGATTCTAGATACGCATTCGGGGTAGTCCATGATTTCGGAGCCCTATGGCGCCTCCGAAATTTCATGACGGCAGCTGGTACACCGGTAGCGCATGCAGCTCACATAAAAAGGCTTCTAACAGCGATACAGGAACCCGACAGAGTGGCGGTTATCAAATGTAAAGCACATACATATAGCCAAGACCCAGTATCGCTTGGTAACAGCCGAGCAGACGAAGCAGCTAAGTTAGCAGCTGCTACCCCCAGACAGACAGACACCACACAACTGATGGTATTTAATACCATCAACACACAGAAGTTGTGTGAGATGCAAAATTTGTGTTCCACACAGGAAAAGGCAGTCTGGAAGGCAAAGGGATATGGCCAGGAGTCCTCAGGACTCTGGACGGATGGACAAGGTAAACCGGTGGCCCCCAGAACATACCTTCCATGTTTGGCTGAGGCAGCTCACGGGCTGACTCATCTAGGCAAGGAAGGGATGTGCAAGTTGGTAAGAGCATATTGGTGCGCCCCAGGATTCTCCTCTCATGCGAGTAAAAGAGCCATGTCGTGCCTTACCTGTTTGATAAAGAATATTGGAAAGGCAATACCTACAGAACCATCCCATATCCCACCTGCCGGCGGCCCTTTCCAGGTAATACAGATTGACTTCATTCAATTACCCCCTTGTCGAAATTTGAAATATGTACTTGTTTGTATAGATGTTTTCTTAAATTGGGTCGAAGCATTTCCAGCGGCCACAAATACCGCTATGTTTACTGCGAAGAAAATTGTGCAGGAATTTGTATGTAGATATGGTATCCCTAGAATTATCGAAAGTGATAGGGGTACCCATTTTACAGGTGATGTCTTTCAAGGAATGTGTAAATTGATGGGAATTGATAGCAAGCTGCACACTCCATACCGTCCACAGGCGAGTGCGAAAGTGGAAAGAGTGAACAGCACTATTAAAAATAAACTGAGTAAAGTGATGGCAGAGACAGGATTGACATGGCCAGAAGCTTTACCCATTGTACTGTACAGCATCAGAACCACTCCCAGGTCCCCTCTTAATCTGTCTCCCTTTGAAATCTTGTTTGGTCGACAACCGCATGTTATGATTAACCCTCAGGATGATTTGAAGTGTAACAATGAAGTAACTGTAAAATACTTGATTAACATGAGTAAACAGTTAAGGAATCAAAATGATAATCTGAAGTTAGTGATTCCTGATTTACCGGATAGTAATTGTCATGACATTGAACCTGGGGATTATGTAATGATACGGAATTTTCTACGCTCAGGTTGCCTTATTGACAGATGGGAAGGACCATACCAGGTCTTATTGACTAGCACTACAGCATTGAAGGTTGCTGAGAGAGAGACTTGGGTTCATTCGTCCCACTGTAAAAAGGTCGTTGATCCAGAGAAGTCCTGTGATAAGGAACAGACGGTAGAGGTTGTATCACTAAAGTGTCTGTTCCAGGAGGACTGAGGCGGCACCTGAGCATTGAAAATCACAAGATCAAAAGCAGTTGTCGATCCCCTGTTCCCTTTTATTGTTTTTCTCCACTTCCCATCCCCTCTCCCTCAAATTATTTTTCCCCCCTTCTCATTCTTCTTCGTCTCCTCCTAAGATGGACTTGCCCCAAGAGACTGTGATCCGGATTTTCCTGTTGACCATGATGTTGACCAGAGCAGTCTGTTCCGGCGAGAGTACCATGGAGGTCGAGAGAGGTTCTGGAATGGGTTCTGATGATAAAGATGGAGGCGTAGTTTTCCGAGAACAACATAATCAACAAGCAAAGGCGAGTATCAGAAAACGATCCGATAGCATTGACCATAGAAGGAATTGTGAAGGATTGTTAGCTGAAGAAAACTGTATCTGTAGGCTCTGTAACAATGTCATTGAGGATGGGTGCATTAAGAAATGCCAATCCAGTTTTAATATCCATATGGACCGGCATCCATTGAGTGACTATCACTCCTTAGTGGGTAATGTGTTAAACAAAACAGATTGTTGGGTATGCTCTCAAGTACCTCAGGGTCATAGCAAATCAGGGCTAGTACCATTTCCTTTAACGATAGAGGAGGTACTTGAGTTAAATGGTGGGAGACCGGTGGACCGGAGGTTTAATATCTCCAGCCCTCCTAGTTTGAAGCTCCACCAATACCATGTGGATAGGTCCCTATTATGTTTCAACATCTCCAATCCCCGAAAACCGGGAAATTGGGAAGTGTCATGGAGTAACCACACCATGACCTTTTCGCATAGAGCAGAAAGAATGCCTACAGATACAGAGCTTGTACGCCACATAGCCAGTAGAGGAAAATCTTTCCGGTATAGGTATACCTTAGGAAATAGGGTTACTAGAGTTGGAGAGGTATCACCAGGATACTGTGCACATATCGTACAACCTGATACGTGTACTAAGCAGATGGAAGAATTAGGGTTAGGAGATTTCACATGGAAGGTGTGTAATATGGTTATGTCCTACTCCGTCCCATATGTTCTCCCCGATGATGCATATTTCATATGCGGGAGAAAGGCGTACAAGTGGCTTGCCCCAAACTCTGAAGGATTGTGTTATATTGGAAAAGTACTGCCTGAAGTAATGACTGTATCACATGACAAAATGAAAGACATACACCGTGGTGCCCAAGCTCCTTATACTCACACCCATTACAAGCACGTTGTTAAAAGGCACCTGATAGAGAAGACAGAGCATCCGGCCTCTGATCTGATAAGTGAATCCACCGGGATTCAATTCTTAATCGCGTTAGATTTCACCCGCACCGCTAGAGGAGTGCTGAATTATAAATACATATCGGCGCTCGCAAATTTGTTAGATAATATCACTGAAATGTATGATGACACGTTTAGGTATACTGGAAGAGAACTTCAGGCTTACAAAACAGAACTGGTACAGCATAGAATGGTTCTCAATTACCTCACAGCAGTGACAGGCGGATATTGTGTCACACTGGCAACACAATACGGCGTGAAATGTTGCACATATATTACGAATAGCACCGAGGATCCGGTCGAGGTCATAGACCAAAAGATGGACGATATTCTCCAATTGAAGTGGGAATTTCGCAGGAGACACAATCTCACTCTTGCTGCTGTAGGTAATGAGCTGACTGGTTGGGTGTCATGGTTGAACCCGCAAAATTGGTTTTCTGGTTTAGGAGACTGGGCTCAAGGAGTCATAATGGATGTTGGGAAGTTTCTCCTATGTATCTTAGGTGTTGTCATATCGATTGGATTGATATTTAGATGCGGTCAGGCTTTAATGAAGTGCAATCATCGTACTAGGGTAATGAGTTTAAGGAGTGAGGAAACTGTAATTAACCTGGACTTGATTTATGACCCAAATGTAGAAACAATGATGTGATGAAAATGCGATTTCTACGGTCCGTTTCTTTCACCTGTTTTTCCGTTTTCTCCAAGGTAACAAGACCCATTTGGACGAGGAATTTGATGAGCCGATATACAGACAACAGAGGGATTAAAGAAGAAGTTTGACAACCTGATACACAGATTTTTGATGAACTATGCCATGGATCCCCAGTTTCCCTAGAAATTTTAAAAATTACGCTAGCCCAACACTTTTGTAAATCTATGGACATTGACAGCTTTTGCTCGCACCTTATGGGCAAAAGCACAAAGAAGACTGCATTCAACAGACACCAAACAAGACCTCAATCGACGACTGTACATTTACCTGACATAGAATACCACCGCATTTACCGTAATTATGTCTTTTCTTCATTTCTACAACCCTCAGGTAATGACACACATAGTCGATAGGGAATACAGGCACAGATATCAGCAATCACATTTCTCCCCCATTCATGTATCATCAACTAAAATGTGCTCCCCCATTTTGTTACAACCAAAGCCAAAAAGAGCTCGGTAAAGTTTGACAGCCCATCCACAGACCCGTACCACGGGATAAGAAGGAATTCACATGTATACTTCGCAATACCTCGAAGCTTGATTTAAAACACGTACGGCACGATGATACATGACCCCCAAGCACGGATTCATACACACATGCTTCTGCTATCTCACTAGGTCATACCCTTTTCCTACCATCTCCTCTCCTCCCTTACCCAACCATGTAAATGTATTAACCCCTAACATATATTTTTCTCTTTTGAAATGTTTTAGAAGGTGGCAGTTATTATTGACTGCCAAAGGGTGGACTGTCAAAGTCAGAAAAATATCTCTATGCACACTACCATATTTGCACCTCACACAGGTCCGTGCTGCGCATGCGTACGCTCTCCCGTACGTGCACATACTCACAGTCGCGGGCACCCGCAGGCGCATGGTATGCGTATTTACGGTAGAGTTTATGCGATCGTAGCGTGCGACTCAATCATTACATATTTTCACTATATAATGTATTTTGTAGATCATGGTCCCTTTGATAGATTCTGCAAGTTTGGTTAATATAGAATGTTCATGAACAGAGAAATCCCTCTTTGTTTGATACGAAGGGTCAGACAGGAGTAATACAGTGGTGTTTAGTATCCATCGGAAGAATATTTAATTAGAAATATTCCGGTGTTGGTTTGAAGCAGATCAATCGCTCGTGCGAATAGTTATGGACATAAGAAGTTTATGAACATTTACTTTATTTGCACTTTATTACCCATGCGGCGGGAAACCCAGTTTCCCTCCCACCTGAGCTGTTGGAAATAGTCACAACCCACCTGTATGAATCAACCTATGACCTTTTGTTATAATGCGAAGCCGAATTCCTGTGTCCAATGAACAATAAGATTGTAGGGACCATTGAATTGCATTGTGTGTGGGGCATAAATAGGCAGGCCGACCATATCCAGTTCACTCTCTTCAACGGTTCTCATTGCTGATAATCGGGAGCTGGATATCGAGGCGCATGCGATCGTTTCCCCTTGTGCGTAAGTGTTTCTCCGCAACTATATTGATCTTCTTGTTATTGTGGGCCAATCTCTCTCAATTTCTCTCTCTTTCTCTCTCTCTCTCTCTCTCACTCATTTTCCCTTAAATTGTATTGTATTGTATTTCCTGTGTAGTTATCTGGTTAGGTAGTCTATGTTATATTGTAGTGTATGACTTGTATTGTGTTTAACTCTTTTGCAAGTATAGCATTCATAATATATATTTTAGGCGTTGGACCCTGAGCACGGTATCTGTGTGTTTCTTATAGTATTAAGTATTCTCAGAGCGTCGGTGACGCTCAAACAGCTTTTAAGGTAATAAGGTTATACTGTGTTGCATTTACTCTCTAACATTACACTAAGGTTTTACTGCACAATACACTGTTTATGGTTTAGATACAAAGGTTTAATATAGTGAGCGTCAGCTCCGCTGGTGATCTCCTCGTGGTCCCGAGCGTTCGCTACGCTATAGCGAATCATTACTTTAGTTAACAGCCAATAACGTGCCTGCCTGTGATCTCTTGGCCGTGAGTGAACGTGACGCTTGAGCGTCTCGATCACGGCAAAGCGATTGTTACGCAACTAGCGTACCCTTACGGTACTTCATACACAAATAGCGTACAGTGTTCTAAGACCTCATAAAGGGTATTATATACGATAAATATTTAGCTTTATCAATACTACTAGTAGCTTACTTTAGGAGTCTGCAGTGCTGAGCTGACAGTGTCCAGCAGGTCCGTCATTATATAATATATACCTGTCCGGCTGCAGTAGTGATATATATATATATATTTTATATCATTATCATCCAGTCTATATTAGCAGCAGACGCAGTACGGTAGTCCACGGCTGTAGCTACCTCTGTGTCGGCAGTCGCTAGTCCATCCATAATTGTATACCACCTACCTGTGGTGTTTTTTTTTTTTTCCTATCTTCTTGATACTACTAGTAGCTTACTTTAGGAGTCTGCAGTGCTGAGCTGACAGTGTCCAGCAGGTCCGTCATTATATAATATATACCTGTCCGGCTGCAGTAGTGATATATATATATATTTTTTATATCATTATCATCCAGTCTATATTAGCAGCAGACGCAGTACGGTAGTCCACGGCTGTAGCTACCTCTGTGTCGGCAGTCGCTAGTCCATCCATAATTGTATACCACCTACCTGTGGTGTTTTTTTTTTTTTTCTATCTTCTTGATACTGCTAGTAGCTTACTTTAGGAGTCTGCAGTGCTGAGCTGACAGTGTCCAGCAGGTCCGTCATTATATAATATATACCTGTCCGGCTGCAGTAGTGATAATGATATAAAAAATATATATATATATATCATCCAGTCTATATTAGCAGCAGACGCAGTACGGTAGTCCACGGCTGTAGCTACCTCTGTGTCGGCAGTCGCTCGTCAATCCATAAGTATACTAGTATCCATCCATCTCCATTGTTTACCTGAGGTGCCTTTTAGTTGTGCCTATTAAAATATGGAGAACAAAAATGTTGAGGTTCCAAAAATAGGGAAAGATCAAGATCGACTTCCACCTCGTGCTGAAGCTGCTGCCACTAGTCATGGCCGAGACGATGAAATGCCAGCAACGTCGTCTGCCAAGGCCGATGCCCAATGTCATAGTACAGAGCATGTAAAATCCAAAACACCAAATATCAGTAAAAAAAGGACTCAAAAATCTAAAATAAAATTGTCGGAGGAGAAGCGTAAACTTGCCAATATGCCATTTACCACACGGAGTGGCAAGGAACGGCTGAGGCCCTGGCCTATGTTCATGGCTAGTGGTTCAGCTTCACATGAGGATGGAAGCACTCAGCCTCTCGCTAGAAAAATGAAAAGACTCAAGCTGGCAAAAGCACAGCAAAGAACTGTGCGTTCTTCGAAATCACAAATCCACAAGGAGAGTCCAATTGTGTCGTTTGCGATGCCTGACCTTCCCAACACTGGACGTGAAGAGCATGCGCCTTCCACCATTTGCACGCCCCCTGCAAGTGCTGGAAGGAGCACCCGCAGTCCAGTTCCTGATAGTCAGATTGAAGATGTCAGTGTTGAAGTACACCAGGATGAGGAGGATATGGGTGTTGCTGGCGCTGGGGAGGAAATTGACAAGGAGGATTCTGATGGTGAGGTGGTTTGTTTAAGTCAGGCACCCGGGGAGACACCTGTTGTCCGTGGGAGGAATAGGGCCATTGACATGCCTGGTAAAAATACCAAAAAAATCAGCTCTTAGGTGTGGAAGTATTTCAACAGAAATGCGGACAACATTTGTCAAGCCGTGTGTTGCCTTTGTCAAGCTGTAATAAGTAGGGGTAAGGACGTTAACCACCTCGGAACATCCTCCCTTATACGTCACCTGCAGCGTATTCATCATAAGTCAGTGACAAGTTCAAAAACTTTGGGCGACAGCGGAAGCAGTCCACTGACCAGTAAATCCCTTCCTCTTGTAACCAAGCTCACGCAAACCACCCCACCAACTCCCTCAGTGTCAATTTCCTCCTTCCCCAGGAATGCCAATAGTCCTGCAGGCCATGTCACTGGCAATTCTGACGAGTCCTCTCCTGCCTGGGATTCCTCCGATGCATCCTTGCGTGTAACGCCTACTGCTGCTGGCGCTGCTATTGTTGCTGCTGGGAGTCGATGGTCATCCCAGAGGGGAAGTCGTACTCGTAAGACCACTTTTACTACTTCCACCAAGCAATTGACTGTCCAACAGTCCTTTGCGAGGAAGATGAAATATCACAGCAGTCATCCTGCTGCAAAGCGGATAACTGAGGCCTTGGCATCCTGGGCGGTGAGAAACGTGGTTCCGGTATCCATCATTACTGCAGAGGCAACTAGAGACTTGTTGGAGGTACTGTGTCCCCGGTACCAAATACCATCTAGGTTCCATTTCTCTAGGCAGGCGATACCGAAAATGTACACAGACCTCAGAAAAAGACTCACCAGTGTCCTAAAAAATGCAGATGGTCATCCCAGAGGGGAAGTCGTAAGCCCACTTTTACTACTTCCACCAAGCAATTGACTGTCCAACAGTCCTTTGCGAGGAAGATGAAATATCACAGCAGTCATCCTGTTTCAAAGCGGATAACTGAGGCCTTGACAACTATGTTGGTGTTAGACGTGCGTCCGGTATCCACCGTTAGTTCACAGGGAACTAGACAATTTCTTGAGGTAGTGTGCCCCCGTTACCAAATACCATCTAGGTTCCACTTCTCTAGGCAGGCGATACCGAGAATGTACACGGACGTCAGAAAAAGACTCACCAGTGTCCTAAAAAATGCAGTTGTACCCAATGTCCACTTAACCACGGACATGTGGACAAGTGGAGCAGGGAAGGCTCAGGACTATATGACTGTGACAGCCCACTGGGTAGATGTATGGACTCCCGCAGCAAGAACAGCAGCGGCGGCACCAGTAGCAGCATCTCGCAAACGCCAACTCTTTCCTAGGCAGGCTACGCTTTGTATCACCGCTTTCCAGAATACGCACACAGCTAAAATCCTCTTACGGCAACTGAGGAAGATCATCGCAGAATGGCTTACCCCAATTGGACTCTCCTGTGGATTTGTGGCATCGGACAACGCCAGCAATATTGTGTGTGCATTAAATCTGGGCAAATTCCAGCACGTCCCATGTTTTGCACATACCTTGAATTTGGTGGTGCAGAATTATTTAAAAAACGAGAGGGGCGTGCAAGAGATGCTGTCGGTGGCCAGAAGAATTGCGGGACACTTTCGGCGTACAGGCACCACGTACAGAAGACTGGGGCAACACCAAAAACGCCTGAACCTGCCCTGCCATCATCTGAAGCAAAAAGTGGTAACGAGGTGGAATTCAACCCTCTATATGCTTCAGAGGTTGGAGGAGCAGCAAAAGGCCATTCAAGCCTATACAACTGAGCACGATATAGGAGGTGGAATGCACCTGTCTCAAGCGCAGTGGAGAATGATTTCAACGTTGTGCAAGGTTCTGCAACCTTTTGAACTTGCCACACGTGAAGTCAGTTCAGACACTGCCAGCCTGAGTCAGGTCATTCCCCTCATCAGGCTATTGCAGAAGAAGCTGGAGACATTGAAGGAGGAGCTAACACAGAGCGATTCCGCTAGGCATGTGGGACTTGTGGATGGAGCCCTTAATTCGCTTAACCAGGATTCACGGGTGGTCAATCTGTTGAAATCAGAGCACTACATTTTGGCCACCGTTCTCGATCCTAGATTTAAAACCTACCTTGGATCTCTCTTTCCGGCAGACACAAGTCTGCTGGGGTTCAAAGAACTGCTGGTGACAAAATTGTCAAGTCAAGCGGAACGCGACCTGTCAACATCTCCTCCTTCAAATTCTCCCGCAACTGGGGGTGCGAGGAAAAGGCTCAGAATTCCGAGCCCACCCGCTGGCGGTGATGCAGGGCAGTCTGGAGCGACTGCTGATGCTGACATCTGGTCCGGACTGAAGGACCTGACAACGATTACGGACATGTCGTCTACTGTCACTGCATATGATTCTCTCCCCATTGAAAGAATGGTGGAGGATTATATGAGTGACCGCATCCAAGTAGGCACGTCAGACAGTCCGTACTTATACTGGCAGGAAAAAGAGGCAATTTGGAGGCCCTTGCACAAACTGGCTTTATTCTACCTAAGTTGCCCTCCCACAAGTGTGTACTCCGAAAGAGTGTTTAGTGCCGCCGCTCACCTTGTCAGCAATCGGCGTACGAGGTTACATCCAGAAAATGTGGAGAAGATGATGTTCATTAAAATGAATTATAATCAATTCCTCCGTGGAGACATTGACCAGCAGCAATTGCCTCCACAAAGTAGTACACAGGGAGCTGAGATGGTGGATTCCAGTGGGGACGAATTGATAATCTGTGAGGAGGAGGATGTACACGGTGATATATCGGAGGATGATGATGAGGTGGACATCTTGCCTCTGTAGAGCCAGTTTGTGCAAGGAGAGATTAATTGCTTCTTTTTTGGTGGGGGTCCAAACCAACCCGTCATTTCAGTCAGTCGTGTGGCAGACCCTGTCACTGAAATGATGGGTTGGTTAAAGTGTGCATGTCCTGTTTATACAACATAAGGGTGGGTGGGAGGGCCCAAGGACAATTCCATCTTGCACCTCTTTTTTCTTTCATTTTTCTTTGCGTCATGTGCTGTTTGGGGGGTGTTTTTTGGAAGGGCCATCCTGCGTGACACTGCAGTGCCACTCCTAGATGGGCCAGGTGTTTGTGTCGGCCACTAGGGTCACTTAGCTTACTCACACAGCTACCTCATTGCGCCTCTTTTTTTCTTTGCGTCATGTGCTGTTTGGGGAGTGTTTTTTGGAAGGGCCATCCTGCGTGACACTGCAGTGCCACTCCTAGATGGGCCAGGTGTTTGTGTCGGCCACTAGGGTCGCTTAGCTTACTCACACAGCTACCTCATTGCGCCTCTTTTTTTCTTTGCGTCATGTGCTGTTTGGGGAGTGTTTTTTGGAAGGGCCATCCTGCGTGACACTGCAGTGCCACTCCTAGATGGGCCAGGTGTTTGTGTCGGCCACTAGGGTCGCTTAGCTTAGCCATCCAGCGACCTCGGTGCAAATTTTAGGACTAAAAATAATATTGTGAGGTGTGAGGTGTTCAGAATAGACTGAAAATGAGTGGAAATTATGGTTATTGAGGTTAATAATACTTTGGGATCAAAATTACCCCCAAATTCTATGATTTAAGCTGTTTTTTAGGGTTTTTTGAAAAAAACACCCGAATCCAAAACACACCCGAATCCGACAAAAAAAATTCGGTGAGGTTTTCTTAAAACGCGTTCGAACCCAAAACACGGCCGCGGAACCGAACCCAAAACCAAAACACAAAACCCGAAAAATTTCCGGTGCTCATCACTAGTTTCCGACCATCTCAGTCCGATATAAAAAAATGTCGGACTGAGATGTGGGACCCAGAGGAGGAGAGGAAGGGGAGCCGCAGGGAGTCGGGGGACAGCCACGGGCATACAGGGGAGAGAAGCGCTACAGCACAGTGCTGCAGCAGGATGTCTCACAGCGGCGCCGCTCACGGCAGCATCCACCTGGCTCCAGCAAGTGAGGTCACGCTTGCTGGAGCCGGGTGGACACTGCCGTGAGGTAGGGCAGCTGTCCCCACTGGTCTCCCTGCGGCTCCCCCTTCCCTCTCCTCCTCTGGGTCCCTCACCTCAATTCGACTTTTTAAAACTCGAATTGAGATGAGATTGAATAGGGGTTGTCGGATCCATTCCGACAAATGCATGTTGGAATGGATCCGACTCTAATTGAATATACCCCATAATGTGCTGTGCTATATAATAAACTGTGAAAATATCGATAAATTCACTGGGGCACTGGCATGAAGTGTGGAGGGGAATAGAGGCATCAGGAAGCCACAAACTGAGAGTTGTATAGTGGGAAGAGCAGGGTCCCTTGGGGGACCAAAAAGTGGTCTGGCCACTACACAAAGTGCATCAGGGAAGCAAGATATGCCTATATACTAGATCTCCAACCAATGTAAATTAACGAACAACTATCATTCTAATTTACCATCCCCATCCCGTAGCAAAGCACGGATATTCAGCTATCTACAATGTTATTTATACTGTGTGTTTAATATTTAAATTTATTTTTGTAAACAGACATTCTTAAAATCCTGTGCATCGCCGGGTACTCCAGCTAGTAAGATAATAAAAAAGATACTCAACTGTCTGGTGCTCTCTGGTGGTCTCCTCTCCAACTTGACACTGGGGAGGGGGCTGCTGGGAGGTTCTGGTGGTGCCATGAGAGGCAAGGGCTGTTGTCAGATGTAGTTCTCCCAGCGGCCACCTCCAGGGGGGATGACCAGGGCCAGATTAACAATGGGGATGATGGAGCTGCAGCTCCAGGCCCACCTTCCAAATAGGTCCAGAGCATCTGCACTGCAGATCGCTGTGCTGCTGTTGACGGGTTTTTATTTTTCTTTCCACACAGTACCCCAGATGAACCTGTCGCCTTCTCACACACTCACTCACACACACACACACACACACACACACACACACACACACACACACACACACACACAGCGCATGCTAGCCAGGGCACATGTGGATCAATGCCGCCGCCGGTATAGATGATTTACCAATGATGATGGCTGCTTCCCTCCCCTAGCACTCCTAGCATCATGTGACTTCACATCGTGTCATGTATCAGGTGCCGCCTCAACCACTGTGCCCCGAAGAGACCTAGGAGCTGTAAATAGACTCCACACTGCCCAGAATGTCTGCTCCCACTGACTGAGGTTAGGTGTCAGACCTGCTGGCTGCCTTGTTGCTTTTGCTGCAGAATGGCAAGCTGGAAAACTGTTGAAAAGTGATTGATAGATAGATAGCTAGATAGATAGATAGATAGATAGATAGATAGATAGATAGATAGATAGATAGATATTAAAAATAGTTTTCTTAGGGGGTGCCTGATTTATCTGAAATTCTGGGGATTACTGCGCTTTGGATTCGTAATTAATATAGACAATTTACTCCCTTATATCAAGTTGTATAGTGAGTACAACCACATACAAAATTCTTTTCTTTTAAAGTACATATTATTTATTAAAATATTTTCTTAAAATCATTCATACATTTCTTAAACCTTATATAGAGGCTATAATTAACATACAGGTACAATTCAGTTTTTCGACAGATGATTGGTGGACATCTTTTTATCCTTCATTTGTGACTCCAAAGATCAAATGATCCAACGTGTTTCATAATTTATGACTTCATCAGGGGTGTCACAATAGAGTGGACTAAAATATATAAATGGGTTTGTCTCAATAAATACAACATAAATAGCAAAACAATGTAAAAATATATAAGAAAGTAATATATGTTTTATAATCTAAGGCCAGTCTTGAAGACATGGTGTACAGTTGGTTCACAAAGTTCTACTTAATACTGTATATAGAATTCATTTATAGACTAGCTTAATTCAAACCTAAATTACACATTATATACTATTCTATATTGACATTATGTGACAATATTATATATTCACTCTTCTATTTTCTTTTAATAGCAAGAAAAATATGAGGACTGATAAAATATATCTACAGTAGATATGAAATACAAACATACAATCCATTTTGAATTTTCCAATAATCATTGTTTTTACAAATCAATATTTAACAGGAATAGTTGTTAAATACTATTATATGATACAGAGCACTTTTTGTAATGTTGTTAATAGTATTTTAACATCTATTCCTGTTAAATATTGATTTGTAAAACAATGATTATTGAAAAATTCAAAATGGATTTTATGTTTGTATTTCATATCTACTGTAGATATATTTTTCTGTAACCTCATTGTTGGATTTTCAAAACTGAATTGTACCTGTATGTTAATGTTAATTATAACCTTTATACAGTATAAGGTTTAAGAATTCTATGAATGATTTTAAGAAAATATTTTAATAAATGACATGTACTTTGAAAGAAAATAATTTTTTTATGTGGTTGTACTCACTATACAACTTGATATAAGGGAGTAAATTGTCTATATTATAAGTACGAATCCAAAGGGCACTAATCCCCAGAATTTCAGTTTAATTAGGTGCCCCCTAAGAAAACAATTTTTAATCTCTATCTAAGGGGTCCATTCAGGTAGTAGGACCAATCTGTGGGGTAGCTGCCGCCTTCAATAAAGTACAAAAATTTAATAAGTAGCAATTTAAGACCATTTAGACAAAGAAATGTTTAATAATTTAAATATTGTTGTGATCTATAGTTTAGAGGTGCAGTACTAGTTATTAGTGATGAGCGGATTCGGTTTTACTCGGTTCTCAAAACGGCATCTTATTGGCTATCCAAAACACGTGACATCCGTGAGCCAATAAGATGCCGTTTTGAGAACCGAGTAAAACCGAGTAAAACCGAATCCGCTCATCTCTACTAGTTATCCAATATTTTTTTTATATATATATATATATATATATATATATATATATATATATATATATATGTGCAAAAAAGAATCGTCACTCAATGCTGGAAGTTTCTTTGGTGGGTGCCTTCAGTAAAAAATTGATGATAGCAAACAGGTTGCTCTATATAATGTGTATATATATATATATACATACAGGTATATATATGGAAGATCTGTAAGAGCGCTAATGTGACACACTGTTTAGATGGTCTAACATGTTCAAATGTATTATAAAATTAGTACTGAACTAGTACATTTCTAAATAATCACTACTGTATGTGGATGATTCACTCTTCATGTGAGTGTACAATTCATAGTGATGTTGTCATCAAGTAGATTTAGAACACATTTACATGTGTGATTGTAGCGCTTTGTCCAGTATGAAGCTAACGCCATGTTCCCAGCAATGGCCACCTCACATTCCTGGGGCAGGATGTACTAATGCACATCGCCGCCCATCACCACGATGCTGATCACATATGTACTTACATATGCGATCAGCATTGCAGAGGACAGCTCTTCCGATAAGAGCTGTCCTCCGCGATGCGCAGCGGCTGCCTGACATCTGGGTTTCGGCCTCAGGAGTCAGTCTGTGCATGTGTAGGGTGACGGGGGTGGGCGCGAGGCATGCTGGTAGGGATCGGATCCCTCAAACAGCGCTGCGGAGAGAAACCCATAGGTTTCTATGGGGTATCGCCTGCAAAAGTTGTTGAACCCTGCCGCGGCACTGACCTGCTGGGAGTTAGTACATTAGGAAAATGCGGTAAACGGGAGTTTACAGCATTTTCCATTTAGTACATCCTGCTCCTGGTCAGTAGACCGCACATGCGCAGTAGTGCTCGTGGGTCCCAATAGAAGAGTGAAGTGACCGCTAATGAGGTCACTTCACTCTGAATACATTGTAGGTACGGGTTTCTTTCCAAAGCCATGTCCCTGAATGTGAATTTTGATACATTTGGGTGGTATATAATTTCTTATTGCTTTAGAATTGCAGTGATAAGAAATTACACTGATCGGGTCTAAAACCTGATTATTGCTAAATATGCCCTAAATGGCATTTTCCTTCTTTGTCATATTAAATTCACATCAACCAGGGGTCTTACCCTTTTTTATTAGCAGACTCTCACATTACACTATCGATATATGTGAAGAGGGAATAGGGAACTTAAGTTGGATAAAGGTAGGAGCTAACTATGCCCTCCATGGTGCCAGCCAAACCCCATAATCCCTATACAGATGTAACCTCCATCCACATAATGGGAGTTACAGTGAAAGAGGCAGAGTACATATACAGTATGTACTGTGTAATATAAAGTAATGTTTATTATTAAAAGATGTATATTAAATGTCTTATTGTTCATATGTACATAAGGAATGTACACGAGCAGAGAAGGTGCCAGAGATTTTTCTAGAAACTCCCTGTGCAGTTAGAAATAACTGCCTTGAGCCCTGAGCAGGTCGAGGAGCCTGCAAAAGGCAGCAGTTGAGGAGATTGTAGAGGTACCTGAGGAGAGCGGTACCTCAGGAGCTGAGGAGATGATTTTACCTCATGTGAGAGATGGAGTTTGTGCTCTCAGGAGAGCAGACAGGTCCTGTATGTAAAGAGACAGGACCCTTGCAGCTTGAGGCAGCGGGAGAAGGAGCAGCAGTATAGGCAGCAGCACTGACAAGTATCAGTGACAACCAGAACAGTGCTCAGAGGACAAGGGTGTGGAGAGGCATCAGCGTCAGTCAGCATTCAGGTGCCTGCATTTCCCTTCTAGAGGAGGCTGTACAGTGAGTTGTGAGAGATACACAGCTAATTAATGGAGATGACCAGTGTTGCATAAAGGGGGTTCACTACGGCTGGCCGGCGGTCGGGCTCCCGGCGACCAGCATCCCTGCGCCGGGAGCCCGACCGCCGGCTTACCGACAGCTTGGCGAGCGCAAATGAGCCCCTTGCGGGCTCGCTGCGCTCGCCACGCTACGGGCACGGTGGCGCGCTACGCGCGCCACACTATTTTATTCTCCCTCTATGGGGGTCGTGGACCCCCACGAGGGAAAATAATTGTCGGTATTCCGGCTGTCGGGCTCCCGGCGCCGGTATACCGAGCGCCGGGAGCCCGACCGCCGGCAAACAGAAGACCACCCCATAAAGGAGAGGTCTGTACGCACTCACTGCACATCTCACACATCAGGGGCCAGATAGTAATGGGGTGGCCAGCGGTTACCTGTCTTTACCAGCAGAATTCAGTAGGCTTATAACTTGTGACTGAGCCAGCAGATTGTGACAGGTTTATACAGGTTGAGTATCCCATATCCAAATATTCCAAAATACGGAATATTCCGAAATACGGACTTTTTTGAGTGAGACTGAGATAGTGAAACCTTTGTTTTTTGATGGCTCAGTGTACACAAACTTTGTTTAATACTCAAAGTTATTAAAAATATTGTATTAAATGAACTTCAGACTAGAGATGAGCGGGTTCGGTTTCTCTGAATCCGAACCCGCACGAACTTCATGTTTTTTTTCACGGGTCCGAGCGACTCGGATCTTCCCGCCTTGCTCGGTTAACCCGAGCGCGCCCGAACGTCATCATGACGCTGTCGGATTCTCGCGAGACTCGGATTCTATATAAGGAGCCGCGCGTCGCCGCCATTTTCACACGTGCATTGAGATTGATAGGGAGAGGACGTGGCTGGCGTCCTCTCCATTTAGATTAGGAGAGAGAGAGAGAGATTGACCTGAGGCTGATACTGTAGAAGAGAGTGCAGAGTTTAGTGACTGACCACAGTGACCACCAGCAGTGCAGTTGTTTTATTTAATATATCCGTTCTCTGCCTGAAAAAAACGGTACACACAGTGACTCAGTCACATACCATATCTGTGTGCACTGCTCAGCCCAGTGTGCTGCATGCCTGCATCATCTATGTATATATTATATATCTGACTGTGCTCAGCTCACACAGCTTATAATTGTGGGGGAGACTGGGGAGCACTGCAGTGCCAGTTATAGGTTATAGCAGGAGCCAGGAGTACAAGACAGTCACATACCATATCTGTGTGCACTGCTCAGCCCAGTGTGCTGCATCATCTATGTATATATTATATATCTGACTGTGCTCAGCTCACACAGCTTATAATTGTGGGGGAGACTGGGGAGCACTGCAGTGCCAGTTATAGGTTATAGCAGGAGCCAGGAGTACATATTATATTAAAATTAAACAGTGCACACTTTTGCTGCAGGAGTGCCACTGCCAGTGTGACTGACCAGTGACCTGACCACACTGACCACCAGTATAGTTAGTAGTATACTATATTGTGATTGCCTGAAAAAGTTAAACACTCGTCGTGTGACTTCACTTGTGTGGTGTTTTTTTTTTTATTCTATAAAAAACTCATTCTGCTGACAAACAGTGTCCAGCAGGTCCGTCATTATATAATATATATACCTGTCCGGCTGCAGTAGTGATATATATATATTTTTTATATCATTATTTATCATCCAGTCGCAGCAGACACAGTACGGCAGTTCACGGCTGTAGCTACCTCTGTGTCGGCACTCGGCAGTCCATCCATAATTGTATACCACCTACCCGTGGTTTTTTTTTCTTTCTTCTTTATACATACATACTACTACATCTCTTTATCAACCAGTCTATATTAGCAGCAGACACAGTACAGTACGGTAGTTCACGGCTGTGGCTACCTCTGTGTCGGCACTCGGCAGTCCGTCCATAATTTTATACCACCTAACCGTGGTTTTTTTTTCTTTCTTCTTTATACATACATACTACGACATCTCTTTATCAACCAGTCTATATTAGCAGCAGACACAGTACAGTACGGTAGTTCACGGCTGTGGCTACCTCTGTGTCGGCACTCGGCAGTCCGTCCATAATTGTATACCACCTAACCGTGGTTTTTTTTCTTTCTTCTTCATACATACATACTACTACATCTCTTTATCAACCAGTCTATATTAGCAGCAGACACAGTACAGTACGGTAGTTCACGGCTGTGGCTACCTCTGTGTCGGCACTCGGCAGTCCGTCCATAATTGTATACCACCTAACCGTGGTTTTTTTTTCTTTCTTCTTTATACATACATACTACGACATCTCTTTATCAACCAGTCTATATTAGCAGCAGACACAGTACAGTACGGTAGTTCACGGCTGTGGCTACCTCTGTGTCGGCACTCGGCAGTCCGTCCATAATTGTATACCACCTAACCGTGTTTTTTTTTTCTTTCTTCTTCATACATACATACTACGACATCTCTTTATCAACCAGTCTATATTAGCAGCAGACACAGTACAGTACGGTAGTTCACGGCTGTGGCTACCTCTGTGTCGGCACTCGGCAGTCCGTCCATAATTGTATACCACCTACCCGTGGGTTTTTTTTCTTTCTTCTTTATACATACATACTACTACATCTCTTTATCAACCAGTCTATATTAGCAGCAGACACAGTACAGTACGGTAGTTCACGGCTGTGGCTACCTCTGTGTCGGCACTCGGCAGTCCGTCCATAATTGTATACCACCTACCCGTGGTTTTTTTTTCTTTCTTCTTCATACATACATACTACGACATCTCTTTATCAACCAGTCTATATTAGCAGCAGACACAGTACAGTACGGTAGTTCACGGCTGTGGCTACCTCTGTGTCGGCACTCGGCAGTCCGTCCATAATTGTATACCACCTAACCGTGGTTTTTTTTTCTTTCTTCTTCATACATACATACTACGACATCTCTTTATCAACCAGTCTATATTAGCAGCAGACACAGTACGGTAGTTCACGGCCGTAGCTACCTCTGTGTCGGCACTCGGCAGTCCGTCCATAATTGTATACTAGTATCCATCCATCTCCATTGTTTACCTGAGGTGCCTTTTAGTTGTGCCTATTAAAATATGGAGAACAAAAATGTTGAGGTTCCAAAATTAGGGAAAGATCAAGATCCACTTCCACCTCGTGCTGAAGCTGCTGCCACTAGTCATGGCCGAGACGATGAAATGCCAGCAACGTCGTCTGCCAAGGCCGATGCCCAATGTCATAGTACAGAGCATGTCAAATCCAAAACACCAAATATCAGTAAAAAAAGGACTCCAAAACCTAAAATAAAATTGTCAGAGGAGAAGCGTAAACTTGCCAATATGCCATTTACCACACGGAGTGGCAAGGAACGGCTGAGGCCCTGGCCTATGTTCATGGCTAGTGGTTCAGCTTCACATGAGGATGGAGGCACTCAGCCTCTCGCTAGAAAAATGAAAAGACTCAAGCTGGCAAAAGCAGTAGCACCGCAAAGAACTGTGCGTTCTTCGAAATCCCAAATCCACAAGGAGAGTCCAATTGTGTCGGTTGCGATGCCTGACCTTCCCAACACTGGACGTGAAGAGCATGCGCCTTCCACCATTTGCACGCCCCCTGCAAGTGCTGGAAGGAGCACCCGCAGTCCAGTTCCTGATAGTCAGATTGAAGATGTCAGTGTTGAAGTACACCAGGATGAGGAGGATATGGGTGTTGCTGGCGCTGGGGAGGAAATTGACCAGGAGGATTCTGATGGTGAGGTGGTTTGTTTAAGTCAGGCGCCCGGGGAGACACCTGTTGTCCGTGGGAGGAATATGGCCGTTGACATGCCTGGTGAAAATACCAAAAAAATCAGCTCTTCGGTGTGGAACTATTTCAACAGAAATGCGGCAACAGGTGTCAAGCCGTGTGTTCCCTTTGTCAAGCTGTATTAAGTAGGGGTAAGGACGTTAACCACCTCGGAACATCCTCCCTTATACGTCACCTGCAGCGCATTCATAATAAGTCAGTGACAAGTTCAAAAACTTTGGGTGACAGCGGAAGCAGTCCACTGACCAGTAAATCCCTTCCTCTTGTAACCAAGCTCACGCAAACCACCCCACCAACTCCCTCAGTGTCAATTTCCTCCTTCCCCAGGAATGCCAATAGTCCTGCAGGCAATGTCACTGGCAATTCTGACGAGTCCTCTCCTGCCTGGGATTCCTCCGATGCATCCTTGCGTGTAACGCCTACTGCTGCTGGCGCTGCTGTTGTTGCTGCTGGGAGTCGATGGTCATCCCAGAGGGGAAGTCGTAAGCCCACTTGTACTACTTCCAGTAAGCAATTGACTGTTCAACAGTCCTTTGCGAGGAAGATGAAATATCACAGCAGTCATCCTGTTGCAAAGCGGATAACTGAGGCCTTGACAACTATGTTGGTGTTAGACGTGCGTCCGGTATCCGCCGTTAGTTCACAGGGAACTAGACAATTTATTGAGGCAGTGTGCCCCCGTTACCAAATACCATCTAGGTTCCACTTCTCTAGGCAGGCGATACCGAGAATGTACACGGACGTCAGAAAAAGACTCACCAGTGTCCTAAAAAATGCAGTTGTACCCAATGTCCACTTAACCACGGACATGTGGACAAGTGGAGCAGGGCAGGGTCAGGACTATATGACTGTGACAGCCCACTGGGTAGATGTATGGACTCCCGCCGCAAGAACAGCAGCGGCGGCACCAGTAGCAGCATCTCGCAAACGCCAACTCTTTCCTAGGCAGGCTACGCTTTGTATCACCGGTTTCCAGAATACGCACACAGCTGAAAACCTCTTACGGCAACTGAGGAAGATCATCGCGGAATGGCTTACCCCAATTGGACTCTCCTGTGGATTTGTGGCATCGGACAACGCCAGCAATATTGTGTGTGCATTAAATATGGGCAAATTCCAGCACGTCCCATGTTTTGCACATACCTTGAATTTGGTGGTGCAGAATTATTTAAAAAACGACAGGGGCGTGCAAGAGATGCTGTCGGTGGCCAGAAAAATTGCGGGACACTTTCGGCGTACAGGCACCACGTACAGAAGACTGGAGCACCACCAAAAACTACTGAACCTGCCCTGCCATCATCTGAAGCAAGAAGTGGTAACGAGGTGGAATTCAACCCTCTATATGCTTCAGAGGTTGGAGGAGCAGCAAAAGGCCATTCAAGCCTATACAATTGAGCACGATATAGGAGGTGGAATGCACCTGTCTCAAGCGCAGTGGAGAATGATTTCAACGTTGTGCAAGGTTCTGATGCCCTTTGAACTTGCCACACGTGAAGTCAGTTCAGACACTGCCAGCCTGAGTCAGGTCATTCCCCTCATCAGGCTTTTGCAGAAGAAGCTGGAGACATTGAAGGAGGAGCTAACACGGAGCGATTCCGCTAGGCATGTGGGACTTGTGGATGGAGCCCTTAATTCGCTTAACAAGGATTCACGGGTGGTCAATCTGTTGAAATCAGAGCACTACATTTTGGCCACTGTGCTCGATCCTAGATTTAAAGCCTACCTTGGATCTCTCTTTCCGGCAGACACAAGTCTGCTGGGGTTGAAAGACCTGCTGGTGAGAAAATTGTCAAGTCAAGCGGAACGCGACCTGTCAACATCTCCTCCTTCACATTCTCCCGCAACTGGGGGTGCGAGGAAAAGGCTCAGAATTCCGAGCCCACCCGCTGGCGGTGATGCAGGGCAGTCTGGAGCGACTGCTGATGCTGACATCTGGTCCGGATTGAAGGACCTGACAACGATTACGGACATGTCGTCTACTGTCACTGCATATGATTCTCTCACCATTGAAAGAATGGTGGAGGATTATATGAGTGACCGCATCCAAGTAGGCACGTCACACAGTCCATACTTATACTGGCAGGAAAAAGAGGCAATTTGGAGGCCATTGCACAAACTGGCTTTATTCTACCTAAGTTGCCCTCCCACAAGTGTGTACTCCGAAAGAGTGTTTAGTGCCGCCGCTCACCTTGTCAGCAATCGGCGTACGAGGTTACATCCAGAAAATGTGGAGAAGATGATGTTCATTAAAATGAATTATAATCAATTCCTCCGCGGAGACATTGACCAGCAGCAATTGCCTCCACAAAGTACACAGGGAGCTGAGATGGTGGATTCCAGTGGGGACGAATTGATAATCTGTGAGGAGGGGGATGTACACGGTGATATATCGGAGGGTGATGATGAGGTGGACATCTTGCCTCTGTAGAGCCAGTTTGTGCAAGGAGAGATTAATTGCTTCTTTTTTGGGGGGGGTCCAAACCAACCCGTCATATCAGTCACAGTCGTGTGGCAGACCCTGTCACTGAAATGATGGGTTGGTTAAAGTGTGCATGTCCTGTTTTGTTTATACAACATAAGGGTGGGTGGGAGGGCCCAAGGACAATTCCATCTTGCACCTCTTTTTTCTTTTATTTTTCTTTGCGTCATGTGCTGTTTGGGGAGGGTTTTTTGGAAGGGACATCCTGCGTGACACTGCAGTGCCACTCCTAAATGGGCCCGGTGTTTGTGTCGGCCACTAGGGTCGCTAATCTTACTCACACAGTCAGCTACCTCATTGCGCCTCTTTTTTTCTTTGCGTCATGTGCTGATTGGGGAGGGTTTTTTGGAAGGGACATCCTGCGTGACACTGCAGTGCCACTCCTAAATGGGCCCGGTGTTTGTGTCGGCCACTAGGGTCGCTAATCTTACTCACACAGTCAGCTACCTCATTGCGCCTCTTTTTTTCTTTGCGTCATGTGCTGATTGGGGAGGGTTTTTTGGAAGGGACATCCTGCGTGACACTGCAGTGCCACTCCTAAATGGGCCCGGTGTTTGTGTCGGCCACTAGGGTCGCTAATCTTACTCACACAGTCAGCTACCTCATTGCGCCTCTTTTTTTCTTTGCGTCATGTGCTGATTGGGGAGGGTTTTTTGGAAGGGACATCCTGCGTGACACTGCAGTGCCACTCCTAAATGGGCCCGGTGTTTGTGTCGGCCACTAGGGTCGCTAATCTTACTCACACAGTCAGCTACCTCATTGCGCCTCTTTTTTTCTTTGCGTCATGTGCTGATTGGGGAGGGTTTTTTGGAAGGGACATCCTGCGTGACACTGCAGTGCCACTCCTAAATGGGCCCGGTGTTTGTGTCGGCCACTAGGGTCGCTAATCTTACTCACACAGTCAGCTACCTCATTGCGCCTCTTTTTTTCTTTGCGTCATGTGCTGATTGGGGAGGGTTTTTTGGAAGGGACATCCTGCGTGACACTGCAGTGCCACTCCTAAATGGGCCCGGTGTTTGTGTCGGCCACTAGGGTCGCTAATCTTACTCACACAGTCAGCTACCTCATTGCGCCTCTTTTTTTCTTTGCGTCATGTGCTGATTGGGGAGGGTTTTTTGGAAGGGACATCCTGCGTGACACTGCAGTGCCACTCCTAAATGGGCCAGGTGTTTGTGTCGGCCACTAGTGTCGCTTAGCTTAGTCATCCAGCGACCTTGGTGCAAATTTTAGGACTAAAAATAATATTGTGAGGTGTGAGGTATTCAGAATAGACTGAAAATGAGTGGAAATTATGGTTTTTGAGGTTAATAATAATATGGGATCAAAATGACCCCCAAATTCTATGATTTAAGCTGTTTTTTAGTGTTTTTTTAAAAAAAGACCCGAATCCAAAACACACCCGAATCCGACAAAAAAAATTCGGTGAGGTTTTGCCAAAACGCGGTCGAACCCAAAACACGGCCGCGGAACCGAACCCAAAACCAAAACACAAAACCCGAAAAATTTCAGGCGCTCATCTCTACTTCAGACTGTGTGTATAAGGTGTATATGACACATAAATGAATTCTGTGAATGTACACACACTTTGTTTAATGCACAAAGTTATAAAAAATATTGGCTAAAATGACCTTCAGGCTGTGTGTATATGGTATATATGAAACATAAATGCATTCTGTGCTTAGATTTAGGTCCCATCACCATAATATCTCGTTATGGTATGCAATTATTCCAAAATACAGAAAAATCCGATATCCAAAATTCCTCTGGTCCCAGGCATTTTGGATAAGGGATACTCAACCTGTACACTACTCTGCTGCAAAACCTTCATGTAATATAGCCCTCCACTGACTGAGTAAAAGTTCTTCTAGCCACCTGTAACACAGGGCAGAGAGATCTGCAAACTTAGGCATAGACAGAGCTGCACCTTACAGTAATATGAAAAAGAAGGGGAAACAGCTGATCTAGTTATCACTAGAGATGAGCGGGTTCGGTTCCTCGGAAACCGAACCCGCCCGAACTTCAGGTTTTTTTACACGGGTCCGAGCGACTCGGATCTTCCCGCCTTGCTCGGTTAACCCGAGCGCGCCCGAACGTCATCATCCCGCTGTCGGATTCTCGCGAGGCTCGGATTCTATCGCGAGACTCAGATTCTATATAAGGAGCCGCGCGTCGCCGCCATTTTCACACGTGCATTGAGATTGATAGGGAGAGGACGTGGCTGGCGTCCTCTCCGTTTATAGAGAGTGAGACTAGAGTAGAGAGAGACACAGTATTATTTACTTTAGTAATTTTGGGGAGCATTAGGAGGAGTACTACTACTTGCTGAAGTGATAGTGTGACTGTATATCTGACTTGTGGGGGAGACAGTGGGGAGCAGTTAGAGTCTGAGAGCAGGAGAACATATTTTAACGTACAGTGCACACTTTTGCTGGCACTCTGCTGCCAGAGTGCCACACTGCCATTGTGACCACACTGACCACCAGTATATATTGTAATTGTCTGCTTAGGAGTACTACTTGCAAGTTGCTGATAGTGTGACCAGTGACCTGACCACCAGTTTAATTAATCACCACCAGTTTAATATATATATATATATATATATATATATATATATATATATATAATTGTATATAATATATATATAATTGTATATGTATACCACCTACCCGTGTTTTTTTTTTTTTCTTTCTTCTTGATACATACTACTATAGTAGCTTACTGTAGCAGTCTGCGGTGCTGCTGAGCTGACAGTGTCCAGCAGGTCCGTCATCAGTCATTACATAATAAATATATATACCTGTCCGGCTGCAGTACTAGTGATATTATATATATATATATATATATATATATTAATTTCATCTCATTATCATCCAGTCTATATTAGCAGCAGACACAGTACGGTAGTCCACGGCTGTAGCTACCTCTGTGTCGGCAGTCGCTGGTCCATCCATAATTGTATACCACCTACCCGTGGTTTTTTTTTTTCTCTTTCTTCTTGATACATACTACTATAGTAGCTTACTGTAGCAGTCTGCGGTGCTGCTGAGCTGACAGTATCCAGCAGGTCCGTCATCAGTCATTACATAATAAATATATATACCTGTCCGGCTGCAGTACTAGTGATATTATATATATATATATATATATTAATTTCATCTCATTATCATCCAGTCTATATTAGCAGCAGACACAGTACGGTAGTCCACGGCTGTAGCTACCTCTGTGTCGGCAGTCGCTCGTCCATCCATAAGTATACTAGTATCCATCCATCTCCATTGTTTACCTGAGGTGCCTTTTAGTTGTGCCTATTAAAATATGGAGAACAAAAATGTTGAGGTTCCAAAATTAGGGAAAGATCAAGATCCACTTCCACCTCGTGCTGAAGCTGCTGCCACTAGTCATGGCCGAGACGATGAAATGCCAGCAACGTCGTCTGCCAAGGCCGATGCCCAATGTCATAGTACAGAGCATGTAAAATCCAAAACACCAAATATCAGTAAAAAAAGGACTCCAAAATCTAAAATAAAATTGTCGGCGGAGAAGCGTAAACTTGCCAATATGCCATTTACCACACGGAGTGGCAAGGAACGGCTGAGGCCCTGGCCTATGTTCATGGCTAGTGGTTCAGCTTCACATGAGGATGGAAGCACTCAGCCTCTCGCTAGAAAAATGAAAAGACTCAAGCTGGCAAAAGCACAGCAAAGAACTGTGCGTTCTTCCAAATCCCAAATCCACAAGGAGAGTCCAATTGTGTCGGTTGCGATGCCTGACCTTCCCAACACTGGACGTGAAGAGCATGCGCCTTCCACCATTTGCACGCCCCCTGCAAGTGCTGGAAGGAGCACCCGCAGTCCAGTTCCTGATAGTCAGATTGAAGATGTCAGTGTTGAAGTACACCAGGATGAGGAGGATATGGGTGTTGCTGGCGCTGGGGAGGAAATTGACAAGGAGGATTCTGATGGTGAGGTGGTTTGTTTAAGTCAGGCACCTGGGGAGACACCTGTTGTCCGTGGGAGGAATAGGGCCGTTGACATGCCTGGTGAAAATACCAAAAAAATCAGCTCTTCGGTGTGGAAGTATTTCAACAGAAATGCGGACAACATTTGTCAAGCCGTGTGTTGCCTTTGTCAAGCTGTAATAAGTAGGGGTAAGGACGTTAACCACCTCGGAACATCCTCCCTTATACGTCACCTGCAGCACATTCATAATAAGTCAGTGACAAGTTCAAAAACTTTGGGCAACAGCGGAAGCAGTCCACTGACCAGTAAATCCCTTCCTCTTGTAACCAAGCTCACGCAAACCACCCCACCAACTCCCTCAGTGTCAATTTCCTCATTCCCCAGGAATGCCAATAGTCCTGCAGGCCATGTCACTGGCAATTCTGACGAGTCCTCTCCTGCCTGGGATTCCTCCGACGCATCCTTGCGTGTAACGCCTACTGCTGCTGGCGCTGCTGTTGTTGCTGCTGGGAGTCGATGGTCATCCCAGAGGGGAAGTCGTAAGAACACTTTTACTACTTCCACCAAGCAATTGACTGTCCAACAGTCCTTTGCGAGGAAGATGAAATATCACAGCAGTCATCCTGTTGCAAAGCGGATAACTGAGGCCTTGACAACTATGTTGGTGTTAGACGTGCGTCCGGTATCCGCCGTTAGTTCGCAGGGAACTAGACAATTTCTTGAGGTAGTGTGCCCCCGTTACCAAATACCATCTAGGTTCCACTTCTCTAGGCAGGCGATACCGAGAATGTACACGGACGTCAGAAAAAGACTCACCAGTGTCCTAAAAAATGCAGTTGTACCCAATGTCCACTTAACCACGGACATGTGGACAAGTGGAGTAGGGCAGGGTCAATACTATATGACTGTGACAGCCCACTGGGTAGATGTATGGACTCCCGCCGCAAGAACAGCAGCGGCGGCACCAGTAGCAGCATCTCGCAAACGCCAACTCTTTCCTAGGCAGGCTACGCTTTGTATCACCGGTTTCCAGAATACGCACACAGCTGAAAACCTCTTACGGCAACTGAGGAAGATCATCGCGGAATGGCTTACCCCAATTGGACTCTCCTGTGGATTTGTGGCATCGGACAACGCCAGCAATATTGTGTGTGCATTAAATATGGGCAAATTCCAGCACGTCCCATGTTTTGCACATACCTTGAATTTGGTGGTGCAGAATTTTTAAAAAAACGACAGGGGCGTGCAAGAGATGCTGTCGGTGGCCAGAAGAATTGCGGGACACTTTCGGCGTACAGGCACCACGTACAGAAGACTGGAGCACCACCAAAAACGCCTGAACCTGCCCTGCCATCATCTGAAGCAAGAAGTGGTAACGAGGTGGAATTCAACCCTCTATATACTTCAGAGGTTGGAGGAGCAGCAAAAGGCCATTCAAGCCTATACAATTGAGCACGATATAGGAGGTGGAATGTACCTGTCTCAAGCGCAGTGGAGAATGATTTCAACGTTGTGCAAGGTTCTGCAACCTTTTGAACTTGCCACACGTGAAGTCAGTTCAGACACTGCCAGCCTGAGTCAGGTCATTCCCCTCATCAGGCTTTTGCAGAAGAAGCTGGAGGCATTGAAGGAGGAGCTAAAAGGGAGCAATTCCGCTAGGCATGTGGGACTTGTGGATGGAGCCCTTAATTCGCTTAACAAGGATTCACGGGTGGTCAATCTGTTGAAATCAGAGCACTACATTTTGGCCACCGTGCTCGATCCTAGATTTAAAACCTACCTTGGATCTCTCTTTCCGGCAGACACAAGTATGCTGGGGTTCAAAGAACTGCTGGTGACAAAATTGTCAAGTCAAGCGGAACGCGACCTGTCAACATCTCCTCCTTCAAATTCTCCCGCAACTGGGGGTGCGAGGAAAAGGCTCAGAATTCCGAGCCCACCCGCTGGCGGTGATGCAGGGCAGTCTGGAGCGACTGCTGATGCTGACATCTGGTCCGGACTGAAGGACCTGACAACGATTACGGACATGTCGTCTACTGTCACTGCATATGATTCTGTCACCATTGAAAGAATGGTGGAGGATTATATGAGTGACCGCATCCAAGTAGGCACGTCAGACAGTCCGTACTTATACTGGCAGGAAAAAGAGGCAATTTGGAGGCCCTTGCACAAACTGGCTTTATTCTACCTAAGTTGCCCTCCCACAAGTGTGTACTCCGAAAGAGTGTTTAGTGCCGCCGCTCACCTTGTCAGCAATCGGCGTACGAGGTTACTTCCAGAAAATGTGGAGAAGATGATGTTCATTAAAATGAATTATAATCAATTCCTCCGTGGAGACATTGACCAGCAGCAATTGCCTCCACAAAGTACACAGGGAGCTGAGATGGTGGATTCCAGTGGGGACGAATTGATAATCTGTGAGGAGCGGGATGTACACGGTGATATATCGGAGGATGATGATGAGGTGGACATCTTGCCTCTGTAGAGCCAGTTTGTGCAAGGAGAGATTAATTGCTTCTTTTTCGGTGGGGGTCCAAACCAACCCGTCATTTCAGTCACAGTCGTGTGGCAAACCCTGTCACTGAAATGATGGGTTGGTTAAAGTGTGCATGTCCTGTTTATACAACATAAGGGTGGGTGGGAGGGCCCAAGGACAATTCCATCTTGCACCTCTTTTTTCTTTCATTTTTATTTGCGTCATGTGCTGTTTGGGGAGTGTTTTTTGGAAGGGCCATCCTGCGTGACACTGCAGTGCCACTCCTAGATGGGCCAGGTGTTTGTGTCGGCCACTAGGGTCGCTTATCTTACTCACACAGCTACCTCATTGCGCCTCTTTTTTTCTTCTTTGCGTCATGTGCTGTTTGGGGAGTGTTTTTTGGAAGGGCCATCCTGCGTGACACTGCAGTGCCATTCCTAGATGGGCCAGGTGTTTGTGTCGGCCACTAGGGTCGCTTAGCTTACTCACACAGCTACCTCATTGCGCCTCTTTTTTTCTTTGCGTCATGTGCTGTTTGGGGAGTGTTTTTTGGAAGGGCCATCCTGCGTGACACTGCAGTGCCACTCCTAGATGGGCCAGGTGTTTGTGTCGGCCACTAGGGTCGCTTAGCTTACTCACACAGCTACCTCATTGCGCCTCTTTTTTTCTTCTTTGCGTCATGTGCTGTTTGGGGAGTGTTTTTTGGAAGGGCCATCCTGCGTGACACTGCAGTGCCACTCCTAGATGGGCCAGGTGTTTGTGTCGGCCACTAGGGTCGCTTAGCTTAGTCATCCAGCGACCTCGGTGCAAATTTTAGGACTAAAAATAATATTGTGAGGTGTTCAGAATAGACTGAAAATGAGTGGAAATTATGGTTTTTGAGGTTAATAATACTTTGGGATCAAAATGACCCCCAAATTCTATGATTTAAGCTGTTTTTTAGTGTTTTTTGAAAAAAACACCCGAATCCAAAACACACCCGAATCCGACAAAAAAAATTCGGTGAGGTTTTGCCAAAACGCGGTCGAACCCAAAACACGGCCGCGGAACCAAACCCAAAACCAAAACACAAAACCCGAAAAATTTCAAGTGCACATCTCTAGTTATCACCTGAAGTGAAGCAAAGAACTTACAGTATACTAGGTGCTTCACAGCAACTTTATTAGATACATCTTATTTCCAAAGACAAATCCTTGGGACTACATTAAACTACACCAGGAGCCATACGACGACAGTCCATCTAATGAGAAACCCATTTCAGTCAGGAAAGGAAGTGGAGAGCTCATTAAATATACAAATAATATATATGCATATATATGATCTACTAACTTCATATCTGAGAACCAAGTACATTCTGCATGATAATATACCAGTCCAAACATAAGTAACTGACCAAGTAAAAATGACATGTGGTAAGGAATGTAACCACTTACAGTATGTCTCCAGGACTGAAAGAAATTTAGGATGATTTCTCCTACAAGGGACGTGATATGTATTAAATGAAGATGTGTCGTGCTAATGTTGTAAACGTGTAAGGGAAAAACGGTACCTGTTGTAAACTAGACATAGCAGTAAATGCATGCAATAGTTGTACGTAGATATATACTTTAAACTGGTTTAACCACATTGGATAGCACTGAGTTACTGAGGTGACCCTGGATATATAAATGTAGGTCGCTGTTGTGTAATATAATTCTATTGCTTTATTTCCTCAGTGCTACCAAAATTTAAAGGATTGTATCACATTGTGTTGAAAGCTTTCATATATGTATACAGCTGTATCTATCTTTCACTTACTGAGGGTTTCATGTGGGTACGGTGAAACAGGGGAGTCTTAAATCTATTCATGAAAATACAAGAGAGATTGCAAGTGGTTATATATTTAACAATATATATTAAATGTAATATACATAGTATCTTGGCATTAAGATAAACAATATTCATCGGTGGGTTTTCCTAAGTAGGCCCCATGATATATAAATACTTGGGTGGAGGCACTTCATTTTAAAGGTAGCTCATTTGTTACATTTGTAACTCATTAGCCTGGTTATATGAAGAGTGGGTTACACAGACAACACCCCCACAGCATTGGTCATGCCACCACATTACCCCTCACACACCTCAGACATTGCTAACACCACCTGCGGCATCACACAATAGGCCTTTCATAATTTTCATATCCAGGCGATTGTGGATCTGGCACTGGGGATGACACTACATGAGGGAAAGGTCTGGGGGAGGGACACACACACACACACACACACACACACTTGCAAACACACTCCACACACTCTGCATACTCCCCTTTGCTACAGTGACCAGGTTCGGGGGCAGATTGTCTAGAGGGCTAACCAGAAGATTCCTGGTAGGCTGACGTGTCTGTGGGACCTGTGTTGTCCTGTGGCCCTTCCCCCCACATTTACAGGCACCCCACCACACTCAGTACACACATGGCCAAAACTAGGTGTGTGCCAATGGTGCCTTGCCCACAGCGCAACTGCAGTGGAGGCGCACCATTTAACAGCACACCTCGACATATGGCCATTATATTTCGTGAAGTAGTGGTGAAAGTTCTGGCATCCGCCGGCGCCTGTGTCCCGCCGCAGCTGCCTCTGTAAGGTCCAGGGAGCGGAGCCAAAGGCGGCATTTGGTGTGACACAGCCTGTGCGGTAATTCCGCCTGTGAGAGCCACCGCTGTACTAGAGACGGAGCGCTAGTGCAGGCACCAGGTCCTGTGAGTGAGCCGCCACTGCCCTGCTAATTGAGCCCATGTACCCCTGCAGTGGAGAGGGAGCGGTACGGGTCCCGTGAATAAGGCGGAGGTGTGAGTTGTCATGAGGCTTGATGCCTGTAAGAGACGCTGCCGCTGGATGCTGGAGCATTGGTACAGGTTATACAACACACACACACACACACTCACACACACACCCTACCCCCCACCCGTAATATGTAAAATGGGACTCTACCTGCCATACTGTGTAAAAGGGGGACTCTATGTGCTGAACTGTGTAAAAAGGGGACTCTGCCTGCCGTACTGTGTAAAAGGGGGCTCTACCTGCTGTACTGTTTAAAAGGGGACTCTACCTGCCTAATGTGTAATAAGGGACTCTACCTGCCGTACTGTGTAAAAGGGAGCTTGCTTGCCGTACTGTGTAAAAGGGGGCTCTACATGCCATACTGTTTAAAAGGGGACTCTACCTACCTAATGTGTAATAGGGGATTCTACCTGCCATACTGTGTAAAAGGTAGCTCTGTCTGCCATACTGTGTAAAAGGGGGCTTTACCTGCCGTACTGTTTAAAAGGGGACTCTACCTGCCTAATGTGTAACAGGGGACTCTACCTGCCGTACTGTGTAAAAGGGAGCTATGCCTGCAGTACTGTGTAAAAGGGAGCTATGTGGCCACGCCCCATACCCATGAAGCCAGACCCCTATGGCGCACATTGGCCTTCTTTTTATTTTTGGTGGTGGTGGTGGGAAGTCGATGCTGATTCTTGCACACAGTGCTAAAATGTCTAGTTACAGCACTGAGCACACTGCATTGTCCCCATTTGTTCTGTTACTCCGTCTCTGCAGTACAGCAGCTCTGCCATCCAGTGCTTGTGCTGCGCATGTAAGGCCACTTCTACAAAATTTTACAGGGCCACTTTTAGTTCCCAATCCGTCCCTGGTCTCAGACACAACTGCAGAAAAAGATGCAAGGAAGGCCGCAATTGCATACAATCAGGCCTTATGAGGAGGAATGCTGACTTCTAGAGATGTGCACTTTCGGGTTTTGTGTTTTGGTTTTGGTTCTGGTTCCATGCTCGTGTTTTGGATCTGGATTGGTTTTGCCAAAACCACCCTTTCGTGTTTTGGTTTTGGATCTGGATGATTTTTGGAAAAAAACATAAAAACCACTAAAATCGCATCATTTGGGAGTAATTTTGATCCTACGGTATTATTAACCTCAATAATATTTATTTCCAGTCTATTCTGAACACCTCACAATATTGTTTTTAGGACAAAAGGTTGCACCGAGTTGGCTGGATGACTAAGCTAAGCGACACAAGTGTGCGGCACAAACACCTGGCCGCAGTGTCGGACTGGGACATGAAGGGCCCACCGGGGGAATGCAGTTATAGGGGCCCATACTTAGGGGTGTGGCCAGCCTACAAAGGGTGTGTGGCCAGCCTCCACAGAGGCTTGAAATACACAATAGTTTAGTGCAGTGTAATGCAACGTATCTACCATGTATAATACAAGTGCACAGTCTGGAACCTGATCCCTAAAGGAAGGAGTGGGCCCTCAGGCAGTGGGGCCTACTGGTGGTTTCCCTGGTACCCCTGTGGGCCAGTCTGACCATGCCTGGCCCATCTAGGAGTGACACTGCAGTGGCAGACAGGATAGCAGATTTAAAAAATAGTCCCCAAACAGCACATAATGCAAAGAAGAAAAAGAGGAGTAATTAGGTAGCTGGATGACTAAGCTAAGCGACACAAGTGTGCGGCACAAACACCTGGACCATCTAGGAGTGGCACTGCAATGGCAGACAGGATAGCCCTTAAAAAAACTAGGCCTCAAACAGCACATCATGCAAAGAAGTAAAAGAGGTTCAATGAGGTAGCTGTATGACTAAGCTAAGCTATCACTGACCTAGGTTGGGGGTGTTGTGAACTCGGGGGTTCTCCCGATGGTAGGGGAGAGGAACCACAGTTGGGTCGGAACAGGGATGGCTTGATATAGGTCTTCCTCATACAGGACTCTGACAGTAAGCTTGGTGAAAATATTAAAGAACTTTATTGCAGGAAGGGAGCAACACAATGTCACATAGCAGAGAAGGAACGTATGGGGGGAATGTCCAGGCCTATAGGAGAACTTGTAAGCAATGTTAAAGATTCCGGGAAAAGAAGTACTTGTGAGTGTTGGTACAAGATAATAGTGGCTGAAGAACTTGTAAGTGATGTTTTTAGAAATACTGATGATTTGAAGAACTGGTGAACGGTGGTTAAAGACTCTGATGATTTGAAACACTTGTGAGCGGTGGTTAAAGACACTGATGATTTGTATGACTTGAGAGCGGTGACTAAAGATACTGATGATTTATAGAACTTGAGAGCGGTGGTTAAAGACACTGATGATTTGTATGACTTGAGAGCGGTGATTAAAGACACTGTAGAACTTGAGAACGGTGGTTAAGACACTGATGATTTGTATGACTTGAGAGCGGTGGTTAAAGACACTGGTAATTTGCAAAACTTGGGAGCGGTGGTTAAAGACACTGGTAACTTGCAAAACTTGGGAGCGGTGGTTAAAGACACTGATGACTTGTAGAATTTGAGAACGGTGTTTAAAGACACTGATGACTTGTAGAACTTCAGAGCGGTGTTTAAAGACACTGATGACTTGTAGAACTTGAGAGCAGTGTTTAAAGACACTGATGACTTGTAGAACTTGAGAGCGGCGTTTAGCCCGCAGCCCACGCTGACTCCAAGAAGCACTGGTGACTGGATTGCAGAGGAACACACCAGCCGCTGTATACGCTGGAACTGTGCAGCAACTGGCACCTGGAAGTGCCGGAGACACTGGGGTATGACTGCATAGAGATTCACCGGGAACAAGAGCCCTGGCATCTACTTCAGGGGAAAAGACGATACTCAGGCGCTGAGGCTCTGCCCGGCATCTGCCTTTGAATCTCCCGCCTCCGCTGGATTGGTGGAACAGTCTGATGACGTCACCTGCTCCCCGCCCACGTGATGCCGGGTGTCATGGCGGCGCCCCTGTTCCGGGGAACCGCCGGGAGCCGCGCCAGCCAGACGCCGGAGCCCGTGGACCAACGGAGGCGGAGGCCGCAACACAGACCAGCAGGCACGCAGGGTTAAGCGCGGTGAACGCCGCCTATGGCGTGTGACAGTACCCCCTCCTCCAGGAGTGGCCCCCGGACACTTTCCAGGTTTTGTTGGATGTCTGGAATGGAAAATCCGCACCAGTCGGGGAGCCATAACTTCAGTAGCCTTGACCCAGCTCCTCTCCTCGGGGCCAAAACCTTTCCACTCCACCAAATACTGTAGATTCTTGTGAAGATAACGAGAGTCAAGAATAGCTTTGATTTCAAAGTCCGTTCCAGCTTCAGACTCTGCAGAGGTTGGCCTCGGGGACTTTAAATGGAACCAGTTTAAAATAAGGGGGCGAAGGAGAGAGACATGAAAGGAGTTTGGTATCCGGAGGTGGGAAGGCAATCCCAATTTGCAGACAACCGGGTTCAGGACTTGTAACACGGGGTAAGGACCAATAAACTTTGGGGCGAACTTCATAGTGGGCACCCTTAACCGGAGGTTGCGGGTGGAAAGCCATACCCTGTCACCAACCTTGTATTGGGGAGCTGCTCGTCGCTTCCTATCCGCAAAGACCTTATAGCGGCCGGAAACTCTCTTGAGATTAGCATGAACTCGACTCCAAATTTGGCTGAAGTGCCGAAGAGTAGAGGCTGCAGCAGGAACATCCTCCGGAGGACAAATGGGTAATTCAGGAACTTGAGGATGGAACCCATAATTAATGAAAAATGGGGACTCACCAGTCGAAGAGTGGTACAGATGATTATGGGCAAACTCGGCCCATGGCAACAGTTCCACCCAATCATCTTGCGAGGGAGAAAGATAAACACGGAGAAAAGTCTCCAAATCTTGATTGATGCGTTCAGTTTGCCCATTGGTTTGTGAAAGGTAAGCGGATTGTCAAAGTCAGAAAAATATCACGCTGCACATTGCCATATATGCACCTCATGCGTGTGCCCGCTGCACGAGCATGAGCTCTCCCGTGCGTGCGTATACTCGCGGTCGCGTGCACTCGCAGGCGCGCGGTATGCGCATTTACGGTAGAGTTTGTGTGCGTCTAGCGGGCGACTCAATCGTAACATAATTTAGTCATATAATGTATTTTGTAGATTATGGTCCCTTTGATAGAATCTGAAAGTTTAGTTAATGTAGCATGTTCGGGGACAAAGAGATTCCTCTTTGTTTGATACGAAGGGTCAGACAGGGGTTACACAGTGGTGTTTAGTATCCATCGGAAGAGAATATAATTAGCAATATTGGTTTGAAGCGGATTACTCGCTCGTGCGTATAGTTATGGACATAAGAAGTTTATGGACATTTACTATATTTGCACTTTATTACCCATGCGGCGAGAAACCCAGTTTCCCTCCCACCTGAGCAGTTTGAAATAGTCACAGCCCACCTGTATGAACCAACCTATGACCTTTTGTTATAATGCGGAGACGGATTCCTGTGTCCAATGAACAATAAGAATGTAGAGACCATTGTACTGTACTGTGTGTAAGTGTATATAAAGACAAGCCGACCTGGGCCAGTTCTCTACTCTTTTCAACGGTTCTCATCACTGATAATCGGGAGCTGGATATCCAGAAAGGCGCTTGCGATTGTTCCCCTTGTGCGTAAGTTCTCTGCAACCATATTTATCTCCTATTTTGTTGTAAGCCATTCTCTCTCTCCTTTCCCCCTTTTAAATGTAATTATGTCTTTGTTGTATTTTAATGTGTAGTAACTCGGTTAGGTATTTTATGTTAGTTTGGTAGTGTATAACTTGTATTGTGTATTCTTTTGCGATTGAACGTTCATTCATTCCCTTAAAAGGTGTTAGACCCTTAGACCGGTATTTGAGTGTTTATTATATTGCTAAAGGGTTCTCAGAGCGTAAGAGTCGATCATACAGCTTTTAAATTAACAAGGTTACACTGTGTTGCATTTACACCTTATCACTGTTACAAAGGTTTAACTCTGTGAGCGTCAGCGCCGCTCGTGATCTCCTCGTGGTCTCGAGCGTCCGCTACGCTGATAGCGTATCATTACGGTAACCGGCAGCCTATAGCGTGCTTGCCTTTACGTTTTAAGCCGTGAGCGAACGTGCCGCTCGTGCGTCTCGTCCACGGCTAAGCGTTTGTTACGCTACGTGCGTACTCTTACGGTATTCCATACGCCAATTGCGTACTGTGTTCATTAACCTTTTAGAGTGTTTAATATAGGATATATATTAGGCATTATCAATTGGGGACTCGCCCGCTCTTCACATATCTGCACTAGGTAATTTCAGCAGACATTATCGGTCAGCAAAAGGCGGGAGGTAATATTCCTCGTAGTGCTGACCAGATAAGCGTCTGCTTCGCTTAGTAAGGAGTGCTGAAGGAATCCGGAACCGGAAGGTAGGAACAGTACGTTATTGTCTTTTAAAACCTGTTTAGTTTCTGTTTTGCGAACGTACGCATAAGCACACACACCTGTATTTCGTGTTTAGCATTATTTGTCCGTACCTCATTCTCCTGATTGCCACACACTAGTGATAACGTGCTGAGACATTTGTTGTTATTAATAGTTAAAAGATAAAAAGTAATATTTAAGGGAATAATTGTAAAAGGCACGCACACAATCTCGCCTAGAATACAAGGGAGATTTGAGTGGTGTTCAGTGAAGGATTACTGTTAAAGATCATTCACATTGATAAACGTGTAGTGTGTTACTGTGGACTTACTTGGTCTGCGTACACGTGTCCTTACAAGGGCAGGGCGTACGCAACGCAAGGGTCGACGCACGGAGCGTATATCACGCAACGGAGCGTACGGATACGCCCACATAATACAAACCGCACGATAGTATTGTTTTAATAGGCGATAAGGAAGTAACGCGAAAATAACACAAATCTATCTCAAATCCAAAAGTTTAAAGTTAAAAGAAAAAGACTTTCTCTGTTGTAATTCTTCTGGGTTAGACTATTACTGAATGAAAGGAATTCTGTACAGAAATAAGAGTGTTCGAATGTAAGAGTGTGTATATATAAGATTTCTCTTTTATTACGGAAGTGGGAACCATAGGCCAGTAGAAAGAGGTACACCAGCGAGAGTGATAGCGTGGGGTGGCTTGGGAGGCGTCCCTTGTTAATCTCGACATATTTATGAGCAGTAGAGTCTGCTGTACATAACAGACCAGGAGGTCAAGGACCAGGAGGTTCAGGTACAGCAGACTAGAAGTAGAGAAGCACAACCGAAGAGGGTTGGTGCGAGACCCATATAGGCCAAAGAAGCTCATTGCTGAAGGAATTCGCAGCCGAAATTTTCGATTCCACTGATCGTTCCGCACATAAGATTAGTTGCTTGTGTGCAGATATGATTGTACCGCATGTGATTGTGTGCATTAGCGTGTCTTGAATTCAGAAGAACGCTACTTGCACATTGTTAACGTGATTTGTGTAATTTTTTTTATTTTAAGGGAAGTAGCCTGATCACTCAGGGACATTCCAGCGACTGATACTTGCTGGGGAGGGTAAGACACTCCCACACGCCCGAGCAAGTAGACGTACTTAGGTGCCCTAGGTTGGGTACGGAACCTCTGGGAACTTTGGTCGCCGTATTGGCCAGCGTGGGCGGAGTTAAGTGGGCGGACCTCGTTGCAAAACCCCCACCGCAGCCTTACCCCGAGCATCTTGGTTTTTGTAAGGGTTGCCGAAGACCCTGATTTGAAGTCAGAGGTAGTGAAAGCAGCACCTGCAGAGATGGGGGCCAGTTGTTCAGGTAAGGGATGATCAACCCAGGTTCAGGTTGATTTGGTAAACCGACCAATCGGGTCGGCAAGGTATATCATGTGTGAGAAATATGGTCATCACACAGAAATGTTGTGCAATGAATGGGAAAGGATGACTGTGCATGACGGGGAAAAGTTTCCCCGGGTAGGTAGTTTTAACCCAGAAGTATTACAGAATTTAAGGAGAAGAGTTTGCCTGATTAAATCTTCAAAAAGGCGTATTAGACATTATGATTATTTAACATTGTGGCAACAGGAAGGTGAAATACAAAGGGGGTTGGCGCAAGCCACTGGATCTAACCCTATCAGGAAACTGATAGCCACTGCACCCCCACCACCGTACATACCTGGAGAGAAATTGGTTGCAGAGAATGGCACTCAGGGTTATGTTAAATGTGTAGAAGTTAAGGATAATGTAACCAAAGTAATTAATGCTAACACTAATCCGTGCAAGTTGTACCCTGTTTTGAACTTTCCCCAGGATTGTGACCAAGAGGATGAGCCCACAACAATATCAGCACTCTCCCTAGCAGCCACCATATCAGAAACAGCAGTGGGCACGACCCAACCCGTAAGATTAGTAGCAAAGGCGCCTAGCGGAGGGACAGGTGAGGTCGTATCGACTGGTAAGTACGGCACCATACACTATGCTGAAACCATTTCACCACATGTTGTAGAATCTACTCAGAATGATGTTATTGGACTTAATCCCAATAGGGTAATAGCAGTGCCAAATGGGAAAACTGAAGCTTCAGGAGCAACTCCTGTCAGAAACATCGCCATGCACTGTCCCTTTTCCCGAGCGGAATTAAGATCAATGATGTCTGAATTCCCTGATCCTAGGAAAGATTTAGTTGCATGTCAAAAGTATATTAGGGAGCTAGGAAATTCTGCAGAGCCAAATAACAAAGATTGGAGGACAGTTTTGAGGGCATGTTTACCCCCCAGTGTTGATCCGTTAAAGTTTATCGCTGATTGCAAGTTAGATGAGGAAGTACCACTAACAGACGAGTATAATCAGGATAATGTAAAGAGAATCAACTTACAGTTAGGGGTATATTTTCCTGCAGTTGTAAAGTGGAATAAAATCTTTACAATAAAACAAAAAGAAGGTGAATCCACACCAGAGTATTTTCACAAGGCTCTGCAGGATATGGCTAGGTACACTGGTATAGATGACATTAAAACTAATGTACACCACAGGGAAGTAGCTGTTTCAGTATTAATGGATGGTCTAAAGGAGGTTTTAAGGAATAGAATACAAACCACTAGGCCTGATTGGAGAGGTATGTCGGTGGATGCATTGGGAGAGGCTGCTGCAGGGCATGATCGGAATATCATCAGACACAGGGAGTCACAGAGTGATAAGTTAATGGCTGTAAGCATACAGGCCCTCACTACCCGGCCACCTCAGCCCAGAACTGTGACCCCTGTGGGTAAGTCAAGAGGTATAAAATGTTATAGTTGTCACAGAGAGGGACACATGTCACGTGATTGTAAAGCAAGACAAATACAAAATTCATATCAATCCCCTAGACAACGACCTGATACGAGACATTGGGATCAAGGACCGAAAGGGCGGAGCTATGAACCACATGCAGGGGAAACAAAAAGGTATCCCCCAAGAAGAGACTGGCAAATCTCTGATAGTTCCCATCTACCCCCACCACAAGTAATTGCTGCCAGCGCGATTCAGGGAGGTCACCATACCCAATAGGGGTGTGGCCACACCTGTAATCTGCAGCCAGTGAAACTGATTGCAAGTCTTGGAAGTGAACCCGAGATCACAATTGATGTAGCTGGTAAATCATTAAATTTCCTTGTAGATACGGGGGCAGCCAAATCAGTGATAAATTCGACAGTGGGCATGAGAACCACTGGTAAGACAATTCCAGCCATGGGAGTAACGGGAGTAGTACAGCACTACCCTGTTAGCAAACCAGCAGAGATTACAATAGGGCCCTTGCATACCAAGCATTCCTTTTTGCTGGCTGCATCGGCACCGACTAATCTCCTGGGAAGAGATTTATTGTGTAAAATGGGGTGCATCATTTATTGTACTCCTGAAGGTGTATTCTTAGACATACCTGAGAATCACGCTCAGGAAGTACGAGACATGCTAGACTCCCCATCAAAATTAATGTCACATACCGTTATGATAAATAGGAGTTCATCCCAGGTAGAAGAAATGACATCCCAAATACCAGAGTCACTTTGGACTAAAGATGGACAAGACACTGGATTAAAGGCAAACATAGCTCCAGTCGTTGTGCAAGTAAAAGATGGTAGGATAGCTCCAAAAATCCCACAATACCCTCTGAAGCCAGAGGTGGAATTAGGAGTGTACCCCGTAATAGAGCGCTTGCTACAACAGGGCATTCTCGTAAGAACATCCAGCACTGCCAATAGTCCCATCTTCCCTGTGAAAAAGAGTGGGGGGAGGGGTTACAGGCTAGTGCAGGATCTAAGGGGGATTAACAAAATAGTTGAGAGTCAGTTCCCCGTAGTGCCAAATCCAGCTGTCATCCTTATGCAAATCCCTCCCACTGCGAAATTTTTCACTGTTATTGACCTCTGCTCCGCCTTCTTCTCGGTACCTCTGCACCCTGACAGCCAATATTTGTTTGCATTCACTTACAGAGGAGTCCAATACACATGGACTCGATTACCACAAGGTTTCATAGACAGTCCAAGTATATTTTCACAGGCTTTGCATGATTGTTTACAGTCTTTCCAACCAGAGAGTGGATCAGTATTGATCCAATATGTGGATGATTTACTACTATGTTCAGATTCACTGGAAGCGTCCCTGAAAGATACGAAACAGCTCCTGTTTCATCTTTCAGACACAGGACACAAGGTTTCCAAAGACAAGTTGCAATTATGCCAAACTAAGGTAAAATATTTGGGACACTGTTTAACACAAGGACTGAGACACCTGACCGCTGATAGAATTCAAGCAATTAGAGACATGACTCTGCCACAAACCCAGCAACAAATCAGAACATTTTTAGGAATGTGTGGGTATTGCCGTAATTGGATCCCAGGGTTTTCCATTTTAGCGTTACCTTTGCAGGAAATGGTCTCCTCAAACAAACCTGATCGGATTTCGCATACAGACGAGTCTGAGGCAGCATTTGAGAGACTTAAACAGTGCCTAACGCAGGCACCAGCATTAGGTATGCCGGACTATGGGAAACCCTTTGAGCTGTACGGAACAGAATTGCTGGTTGCGCGGCAGGCGTCCTAACCCAAAAGCACGGTGATGCCAGCAGGCCGGTAGCATACTACAGCGCTCAGCTAGATACGGTAGCGCGATCCCTCCCCACATGCTTGCGAAGTGTCGCTGCGATAGCATTACTAGTAACGAAAAGCGAAGATGTAGTGCTAGGACACAACCTCACAATCCATACACCTCATGCAGTGTCAGCCTTACTAAATTCTGCCCAAACCAGACATGTCTCATCCGCACGGTTTACAAGGTGGGAATTAGCACTAATGGCCCCTGTAAACATCACCATAAAGAGATGCAGTGCACTAAATCCAGCAACGTATCTCCCAGGTGTGCCTGGACAGGCACAAAGGGTGGGGGATGAGAGTGATGGTGAAGGAGGATTTGGTACAGACACTGACTCACATGATTGTATGGAATATTTGACCCAAAATTTCACGGCAAGGCCTGACATCAGTGACAACCCACTGGAAGATGTAGATCTTACTTTCTACACTGACGGTAGTTGTCACAGACAGACGGACTCGGGAGACTTGTGTACTGGATACGCAGTCGTAGATGACCAAGGCACCATAGAAGCAGAACCGCTAGGCCCACCTCACTCAGCCCAGGTTGCTGAACTGGTTGCCCTAACCAGAGCATGTGAATTGGCTAAGGGCAAAACAGCCAATATCTATACCGACTCTAGATACGCCTTCGGGGTAGTCCATGATTTCGGAGCCCTATGGCGCCTCAGAAATTTCATGACGGCAGCTGGTACACCAGTAGCGCATGCAGCTCACATCAAAAGGCTTCTAACAGCGATACAGGAACCTGACAGAGTGGCTGTTATCAAGTGTAAAGCACATACATATAGCCAAGACCCGGTATCACTTGGTAACAGCCGAGCAGACGAAGCTGCTAAGTTAGCAGCTGGTACCCCCAGACAGACAGACACCACACAACTGATGGTATTTAATACCGTCAACACACAGAAATTGTGTGAAATGCAAAATTTGTGTTCCACACAGGAAAAGGCAGTTTGGAGGGCAAAAGGATATGGCCAGGAGTCCTAAGGACTCTGGACAGATGGGCAGGGTAAACCAGTGGCACCCAGAGCATACCTTCCAAGTTTAGCGGAAGCAGCACATGGGCTGACTCATCTAGGCAAGGAAGGGTTAGTACCATTCCCTCTAACTATAGGGGAGGTACTTGAGCTAAGTGGTGGGAGGCCGGTGGACAGGAGGTTTAATATCTCCAGTCCTCCTAGTTTGAAGCTCCACCAATATCATGTGGATAGATCCCTAGTATGTTTTAACATTTCCAATCCCCGAAAGCCGGGAAATTGGGAAGTGTCATGGAACAACCAAACCATGACCTTTTCATAGAGAGCCGATAGAATGCCTACAGATACAGAACTTATACGCCACATAGCCGGTAGTGGAAAATATTTCCGATATAGGTATACTCTAGGAAGTAGGATCATGAGAGTTGGAGAAGTATCACCAGGATACTGTGCACATATCGTACAAACAGATACGTGTACTAAACAGATGGGAGAATTAGGGTTAGGAGATTTCATATGGAAAATTTGTAATATGGTAATGTCCTATTCCGTCCCATATGTTCTCCCCGATGATGCATACTTCATATGCGGGAGGAATGCGTATAAGTGGCTTGCCCCAAACTCAGAAGGGTTATGTTATATTGGAAAAGTACTGCCTGAGGTAATGACCGTATCCCACACTAAAATGAAGGATATTCACCGCAGTGCCCAAGCTCCTTATACTCACACTCATTACGAGCACATCGTTAAACGGCACCTGATAGAAAGAACAGAGCATCCGGCCTCTGACCTGATCCATGAATCCACTGGGATTCAATTCCTAATCGCGTTAGATATCACTCGTACCGCCAGAGGAGTGATAAATTATAAATATATATCTGCGCTTGCAAATTTATTAGACAATATCACTGAAATGTATGATGACACATTCAGGTATACCGGAAGGGAGCTCCAAGCTTATAAAACAGAACTGGTTCAGCATAGGATGATTCTCAATTATCTCACAGCTGTGACAGGCGGGTAATGTGTTACCCTAGCGACTCAGTATGGAATAAAGTGCTGCACGTATATTACAAACAGCACCGAGGACCCGGCCGAGGTCATAGACCAAAAGATGGATGACATTTTGCAATTAAAATGGGAGTTCCGAAGGAAACACAATCTCACCCTTGCCGCTGTGGGTAATGAGCTGACCGGTTGGGTGTCATGGTTGAACCCGCGAAATTGGTTCTCTGGTTTAGGAGAATGGGCTCAAGGAATTATCATGGATGTAGGGAAATTTCTTTTGTGTATTCTGGGTGTCATCATATTGGTCGGCCTGATAATTAGATGCGTTCGGGTTTTAACAAAGTGTAAACATAGCGCCCGAGTGATGAGTTTAAGAAGTGAAGATACTGTAATAACAACGCCTGATTTGATTTACGACCCAACCATTGAGACAATGTTGTGATGAAAATGTGAATCCACGGTCCGTTTCTTTCACCCGTTTCTCCTTTGTTTTTCTCCAAGGTACAAAGACATCCGCTTGGAAGAAGAATTTGACAACCTTTTACACAGACAACTGATGGACTATGCCATAGACCCCCCATATCCCTAGTAACTTTAACTTTACGCTAGACCAAAAATTTTTTGTAAGTCTATGGACATTGAAAAAGCTTTTTGCACACCGTTTATAGCAAAAGCATCGGGAGACTATAGTCAACATATACATCGAGACAAGACAAGACACAAGACAAGACCTCAATCGGCAAATGTATATTAAACTCACATAGTTTATGACTGCATTTACCATAATTGCTCTTTATCTTCATTTCTACAACCTTCAGGTAATAACACACATAGTCGATAGGGAATAGAGGCACAGATATCAGCACTCACATATCCCCCCATTCATGTATCATCAACTAAAATGTGCTCCCCCATTTTGTTGCAACCAAAAGCCGAAAAGAGCTCGGTAAAGTTTGACAGCCCATCCACAGACCCTTAATACGGGATAAGAAGGAATTCAAATGTATACTTCGCAATACCTCGAAGCTTGATTTAAAACACGTACGGCACGATGATAAATGACCCCCCAAACATGGATTCATACACACATGCTTCTACTATCTCACTAGGTCATACCATTTTCCCACCTTCTTCTATTCTCCCCTACCCAATCATAGAAATGTATTATACATGACATATATTTTTCTCTTTTTGAACTGTTTTAGGAAGTGGCAGTTATTGGTGACTGCCAAACGGTGGACTGTCAAAGTCAGAAAAATATCACGCTGCCCATTGCCATATATGCACCTCATGCGTGTGCCCGCTGCACGAGCATGAGCTCTCCCGTGCGTGCGTATACTCGCGGTCGTGTGCACTCGCAGGCGCACGGTATGCGCATTTACGGTAGAGTTTGTGTGCATCTAGCGGGCGACTCAATCGTAACATAATTTAGTCATATAATGTATTTTGTAGATTATGGTCCCTTTGATAGAATCTGAAAGTTTAGTTAATGTAGCATGTTCGGGGACAAAGAGATTCCTCTTTGTTTGATACGAAGGGTCAGACAGGGGTTACACAGTGGTGTTTAGTATCCATCGGAAGAGAATATAATTAGCAATATTCCGGTGTTGGTTTGAAGCGGATTACTCGCTCGTGCGTATAGTTATGGACATAAGAAGTTTATGGACATTTACTATATTTGCACTTTATTACCCATGCGGCGGGAAACCCAGTTTCCCTCCCACCTGAGCAGTTTGAAATAGTCACAGCCCACCTGTATGAACCAACCTATGACCTTTTGTTATAATGCGGAGACGGATTCCTGTGTCCAATGAACAATAAGAATGTAGAGACCATTGTACTGTACTGTGTGTAAGTGTATATAAAGACAAGCCGACCTGGGCCAGTTCTCTACTCTTTTCAACGGTTCTCATCACTGATAATCGGGAGCTGGATATCCAGAAAGGCGCTTGCGATTGTTCCCCTTGTGCGTAAGTTCTCTGCAACCATATTTATCTCCTATTTTGTTGTAAGCCATTCTCTCTCTCCTTTCCCCCTTTTAAATGTAATTATGTCTTTGTTGTATTTTAATGTGTAGTAACTCGGTTAGGTATTTTATGTTAGTTTGGTAGTGTATAACTTGTATTGTGTATTCTTTTGCGATTGAACGTTCATTCATTCCCTTAAAAGGTGTTAGACCCTTAGACCGGTATTTGAGTGTTTATTATATTGCTAAAGGGTTCTCAGAGCGTAAGAGTCGATCATACAGCTTTTAAACTAACAAGGTTACACTGTGTTGCATTTACACCTTATCACTGTTACAAAGGTTTAACTCTGTGAGCGTCAGCGCCGCTCGTGATCTCCTCGTGGTCTCGAGCGTCCGCTATGCTGATAGCGTATCATTACGGTAACCGGCAGCCTATAGCGTGCTTGCCTTTACGTTTTAAGCCGTGAGCGAACGTGCCGCTCGTGCGTCTCGTCCACGGCTAAGCGTTTGTTACGCTACGTGCGTACTCTTACGGTATTCCATACGCCAATTGCGTACTGTGTTCATTAACCTTTTAGAGTGTTTAATATAGGATATATATTAGGCATTATCAGGATGAAAACTTGAGTTTTATTTGTAAGGCCGTACAGAGAGCTCTTCAGAATCTTGCAGTGAATTGTACCCCCCGGTCAGAGACGATTTCCTGAGGTAAGCCGTGCAGGCGGAAATGTTCTCGGATAAATAACAAAGCCAACTTGGGAGCTGATGGTAACCCGGTCAAAGGTACAACATGTGCCATCTTAAAGAAACGGTCGATAATTACCCAGACAGTATTGTGACCCTTGGAGAGGGGCAATTCGGTGACAAAGTCCATTGAGATATGGGTCCAAGGCCTCTGAGGAATGGACAGTGGATGCAACAACCCTGCAGGAGGCAAACGAAGAATTTTGTGCTGAGCACACTGAGGACATGAGTTGACATAATCTTGAATATCCTTCTTCATAGTGTCCCACCAGTAAGACCTTCGTAGAAACTCCCACATCTTTTGAACTCCAGGATAACCGGAAAACTTGGAAATATGAGCCCACTGCAACAACCTTGTTCGAAATTTAGCTGGCACAGATATTCTCCCAGGAGGAGGACCCAGAGCGGTGGAAGCCGCTGACATAGAAACTGGACTGAGAATCAAAGCCTTCTCAACGGAATTCTCCTCATCCGAAGCTGTTAAGGAATGGGATAAAGCATCAGCCTTGGTGTTAAAAGTCCCAGCCCGGTACTTAATAACAAACAAAAACCGGGTAAAGAAGAGCGCCCATCTAGCTTGATGGGGATTCAAGCACTGGGCCGTCTTGAGGTACAGCAAATTCTTATGATCAGTGAAAATTGTAATTAGGTGTTTAGCACCTTCCAAAAGATATCTCCATTCCTCCAAGGCAGATTTTATTGCCAAAAGCTCTTTGTCTCCAATGGTGTAATTCTGTTCCGCAGGAGAGAATTTGCGAGAATGGAAACCACATGGATGTAACTTCCCATCTGGAGCGTACTGCGAAAGCACGGCACCTATGCCTACCGTGGAAGCATCAACCTCCAAAAAGAATGGTTTTGAAAAATTTGGTTGTTGAAGTACTGGAGCGGACATAAAGGCTGCCTTTAACTGAGCAAACGCTGCTACAGCTTCAGAGGACCAATGACATGGGTCAGAACCCTTCTTGGTTAGGGCAGTAATAGGTGCCACGATGGTAGAGAATCCCTTTATGAATTTCCGGTAGTAATTTGCAAAACCCAGAAATCGTTGTACCACTTTCAAGGAAAGAGGCTGAGTCCAGTCCCGGATGGCAGTGAGTTTCTCTGGATCCATACGAAGCTCCGTGCCCGAAATGATGTAACCAAGAAATGGAATAGAAGGAACCTCAAAAGTACATTTGGAAATCTTGCCATAAAGATGATTCTCTCGCAATCGAAGAAGTACCTCTTTGACCTGTATTCTGTGCTCTGTGAGATTTTTAGAAAATATCAGAATGTCATCCAAATATACCACTACACTTAGGTATAGCATATCCCGAAAGACTTCGTTAATGAATCCCTGGAAGACGGCAGGGGCGTTGCTGAGGCCAAACGGCATTACCAGACACTCGTAATGCCCGTCCCTGGTATTGAAGGCCGTCTTCCATTCGTCCCCCTGTCGGATACGTATCAAATTATAAACTCCCCTTAAATCAAGCTTGGTGAAAACTCGGGCTCCGCGAACTCTATCAAAAAGCTCCGTAATGAGCGGCAAAGGATACTTGTTCTTAATGGTGACATCATTTAGACCACGATAGTCAATACATGGTCTCAGCCCTCCGTCCTTCTTCTTCACAAAAAAGAAACCCGCCCCCGCCAGGGAGGTAGAGGGGTGGATGAATCCTTTCTGCAGATTAGACTTGATATAGTCCGACATAGCTTGGGTCTCGGGCAATGATAAAGGATAAGTGCGACCCCGAGGTGGCATTTTCCCCGGAATGAGCTCAATGGGGCAGTCCCAGGGTCTATGCGGTGGTAGCTGATTGGCCGCTTGCTCCGAGAACACGTCAGAAAACTCCCGATAGGCCTCCGGAATGAGCCCTTCATCTGACTTGGAAGATACACGGAGCGGATAGACAGGGGTGAGACAATTCGACTGACAAAAAGAACTCCAAGATATTATTTGTGTCGAACTCCAGTCGACGTGAGGGTTGTGAAGTTTAAGCCAAGGAAGGCCAAGAACCAGATCGTGGGGCATCTCCCGAATCACTAGGAACTCCAGGTGTTCTTGATGCAGAGCTCCCACTTGCAGTTTGATTGGTACTGTACAACTTGAAATCAGACCGTTAGAAATTTGGGTACCATTGATAGTAGTCAACATAATAGGTCGTTTGACCGACCGTAGCTGAAAACCCAGATCCTGGGCACAGGAAAGGGAAATAAAATTCCCTGCAGCCCCTGAGTCCAGCAGAGCCTTAACGGGTTTGGCTATTGACTCGGAGAACAGAGACACAGAGAGTAAACAGTCCACTGGCGGAGAAGGTTTAGAAGAAACCCCTAGCTCGACTCCTCCGGAACAAGCTAGGACTGCCCGTTTTCCAGGACGAGACTTGCAAAACTTGAGAAAGTGATCCACGGCTCCACAGAAGAGGCAGAGTCTACCCTCACGACGACGCTGACGTTCTTCTGGGGACAGCCGAGATCGATTAATCTGCATAGGTTCATCAGGACTTGGAATAACCGTTTGCTTAGACGGAAGAGATTGGACCCTTGATTGATCTGACCGACTACGTTCGCCACCTCGTTCCTGCATGCGAAGATCCACCTTTACACAGAGCGAGATCAACTGTTCTAAAGAATCCGTCAAATCTCTAGTGACCAACTCGTCCTTTAGACGATCGGAGCGCCCGTTCCAAAAGGCAGCCCGAAGGGCATCATTATTCCAGCGCAGTTCTGAGGCTATGCTCTGAAAATTAATTACATACTGTCCCACTGAACGAGAGCCTTGTCGAACACGATGCAAGTCTGCAGAGGCAGCGGTCGTCCTGCCGGGCTCATCAAAGATCCTCCGGAATGACGTAATGAAATTGGTGTAACTAGAAACCAATGGATCAGATCACTCCCATAACGGAGACACCCAATCCAACGCTGAACCCTCGAGCAAAGAAATAATGTATGCCACCTTGGACCGATCAGTAGGGAAGTTATGTGAAAGAAGTTAAAAATGTACCTCGCACTGATTGAGAAAACCACGGCAATTCTTTGGATTCCCATTATAGCGAGAAGGAGTAGGGAGCTGAAGGCGTGACCTGGTTCCAGAGGAGGATGGAACATTACTAGAGACAACCACTGGAGCGGGTACTGGAGCTGGGGGCCGGTACTACTGAAGCCAGAGAAATCTGAATTTGATCCAGCCGACCAGATAATTCCTGGAGATAATGCATCACCTGGCCCTGTGCTGCTTCCTGACTTTGTACTCGAGAAATCAAGTCCTGGATGGTACTTGCCTCTGGGCTCCGATCCCCCGGGTCCATGAGGCCTGAGTATACTGTCACTGACCTAGGTTGGGGGTGTTGTGAACTCGGGGGTTCTCCCGATGGTAGGGGAGAGGAACCACAGTTGGGTCGGAACAGGGATGGCTTGATATAGGTCTTCCTCATACAGGACTCTGACAGTAAGCTTGGTGAAAATATTAAAGAACTTTATTGCAGGAAGGGAGCAACACAATGTCACATAGCAGAGAAGGAACGTATGGGGGGAATGTCCAGGCCTATAGGAGAACTTGTAAGCAATGTTAAAGATTCCGGGAAAAGAAGTACTTGTGAGTGTTGGTACAAGATAATAGTGGCTGAAGAACTTGTGTGATGTTTTTAGAAAATAAGAATTTACTCACCGGTAATTCTATTTCTCGTAGTCCGTAGTGGATGCTGGGAACTCCGTAAGGACCATTGGGAATAGACGGGCTCCGCAGGAGACTGGGCACTCTAAAGAAAAGATTAGGTACTATCTGGTGTGCACTGGCTCCTCCCTCTATGCCCCTCCTCCAGACCTCAGTTAGGGAAACTGTGCCCGGAAGAGCTGACATTACAAGGAAAGGATTTTTGGAATCCAGGGTAAGACTCATACCAGCCACACCAATCACACCGTACAACTTGTGATAACCTTACCCAGTTAACAGTATGAACAACAACTGAGCCTCACTCAACGGATGGCTCATAACAATAACCCTTACTTAAGCAATAACTATATACACGTATTGCAGAAAGTCCGCACTTGGGACGGGCGCCCAGCATCCACTACGGACTACGAGAAATAGAATTACCGGTGAGTAAATTCTTATTTTCTCTGACGTCCTAGTGGATGCTGGGAACTCCGTAAGGACCATGGGGATTATACCAAAGCTCCCAAACGGGCGGGAGAGTGCGGATGACTCTGCAGCACCGAATGAGCAAACACAAGGTCCTCCTCAGCCAGGGTATCAAACTTGTAGAACTTTGCAAAGGTGTTTGAACCCGACCAAGTAGCCGCTCGGCAAAGCTGTAAAGCCGAGACCCCTCGGGCAGCCGCACAAGAAGAGCCCACCTTCCTTGTGGAATGGGCTTTTACTGATTTTGGATGCGGCAATCCAGCCGCAGAATGAGCCAGCTGAATCGTGCTACAGATCCAGCGAGCAATAGTTTGCTTTGAAGCAGGAGCACCCAGCTTGTTGGGTGCATGCAGGATAAACAGCGAGTCAGTCTTCCTGACTCCAGCCATTCTGGAAACATATATTTTCAAAGCCCTGACTACGTCCAGCAACTTGGAGTCCTCCAAGTCCCGAGTAGCCGCAGGCACCACAATAGGTTGGTTCAAATGAAACGATGATACCACCTTTGGGAGAAATTGGGGACGAGTCCGCAATTCTGCCCTATCCATATGGAAGATCAGATAGGTGCTTTTACATGACAAAGCCGCCAATTCTGACATACGCCTAGCCGATGCTAAGGCCAACAGCATGACCACTTTCCACGTGAGATACTTTAGTTCCACGGTCTTAAGTGGCTCAAACCAGTGGGATTTCAGGAAATCCAACACACCGTTAAGATCCCAAGGTGCCACTGGTGGCACAAAAGGGGGCTGAATATGCAGCACTCCCTTAACAAACGTCTGAACCTCAGGCAGTGAAGCCAGTTCTTTTTGAAAGAAAATGGATAGGGCCGAAATCTGGACCATTATGGACCCTAATTTTAGGCCCATAGACACTCCTGACTGTAGGAAGTGCAGGAATCGACCCAGCTGGAATTCCTCTATAGGGTCCGTCCTGGCCCCACACCAAGCAACATATTTTCGCCATATACGGTGATAATGCTTTGCTGTCACGTCCTTCCTAGCCTTTATCAGCGTAGGAATAACTGCATCCGGAATGCCTTTTACCGCTAGGATCCGGCGTTCAACCGCCATGCCGTCAAACGCAGCCACGGTAAGTCTTGGAACAGACAGGGCCCTTGTTGCAGCAGGTCCTGTCTGAGAGGCAGAGGCCATGGGTCCTCTGTGCGCATTTCTTGCAGTTCCGGGTACCAAGTCCTTCTTGACCAATCCGGAACAATGAGTATTGTTCTCACTCCTCTTTTTCTTACAATTCTCAGCACCTTTGGTATGAGAGGAAGAGGAGGAAACACATATACCCACTGGAACACCCACAGTGTCACTAGCGCATCCACAGCTATCGCCTGAGGGTCCCTTGACCTGGCGCAATATCTTTTTAGCTTTTTGTTGAGGCGGGACGCCGTCATGTCCACCTGTGGCAGTTCCCATCGATTTGCAATCTGTGTGAAGACTTCTTGATGAAGTCCCCACTGTCCCGGGTGGAGGTCGTGTCTGCTGAGGAAATCTGCTTCCCAGTTGTCCACTCCCGGAATGAACACTGCTGACAGTGCTTGTACGTGAATCTCCGCCCATCGAAGAATCTTTGTGGCTTCTGCCATCACCACCCTGCTTATTGTGCCGCCCTGGCGGTTTACATGGGCGACCGCCGTGATGTTGTCTGACTGAATCAGCACTGGTTGGTCTCGAAGCAGGGGCTCCGCTTGACTCAGGGCATTGTATATGGCCCTTAGTTCCAGTATATTTATGTGCAGACAAGTCTCCTGACTTGACCACAGCCCTTGGAAGTTTCTTCCCTGAGTGACTGCCCCCCATCCGCGGAGGCTTGCATCTGTGGTCACCAGGACCCAGTTGTTATGAGCCACGGCTGTGGCTCATTCCTGTTTTGCATGTCAGTTAGGTATTTTATGTTATTCTTCTGTTCATGTTCCCCGTGGTGTCATGGGGTGCTCGGAACTCACCCTTAAGGAGGGGATACTGTTATGAACCACAGGTAGTGGTTCATTCCTATTTTATGTTTATAAGTTGTTTCGCAGGCCAGGATTTCCCGTTGCTCTGTTTAAGAGTACTCTTGGTTGCTGCCGCTGGTGAGTCTGTGTAATTGCAGCTTGTTCCCATGTGTTCAGCCTCACCTGGCTGCTAATTGCATCTTGTCAGTTTGGAGTCATGCAACAGGGCAGCTGCATGAGATTATTAATTAGGCCTCTCTGTTATATGCTGGCTCAGTGCTATTCACAGACGCTGGTGATATTTCTTGGTTTCCAGTCTGCTTGAGTTCTGAGCTTGTTCCTGCCAGTTCCTGAGCTCCTGTGTAGCAGTGTGTCGAACTGCTTCCTGTGTCGATTCCTGTGTCGATTCCTGTGTCTGATCCCGTGTCCTGCAGTGAAGTGTTCCTGTACAGAAGTCCAGTGGCTTTGCCTATGTCTGGTCGAGTTTCTGGCTTCTTGGTGTCCACCGGTCTGTCGTTTGGGATTCTGCCTGTCCTCCAGTTCTGAGAGTCTGTGTCGGCAGCATTGGGGGTTCCTGTCCGTTTGCCAGTATTCGTACCGGTTCCGTGAGTAGCGGCTCTGCCGCGTCCGTCGGCCTAGGCCGCTGTATTCTGTTATTATTTCTGTCACTGGTGTTTTGCAGAGAGTTCTGCTTATGCGGTCACCGCCGGTACACAAAAGTATTGTGTCGGCGTGTGGTCAGCATTTCCTTTGTTGTTCTTTTCCTTTGGCGGCAAGCCGCACATACTTTGGTTTTAGGTTTGTTAGTAGCCCCTGGCCTTGTTGTTTAGTTAGAGTGCCCCTTGTTATCACCCTGTCTCGGTTCACTCTTTGTCTCTCATTAAGACCTGAGGGGGCATCGAAGTTGGGCAGACGTAATCCGCCCTTCAAACGCGGCTGCCATGGGCTCAAGCAACCATAGTCTCGCAAGAGTGTACTGACAGCACGGGCGAGACAACGGAGATAGGGTGCCAGGGGCTATTCCCTTTCCATTCCCCTTTCCCAGCATTACGTTCTGATATTCAGGTCCTACCGTATAAGATCACCCCTGACCTGAGTATCAGAATCATAACATTATCACCAGCCATACCACAAAAAAGAAATAAAACTTTTTTCTTTTTTGGCCCAGTCCAGTGTCTAGTCTAGAATCCAGTCCTGTCTAGAATTTGGAGTTTAGAATCCAGTCCGGTGTTTAGAATCCAGTCCGGTGTTTAGAATCCAGTCCGGTGTTTAGAATCCAGTCCGGTGTTTAAAAAAAAAATCCAGTCCGGTGTTTAAAAAAAATAAAAAATCAGTCTTGTTTTGTCTAGTTTAAAAATTCAGTCTTGCCTTGTTTAGTCTTGCCTTGTCTAGTCTTGCCTTGTCTAGTTTTAAATCCTCCTATGTCTACTATGCAAGCCCTGCAGGCATCTCTATCAGCCCTGAACTCTGCTTTCAGTGCTTTGAGACCAGAGCGATTAGAAGTTTTGCAGCAATCGTTAAAGCAACTGCAAAACCTTCTGACTAAAATCTTGCTCATCTTGCCAGAAGTCGTTGAGAGTACATCTATCTCTAAAGAGACTCTTGTTCACTGTATGGTGACAAGAGAATCCTCTGGTTTAATTGAAGAGAAAAGGTTTAAAAGTTTTCTGCGGCCCAGGCTCTCAGAAGAGCGTCTGCGTCGCAGAAACTTATGCCTATATTGTGGGGGTTTAGGCCACTATCTGCAGACCTGTGAGTTGCGCAAGCCAAAGTGTGGTGACGAGTCTTGCCCTCTGGCCAAGTTGAGTCAGGATACAAGACCTACTCCTGTCTCTACTGTGGCAGAGGTACTTGTCACACAACCCACACTAAAAAGCTCTCTGTCCTATAATTGGGGTCCTTGGGCAAGGGAGCCCCATTATAGATTCAGGAATCAAAAGAGAATGTTTCTCACCTCTCTTGAGGTTCCTGTTGAAGCAGAGTTGCAAGCCCCTGGAGTGGTGCCCGATGCCCAGGTTCCTGGAGTGGTGCCCATTGCCCAGGTTCCTGGAGTGGTGCCCGTTGCCCAGGGTCCTGTAGTGGTGCCCGTTGCCCAGGGTCCTGGAGTGGTGCCTGTTGCCCAGGGTCCTGGAGTGGTGCCCGTTGCCCAGGGTCCTGGAGTGGTGCCCGTTGCCCAGGGTCCTGGAGAGGTGCCCGATGCTCAGGATCTTGGTGCGGTACCCGATGCCCAGAGTGCTGGAGCGGTACCCGATGCCCATAGTGCTGGAGCGGTACCCGATGCCCAGAGTGCTGGAGCGGTACCCGATGCCCAGAGTGCTGGAGCGGTACCCGATGCCCAGAGTGCTGGAGCGGTACCCGATGCCCAGAGTGCTGGAGCGGTACCCGATGCTCTAGCTTATAGAGGGACATCAAATATTTTAGCTCAGGTTTCCATACCAGAAAGGGTCTCAGAAGCTGTTACCCCAGGTAGGGACTTGAAGAGCGCAACCCCAGAAAGGGTATCTGAAACCATAGTTCTAGAAGGGAACTCGAGAAGCAAAACCCCAGAAGGGATCTTTGAAGTAATATCCCCAAGTGGGGTCTCGAGAGACGCAGCCTCTAAGAAGGGTCTAGAGGTCGCTTCCCCAGAAAAGAACTTAAGAGGTGTAGCATTAGTGGAGGTGCTGAAGGTTATAGCTTTAGCAAAAGTTCCGGAAGTCATAGTCCCGGGAGAAGTTTCGATAATTATCGACTCAGAGAGGGAGGCCAATGGCTCAGTCCCAGTGAAGGAAGTCGATGGCTCGGTCCCAGTTAGGGAGGTCGATGGCTCGGTCCCAGTGGGGGAGGCTGATGGCTCGGTCCCAGTAAAAGAATCCGAGGTGCTGACCCCAGCGGAGTTCCCGGAGTCCACTGCCCCAGCGGAGTTCCCGGAGGCCACTGCCCCAGCGGGGTTCCCGGAGGCCACTGCCCCAGCGGGGTTCCCGGAGGCCACTGCCCCAGCGGGGTTCCCGGAGGCCACTGCCCCAGCGGGGTTCAGAAAGTCACTGCCCCGGGTGGGGTTCAGAAAGTCACTGCCCCGGGTGGGGTTCAGAAAGTCACTGCCCCAGGTGGGGTTCAGAAAGTCACTGCCCCGGGTGGGGTTCAGAGAGTCTCAGCCTCGAGTAAGGTCAATAGTGACCAGGTCCTAGCAAAGCACTCCAGTCAGTCAGATGGGAAGGAAACAGATCCTGACTCTGATATCTCAACATCCATAATCTTTGATGGGGGAATTAGCCCAATTGCTGGCGCTTTACAAACACTATTACATTATTATGTTGTCTAGACCATTTCTGGGCATCACTTCAGAGAACCTTGTGCTTTATCTGATTTATTCTTTTAGAGGAGAGCCTTTTGAGTGGGCGACCAGCCTAATGAAAGCTGAAGATTCCATTCTTCAGGATCCCCCAGCATTCAGTGATGCAATTATTAAAAGATATGGTTCCAAAGAAATTGGTTCAGGTTCCTCTAAGTCACCCGTCTTGTCTGCTGAGAGTCCACCAAATACTGTAAACTCGGCACAAGAGTCCCAGCCCGTTGTTTTGACTGCAGGATGTGCTTTTCTGACTTCTTCTTCTTCTAATAATAGTACTTTGCCAGAAAGTTCAGCTCCCAAGGGTAAGAAACCTGTCTCTGTTTTGAACGCAGCCTTGCTGGGTGGTACCATCAGTTCAGACAATGTTTGGGGAATTACCTTGGTCAGACCTAAAGAGCTTTGTAAAAAGAAGAAGAAAAAGAAATAATTTTTGACTCTTGCCTTGATATAAAAAAAAAGATTTTTTTTCCCTCATCTTGTGTCCAGTGGCCACCGTCAGGGGGAGGGCACTGTTACAAGCTGTGGTTGCAGCTTGTTTCTGTTTTCATGTCTGTTAGACCAGTGTGTCAGGTTTTTTTTTGTATCCCTTGTTTTGGCTAGTCTGTATTTTGGGGTCCTTTGACCCCTCCTCAAGGGGGGGGGGGGGGTACTGTTATGAGCCACGGCTGTGGCTCATTCCTGTTTTGCATGTCAGTTAGGTATTTTATGTTATTCTTCTGTTCATGTTCCCCGTGGGTGTCATGGGGTGCTCGGAACTCACCCTTAAGGAGGGGATACTGTTATGAACCACAGGTAGTGGTTCATTCCTATTTTCTCTGACGTCCTAGTGGATGCTGGGAACTCCGTAAGGACCATGGGGAATAGACGGGCTCCGCAGGAGACTGGGCACTCTAAAAGAAAGATTAGGTACTATCTGGTGTGCACTGGCTCCTCCCACTATGACCCCCCTCCAGACCTCAGTTAGATTTCTGTGCCCGGCCGAGCTGGATGCACACTAGGGGCTCTCCTGAGCTCCTAGAAAGAAAGTTTATTTTAGGTTTTTTATTTTACAGTGAGACCTGCTGGCAACAGGCTCACTGCATCGAGGGACTAAGGGGAGAAGAAGCGAACCTACCTGCTTGCAGCTAGCTTGGGCTTCTTAGGCTACTGGACACCATTAGCTCCAGAGGGATCGACCGCATGGTACTGGCCTTGGTGTTCGCTCCCGGAGCCGCGCCGCCGTCCCCCTTACAGAGCCAGAAGCAAGAAGAGGTCCGGAAAATCGGCGGCAGAAGACTTCGGTCTTCACCAAGGTAGCGCACAGCACTGCAGCTGTGCGCCATTGCTCCTCATGCACACTTCACACTCCGGTCACTGAGGGTGCAGGGCGCTGGGGGGGCGCCCTGAGGGCAATATATGACACCTTGGCTGGCAAATCTACATCATATATAGTCCTAGAGGCTATCTAGATGTAAAATTACCCCTGCCAGTATTCCAGAAAAAGCGGGAGAAAGTCAGTTGAAAAAGGGGCGGGGCTTCTCCCTCAGCACACTGGCGCCATTTTCTCTTCACAGTGCAGCTGGAAGACAGCTCCCCAGGCTCTCCCCTGTAGTTTTCAGGCTCAAAGGGTTAAAAAGAGAGGGGGGGCACAAAATTTAGGCGCAATATTGTATATACAAGCAGCTATTGGGAAAAATTCACTCAATATAGTGTTAATCCCAAAATTATATAGCGCTCTGGTGTGTGCTGGCATAATCTCTCTCTGTCTCCCCAAAGGGCTGTGTGGGGTCCTGTCCTCAGTCAGAGCATTCCCTGTGTGAGTGTGCGGTGTGTCGGTACGGCTGTGTCGACACGTTTGATGAGGCTTATGTGATGGCAGAGCAGATGCCGATAAATGTGATGTCGCCCCCTGTGGGGCCGACACAAGAGTGGATTGATAGGTGGAAGGTATAAACCGACAGTGTCAACTCCTTACATAAAAGGCTGGATGACGTAACAGCTATGGGACAGCCGGCTTTTCAGCCCGCGCCTGCCCAGGCGTCTCAAAGGCCATCAGGGGCTCAAAAACGCCCGCTCCCTCAGATGGCAGACACAGATGTCGACACGGAGTCTGACTCCAGTGTCGACGAGGTTGAGACATATACACAATCCACTAGGAACATCCGTTACATGATCCCGGCAATAAAAAATGTGTTACACATTTCTGACATTAACCCAAGTACCACTAAAAAAGGGTTTTATGTTTGGGGAGAAAAAGCAGTGAGTGAATGAAGTGTGAAAAAGCGTGGGTTCCCCCGATAAGAAACTGGTAATTTCTAAAAAGTTACTGATGGCATACACTTTCCCGCCAGAGGATAAGTTACGCTGGGAGATATCCCCTAGGGTGGATAAGGCGCTCACACGTTTGTCAAAAAAGGTGGCACTGCCGTCTTAGGATACGGCCACTTTGAAGGTACCTGCTGATAAAAAGCAGGAAGCTATCCTGAAGTCTGTATTTACACACTCAGGTACTAGACTGAGACCTGCAGATAGTGCTGCTGCAGCGTGGTCTGTAACCCTGTCAAACAGGGATACTATTTTGCGAACATAAGACGTCGTCTTATATATGAGGGATGCACAGAGGGATATTTTGCCGGCTGGCATCCAGAATTAATGCAATGTCCATTCTGTCAGGAGGGTATTAGAGACCCGACACTGGACAGGTGATGCTGACTTTAAAAGGCACATAGAGCCTTATAAGGGTGAGGAATTGTTTGGGGATGGTCTCTGGGACCTCGTATCCACAGCAACAGCTGGGAAGAAATTTTTTTACCTCAGGTTTCCTCAGCCTAAGAAAGCACTGTATTATCAGGTACAGTCCTTTCGGCTTCAGAAAAGCAAGCGGGTCAAAGCGCTTCCTTTCTGCACAGAGACGAGGGAAGAGGGAAAAAGCTGCACCAGTCAGCCAGTTCCCAGAATCAAAATTCTTCCCCCGCTTCCTCTGAGTCCACCGCATGACGCGGGGGCTCCACAGGCGTAGCCAGGTATGGTGGGGGGCCGCCTCAAAAATTTCAGCGATCAGTGGGCTCGCTCACAGGTGGATCCCTGGATCCTTCAAGTAGTATCTCAGGGGTACAAGCTGGAATTCGAGGCGTCTCGCCCCCGCCGTTTCCTCAAATCTGCCTTGCCGACAACTCCCTCAGGCAGGGAGGCTGTGCTAGAGGCAATTCACAAGCTGTATTCCCAGCAGGTGATAGTCAAGGTGCCCCTACTTCAACAAGGACGGGGTTACTATTCCACACTGTTTGTGGTACCGAAACCAGACGGTTCGGTGAGACCCATTTTAAATTTGAAATCCTTGAACACATACATAAAAAAATTCAAGTTCAAGATGGAATCGCTCAGGGCGGTTATTGCAAGCCTGGAGGAGGGGGATTACATGGTATCCCTGGACATCAAGGATGCTTACCTACATGTCCCCATTTACCATCCTCACCAGGAGTACCTCAGATTTGTGGTACAGGATTGCCATTACCAATTCCAAACACTGCCGTTTGGACTGTCCACGACACAGAGGGTCTTTACCAAGGTAATGGCAGAAATGATGATACTCCTTCGAAAAAAGGGAGTTTTAATTATCCCGTACTTGGACGATCTCCTTATAAAGGCGAGGTCCAAGGAGCAGTTGTTGGTCGGAGTAGCACTATCTCGGGAAGTGCTACAACAGCACGGATGGATTCTATACATTCCAAAGTCACAGCTGGTTCCTACCACACGCCTACTGTTCCTGGGGATGGTTCTAGGCACAGAACAGAAAAAAGTGTTTCTCCCGCAGGAGAAAGCCAAGGAGCTGTCATCTCTAGTCAGAGACCTCCTGAAACCAAAACAGGTATCGGTGCATCACTGCACACGAGTCCTGGGAAAAATGGTAGCTTCTTACGAAGCAAAATTCCATTCGGCAGGTTCCATGCAAGAACCTTTCAGTGGGACCTCTTGGACAAGTGGTCGGGATCGCATCTTCAGATGCATCGGCTGATAACCCTGTCTCCAAGGACCAGGGTATCTCTACTGTGGTGGCTGCAGAGTGCTCATCTTCAAGAGGGCCGCAGATTCGGCATACAGGACTGGGTCCTGGTAACCACGGATGCCAGCCTTCGAGGCTGGGGGGCAGTCACACAGGGAAGAAATTTCCAAGGACTTTGGTCAAGTCATGAGTCGTCCCTACACATAAATATTCTGGAACTGAGGGCCATTTACAATGCCCTAAGTCTGGCAAGGCCTCTGCTTCAAAACCAGCCGGTACTGATCCAATCAGACAACATCACGGCAGTCGCCCATGTAAACCGACAGGGCGGCACAAGAAGCAAGATGGCGATGGCAGAAGCCACAAGGATTCTCCGATGGGCGGAAAATCACGTCTTAGCACTGTCAGCAGTGTTCATTCCGGGAGTGGACAACTGGGAAGCAGACTTCCTCAGCAGACACGACCTACACCCGGGAGAGTGGGGACTTCATCCAGAAGTCTTCCAACTGTTGGTAAACCGTTGGGAAAGGCCACAGGTGGACATGATGGCGTCCCGCCTAAACAAAAAACTAGATATTGCGCCAGGTCAAGGGACCCTCAGGCAATAGCTGTGGACGCTCTAGTGACACCGTGGGTGTACCAGTCGGTTTATGTATTCCCTCCTCTGCCTCTCATACCAAAGGTACTGAGAATAATAAGAAAACGAGGAGTAAGAATGATACTCGTGGTTCCGGATGGGCCAAGAAGAGCTTGGTACCCAGAACTTCAAGAAATTATATCAGAGGACCCATGGCCTCTACCGCTCAGACAGGATCTGCTACAGCAGGGGCCCTGTCTGTTCCAAGACTTACCGTGGCTGCGTTTGACGGCAAGGCGGTTGAATTCCGGATCCTAAAGGAAAAGGGCATTCCGGAAGAAGTCATTCCTACGCTGATAAAAGCCAGGAAAGAAGTAACCGCAAACCATTATCACCAAATTTGGCGAAAATATGTTGCGTGGTGTGAGGCCAGGAAGGCCCCAACAGAGGAATTTCAGCTGGGTCGTTTTCTGCACTTCCTACAGTCAGGGGTGACTATGGGCCTAAAATTGGGTTCCATTAAGGTCCAGATTTCGGCTCTGTCGATTTTCTTCCAGAAAGAACTGGCTTCACTGCCTGGAGTTCAGACATTTGTAAAGGGAGTGCTACATATTCAGCCCCCTTTTGTGCCTCCTGTGGCACCTTGGGATCTCAACGTGGTGTTGAGTTTCTTAAAATCACATTGGTTTGAGCCACTTAAAACTGTGGATTTGAAATATCTCACGTGGAAAGTGGTCATGTTATTGGCCTTGGCTTCGGCCAGGCGTGTGTCAGAATTGGCGGCTTTGTCATGTAAAAGCCCTTATCTGATTTTCCATATGGATAGGGCAGAATTGAGGACTCGTCCCCAGTTTCTCCCTAAGGTGGTATCGGCTTTTCACTTGAACCAACCTATTGTAGTGCCTGCGGCTACTAGGGACTTGGAAGATTCCAAGTTACTGGACGTAGTCAGGGCCTTAAAAATTTATATTTCCAGGACGGCTGGAGTCAGGAAAACTGACTCGCTTTTTATCCTGTAGGCACCCAACAAAATAGGTGCTCCTGCTTCTAAGCAGACTATTGCTCGCTGAATTTGTAGCACAATTCAGCTGGAGCATTCTGCGGCTGGATTGCCGCATCCTAAATCAGTAAAAGCCCATTCCACGAGGAAAGTGGGCTCATCTTGGGCGGCTGCCCGAGGGGTCTCGGCTTTACAATTTTGCCGAGCGGCTACTTGGTCAGGGGCAAACACGTTTGCTAAATTCTACAAAATTGATACCCTGGCTGAGGAGGACCTTGAGTTCTCTCATTCGGTGCTGCAGAGTCATCCGCACTCTCCCGCCCGTTTGGGAGCTTTGGTATAATCCCCATGGTCCTTACGGAGTTCCCAGCATCCACTAGGACGTCAGAGAAAATAAGATTTTACTCACCGGTAAATCTATTTCTCGTAGTCCGTAGTGGATGCTGGGCGCCCATCCCAAGTGCGGATTGTCTGCAATACTTGTATGTAGTTATTGCCTAACTAAGGGTTATTGTTGAGCCATCTGTTGAGAGGCTCAGTTATATTTCATACTGTTAACTGGGTGTAGTATCACGAGTTATACGGTGTGATTGGTGTGGCTGGTATGAGTCTTACCCGGGATTCAAAATCCTTCCTTATTGTGTCAGCTCTTCCGGGCACAGTATCCTAACTGAGGTCTGGAGGGGGGTCATAGTGGGAGGAGCCAGTGCACACCAGATAGTACCTAATCTTTCTTTTAGAGTGCCCAGTCTCCTGTGGAGCCCGTCTATTCCCCATGGTCCTTATGGAGTTCCCAGCATCCACTACGGACTACGAGAAATAGATTTACCGGTGAGTAAAATCTTATTTTATGTTTATAAGTTGTTTCGCAGGCCAGGATTTCCCGTTGCTCTGTTTAAGAGTACTCTTGGTTGCTGCCGCTGGTGAGTCTGTGTAATTGCAGCTTGTTCCCATGTGTTCAGCCTCACCTGGCTGCTAATTGCATCTTGTCAGTTTGGAGTCATGCAACAGGGCAGCTGCATGAGATTATTAATTAGGCCTCTCTGTTATATGCTGGCTCAGTGCTATTCACAGACGCTGGTGATATTTCTTGGTTTCCAGTCTGCTTGAGTTCTGAGCTTGTTCCTGCCAGTTCCTGGGCTCCTGTGTAGCAGTGTCTGTCGAACTGCTTCCTGTGTCGATTCCTGTGTCGGTCCCTGTGTCGATTCCTGTGTCTGATCCCGTGTCCTGCCGTGAAGTGTTCCTGTACAGAAGTCCAGTGGCTTTGCTATGTCTGGTCGAGTTTCTGGCTTCTTGGTGTCCACCGGTCTGTCGTTTGGGATTCTGCCTGTCCTCCAGTTCTGAGAGTCTGTGTCGGCAGCATTGGGGGTTCCTGTCCGTTTGCCAGTATTCGTACCGGTTCCGTGAGTAGCGGCTCTGCCGCGTCCGTCGGCCTAGGCCGCTGTATTCTGTTATTATTTCTGTCACTGGTGTTTTGCAGAGGGTTCTGCTTATGCGGTCACCGCCGGTACACAAAAGTATTGTGGTCAGCATTTCCTTTGTTGTTCTTTTCCTTTGGCGGCAAGCCGCACATACTTTGGTTTTAGGTTTGTTAGTAGCCCCTGGCCTTGTTGTTTAGTTAGAGGGCCCCTTGTTATCACCCTGTCTCGGTTCACTCTTTGTCTCTCATTAAGACCAGAGGGGGCATCGAAGTTGGGCAGACGTAATCCGCCCTTCAAACGCGGCTGCCATGGGCTCAAGCAACCATAGTCTCACAAGAGTGTACTGACAGCACGGGCGACACAACGGAGATAGGGTGCCAGGGGCTATTCCCTTTCCATTCCCCTTTCCCAGCATTACGTTCTGATATTCAGGTCCTACCGTATAAGATCACCCCTGACCTGAGTATCAGAATCATAACACCAGTCCTGTATGCCGAACCTGCGGCCCTCGAGAAGATGAGCACTCTGCAGCCACCACAGAAGAGACACCCTGGCCCTGGGGGATAGGGTGATTAACCGATGCATCTGAAGATGTGATCCGGACCATTTGTCCAGTAAGTTCCATTGGAAGGACCTCGTATGGAACCTGCCGAAGGGAATGGCCTCGTATGAGACCACCATCCTTCCCAGGACTCGAGTGCAGTGATGCACTGACCCCTGTTTTGGTTTTAATAGATTCCTAACCAGTGTCACGAGCTCCTGAGCTCTCTATCGGGAGATAACCCTTTTCTGTTCTGTGTCTTGGATCATGCCTAGGAGAAGCAGATGAGCTGTAAGAACCCACTGCGACTTTGGAATATATAGAATCTAGCCGTGTTGCCGTTACACTTCCAGAGAAAGTGATACGCTGTTCAGTAACTGCTCTCTCTTTTATGAGGAGATCGTCCAAGTACGTGATAATAGTGACACCTTGCTTCCGCAGGAGCACCATCATTTCCGCCATTACCTTGGTGAACATTCTCAAGGCCGTGGAGAGACCAAACGGCAAAATCTGAAATTGGTAATGACAATCCCGTACCGTAATTCTGAGGTACGCCTGATGAGGTGGATAAATGGGGACCTGAAGGTATGCATCCTTTATGTCCCGAGTCACCTTTCAGGCTTGCAATAACCGCTCTTAGCGATTTCAACGTGAACTTGAACCTTTTCAGGTATATGTTCAGGGATTTTAAATTCAATATGGGTCACACCGAACCGTCAGGTTACGGGACTACAACATGGTCGAATAATAACCCCCTCCTTGTTGAAGGAGGGGAACCTTGACCACCGCCTGTTGAAGATACAATTTGTAAATTGCAGCTAACACTGTTTCCCTCTAGTGGGGGAAGCCGGCAAGGCCGTCGGTGAGGGGGCATCTTCTCAAAGTCCAGCTTATATCCCTGAGACACAATATCGATCGCCCAGGGATCTAACAGGGAGTGAACCCACTTGTGGCTGAACTTACGAAGGCGTGCCCCCACCGGGCCTAGCTCCGCCTGTGGAGCCCCAGCGACATGCGGTGGATTTTTGTAGAGGCCGGGGAGGACTTCTGTTCCTGGGAACTAGCTGTGTTGTGCAGCTTCTTTCCTCTGCCGCCGCCTCTGGCAAGAAAGGACGCACCTCGGAATTTCTTGTTTCTTTATTCGAAAGGCTGCATTTGATAATGTCGTGCTTTCCTAGGCTGTGCAGGAATATAAGGCAAAATATTAGAATTTACCAGCTAAAGCTGCGGAGACCAGGTCCGAGAACCCTTCTCCACACAATCCTCAGCCTTCCATATGCCTCTTAAGTCGGCATCATCTGTCCAGTGCATATTCTACAGGACACGTCAAGCAGAAATCGACATAGCTTTGACTCCAGGACCCAGTATACTCATGTCTCTTTGGGCATGTTTTATATATATATATATATCTATCTCTTAAGACAGCATCTTCAATATGTATATATCTATATATACATATATATATATATATATATATATATATATATATGCATACTAGGGTCTCAATCTCTGCTGATAAGGTACCTGTCCACGCTGCCACAGCACTATAAACCCATGCCGACACAATCGCTGGTCTGAGTAGTGTACTAGAATGTGCACGCTATCTGCAGGATCCCTGAGAACAGCTAGTGCTACCGTCTGGGCAAACGTGACACCCTAGGGGAAGATTCCCATCACATCCTGGCCCTAGTGGGGAAAGGATACTGCCTGAGAATTCCTTGTGGGAAGCTGCAGTTTCTTGTCTGGAGATTCCCGCCCTTTTTCCTCATGAGAGGAGGGAAATTTACCTCAGCTTTCTTCCCCGTAACATGTGTACCCTTGTGTCAGAGACAAATGAGTCATCAGTGATATGTAAATCATCTTTTATTACAATAATCATATATTGAATACCTTTCAGCCATTTTGGCTGTAACTTTGCATTATCGTAGTCGACACTGGAGTCAAACTCCGTGTCGATATCAGTGTGTATTATTTTGGATAGTGATCATTGTGAGACTCTGAAGGTCTCTGCGACATAGGGACAGACATGGGTAGATTTCCTGTCTGTTCTCTAATCTTTTGTGCAATAAATTCACCTCAGCACTTACACATATCCAAACAGGTGTCGGCGTTGTCGACGGAGACACCGTCTCACACACATATTTTCTCTATCTCCTCCTTAGGGGAGCCTTTTACCTCAGACATGTCGACACACGCGTACCGACACACCACACACACAGGGGATGCTCTATTTGAAGACAGTTCCCCCGCAAGGCCCTTTGGAGAGACAGAGAGAGAGTATGCCAGCACACACCCCAGCGCTATATAACCCAGGGATTACACTACAACTCAGTGTTTACCCAGTAGCTGCTGTATATACAAAATTTGCGCCTAAATTTATGTGCCCTCCCCCCCCTCTTTTCACCCTTTGTGTATCTGGATACTGCAGGGGAGAGCCTGGGGAGCTTCTTTCCAGCGGAGCTGTGAATAGAAAATGGCGCTGGTGTGCTGAGGAAGAAGGCCCCGCCCCCTCAGCGGCGGGCTTCTGTCCCGCTTTCTGTGTGAAAAAATGGTGGGGTTTTTTACATATATACAGTGCCAGACTGTATATATGTATTTTTATTGCCAAAAGGTACTTCAATTGCTGCCTAGGGCGCCCCCCCCCCCAGCACCCTGCACCCTACAGTGACCGGAGTGTGTAAGTGTGCTGGGAGCAATGGCACACAGCTGCGGTGCTGTGCGCTACCTTAAATGAAGACAGGAGTCTTCTGCCGCCGATTTCGTCGTCTTCAAGCTTCTGTTCTTCTGGCTCTGCGAGGGGGACGGCGGCGCGGCTCCGGGAACGGACGATCGAGGACAGGTGCCTGTGTTTGAACCCTCTGGAGCTAATGGTGTCCAGTAGCCTAAGACGCACAAGCTAGCTGCAAGCAGGTAGGTTTGCTTCTCTCCCCTTAGTCCCACGTAGCAGTGAGTCTGTTGCCAGCAGAAGCTCACTGAAAATAAAAAACCTAATAAATACTTTCTTTACTAGTAAGCTCAGGAGAGCCCACTAGGAGCACCTAGCTCTGGCCGGGCACAGATTCTAACTGAGGTCTGGAGGAGGGGGCACAGAGGGAGGAGCCAGTGCACACCAGATAGTACCTAATCTTTTCTTTAGAGTGCCCAGTCTCCTGCGGAGCCCGTCTATTCCCCATGGTCCTTACGGAGTTCCCAGCATCCACTAGGACGTCAGAGAAATACTGATGATTTGAAGAACTTGTGAACGGTGGTTAAAGACTCTGATGATTTGAAACACTTGTGAGCGGTGGTTAAAGACACTGATGATTTGTATGACTTGAGAGCGGTGACTAAAGATACTGATGATTTATAGAACTTGAGAGCGGTGGTTAAAGACACTGATGATTTGTATGACTTGAGAGCAGTGACTAAAGACACTGTAGAACGGTGGTTAAGACACTGATGATTTGTATGACTTGAGAGCGGTGGTTAAAGACACTGGTAACTTGCAAAACTTGGGATCGGTGGTTAAAGACACTGGTAACTTGCAAAACTTGGGAGCGGTGGTTAAAGACACTGGTAACTTGCAAAACTTGGGAGCGGTGGTTAAAGACACTGGTAACTTGCAAAACTTGGGAGCAGTGGTTAAAGACACTGATGACTTGTAGAATTTGAGAACGGTGTTTAAAGACACTGATGACTTGTAGAACTTGAGAGCGGCGTTTAGCCCGCAGCCCACGCTGCGGCGCCGCCGCCAAGAAGCACTGGTGACTGGATTGCAGAGGAACACACCAGCCGCTGTATACGCTGGAACTGTGCAGCAACTGGCACCTGGAAGTGCCGGAGACACTGGGGTACGACTGCAGAGAGATTCGCCGGGAACAAGAGCCCTGGCATCCACTTCAGGGGAAATGACGATACTCAGGCGCCGAAGCTCTGCCCGGCGTCTGCCTTTGAATCTCCCGCCTCCGCTGGATTGGCGTAACAGTCTGATGACGTCACCTGCTCCCCGCCCACGTGATGCCGGGTGTCATGGCAGCGCCCCTGCCCCGGGGAACCGCCGGGAGCCGCGCCAGCCAGACGCCGGAGCCCGTGGACCACCGAAGGCGGAGGCCGCAACACAGACCAGCAGGCACGCAGGGGTAAGCGCGGTGAACGCCGCCTATGGCGTGTGACATAAGCAACACACTGTCAGGTCCGGGTGTTTTTGTGAATCCGTTAACCCGGGACCAACCACAGGTGTAGGTGCTGGGCTATGAAGAAAGCAGGGAGGACGAAGAAAGTTCCGATTCATATATTTATTCAAAATAACAATTCAGTAAAGAGTTAACTGACAAGTTGTTAATCATCATATTATACTGAAGTATTGCAGGGATAATATGCAAGAGAAAACTCAAAAATACATAAAAGAAATGTTCATGGAAACATATGCAAAACAAGCTGATGAATAAATGTTGGATTGTCCAAATATAAACGAGCTTTGATGCTGAACTGCAGAATATGATTAACTGAATAATGCAGACATGAAGAGATAACTGTAAGGATTTGCAATGGAGTTTTGAGAGTTAACTGAGAGACTGTGAAGAATTATCCTTGTTATGACAACATAGCAAATATAAGCAAGCTTTGATGCTGAACTGCAGAATGTTATTAACTGGATAATGCAGACATGAAGAGATAACTGTAAGGATTTGCAATGGAGTTTTGAGAGTTAACTGAGAGACTGAAGAATTATCCTTGTTATGACAACATAGCAAATATAAACAAACTTTGATGCTGAACTGCAGATTGTGTTTAACTGGTTAATGCAGACATGGAGAATTAACTGTAAGAATTGGCAATGGAGCTTTGAGAGTTAACTGAGAGACTGTGATGAATTATCCTTGTAATGACAACATAGCAAATAAAAGTACTGAATTGGGTTACTTGCGGGTTCCGGAGATCACTGTGAAACTGTAGTAGAAGACAAGGTGATGAATGCAGAGTTGAACAAACGAACAGCTGAGAGAAACAGAATCCTCTAGACTTTGAATGATAGGCAGACTGACAAGGTAACCTCATGCAGGACACTGGGAATCCAACTATTTCCAATAGGAGTGCAATTAACTGACAGCACAGCAGAGAGCCGGTGGATCTTTCAGCAGTGAAGGCTGCAGACGGACCTCTGGGAACGGAGGCGATATCTGGACCACGGGAATCACACAGGAATGCACGGAGAGAGCTCAGAGCTAGAGCACAGCTTTGATACAACGAAGCACTGGCCCAGAGTAACATAATCCCAGCCTACTTAAAGGCAGCACAAGCACGGGATTGGCTTACACCTGCCCACAGGTGTTTTCACAAGTGCTCTGTATTAGCTATTTGGTCTCCAACATGGCCACCTCCTATACAGCAGACACACCGCAGTGCCTTAGGCCATTTGGTCCCCGCACTCACAGTTCCCAGACTCTGCATTACCTGTGCCATTGATCACGCCGTGTCCCCACACGGGCGCACAGCACCGCGAGCAACCGCACTGGCAACGGATGAACCCCAGAACCCGCAGAGGTAAGAGACCGGTTCGTGACACACAAGTGTGCAGCATAAACAACATTGGACGTGCTAGAATTTGCCCAGATGTAATACATGCACAATATTGGTGGCACAGGAGAGCATACTCCTAAACCACACACACTGAAAAGCCTGTAAAATTAATTTGGATTATAATAACCCTTTTATTTGGAGTTATTATAATAATATACAGCACAGGCGAGCGTACCCCTACACCACACGGGGCAAAACCTGTAAAAAGTATTTGGATAATAATATAAGTAATGCATATCACCCTTTTATTTGGAGTAAATAATATACAGCACAGGACACCACCACTGGACTTATGGCAGCACAAGACAGCACCACTGGACTGGACTTATACAGCAGTACCCCTGGACTTATAAGTCGGTACCCCTGGAGTTGTACGGCAGTGTCAGACAGGATGGCACTTTAAAAAACTAGACCCCAAACAGCACATGATGCAAAGAAGAAAACGAGGTGCAAGATGGAATTGTCCTTATGTTGTATAAACAGGACATGCACACTTTAACAAACCAATAATTTCAGCGACAGGGTCTGCCACACGACTTTGGCTGAAATTACTGGATTGTTTGCGCCTCCACCAAAAAAGAAGCAATCAATCTCTCCTTGCACAAACTGGCTCTACAGAGGCAAGATGTCCACCTCATCTTCCAATTCCTCACAGCTTCAGTGTGTACATCCTCCTCCTCACAAAGTATTAATTTGTCCACACTGGAATCCACCATCACAGGTCCCTGTGTACTGTCTGGAGGCAATTGCTGGTCTTCCTGGAGGAATTTATAATTCATTTTAATGAACATCATCTTCTCCACATTTTGTGGAAGTAACTTCCTACGCAGATCGCTGACAAGGTTACCGGCTGCACTAAACAATCTTTTGGAGCACACAATGGAGGAAAGGCAACTTAGGTAAAATAAAGCCAGTTTGTGCAAGGGCATCCAAATTGCCTCTTTTGCCTGCCAGTATACATACTACTACTTGGATGCTGTCACTCATATAATCCTCCACCATTCTTTCAATGGTGGCAGAATCATATGCATGACATGTCAGTAATCATTGGCAGGTCCTTCAGTCCGGACCAGATGTCAGCACTCACTCCTGACTGCCCTGCATCACTGCCAGCGGGTGGGCTAGGAAATCTTTTCCTTTTCCTTGCAGCCCCAGTTGCAGGAGAAAATTAAGGAGGAGCTGTTGATGGGTCACTTTCTGCTTGAGTTGACAATTTTCTCACCAGCAGGTCTTTGAACTTCTGCACGCTTGTGTCTACCGGAAAGAAAGATACAACGTAGGCTTTAAACTTAGGATCGAGCTCGGTGGCCAAAATGTAGTGCTCTGATTTCAACAGATTGAACACCCTTGAATCCTGGCAAATCAAATGTAGGGCTCCATCCACAAGTCTCACATACTTAGCGGAATCGCTCTGTCTTAGCTTCTCCTTCAATTTCTCCAGCTGCTTCTGCAAAAGCCTGATGAGCTAGCAGTGTCTGAACTTACTTCACGTGTGGCAAGTTCGAAGAGTTGGAGAACCTTGCACAAGATGGAAATCATTCTTCACTGTGCTTGAGTCAGGTGCATTCCCCGTCCTTTGCCTATATCGCAGGTGGATGTATAGGCTTGAATGGCCTTTTGCTGCTCCTCCATCCTCTGAAGCATATAGAGTGTTAAATTTCACCTCGTTACCACCTCTTGCTTCAGGTGATGGCAGGGCAGGTTCAGGAGTGTTTGCTGGTGCTCCAGTCTTCGGCACACGGTGGCTGAATGTCGAAAGTGGCCCGCAATTTTTCGGCCCACCAACAGCATCTCCTGCATGCCCCTGTCGTTTTTCAAAAGATTCTGCACCACCAAATTAATTGTATGTGTAAAACATGGGATGTGCTGAAATTTGCCCAGATGTAGTTCACGCACAATATTGGTGGCGTTGTTCTATATCACAAATCCCCAGGAGAGTCTAATTGGGGTAAACCATTGTACGATGATGTCCCTCAGTTTCCGTAAGAGGTTGTCAGTGGTGTGCCTCTTACGGAAAGCGGTGATACATAGCGTAGCCTGCCTAGGAACGAGTTGGTGTTTGCGAGATGCTGCTACTGGTGCCACTTCTGTTGTTGCTGCAGGAGGCAATACATCTACCCAGTGGCCTGTCACAGTCATATAGTCCTTAGTCTGCCGTGTTCCACTTGTCCACATATCCGTGGTTAAGTGGACAGTGGGAACAACTGCATTTTTGAGGACACTGAGGACACTTTTTCTGACGTCTCTGTACATTCTTGGTATCGCCTGCCTAGTGAAGTGGAGCCTAGATGGGATTTGGTGCCGTAGACACACTACCTCAAACGATTCTCTAAGTCCCACTGAACTAATGATGGATATTGGATGCACATCTAACACCAACATAGCTGTCAATGCCTCAGTTATCCGCTTTGCAACAGGATGACTGATGTCATATTTCATCTTCCTCACAAAGGACTGTTGGACAGTCAATTGCTTAGTTGAAGTAGTACAAGTGGTCTTCCGACTTCCCCTCTGGGATGACGATCGACTCCCAGCAGCAACAACAGCAGTGGCAGCAACAGCAGCAGTAGGTGTACCACTCAAGGATCCTCCGGAGGAATCCCGGTAAGGAGAGGACTCCTCAGTTTTGCCAGTAACATGGCCTGCAGGACTACTGACGTTCCTGACTGAGGAGGAAGTTGACGTTGAGGGAGTTGGTGGTGTGGTTTGCAGGAGCTTGGGTACAAGAGGAAGAAGGGATTTAGGTGTCAGTGGACGGCTTACGCTTTTACCCAACGTTTCACAACTTGACACTGACTTCTGATGAATGCGCAGCAGGTGACGTATAAGGGAGGATGTTCCTAGGTGTTTAATGTCCTTACCCCTACTTATTACAAATTGACAGAGGCAACAAACTACTTGACACCTATTGTCCGGATTTGTGGAGAAATAATTCCAGACCGAAGAGGTGGCTTTTTTGGTAGTTTGCCCAGGCATTACAATGGGCTTATTCATCCCACAGACAACAGGTGTCGCCCCCGGTGCCTGATTTACACCAACCACATCACCATCAGAATCCTCCTCATCAACTAACTCCTCAGCGCCAGCAACACCCATATCCTCATCCTGGTGTACTTCAACAGTGAAATTTTCAATTTGAATATCAGAAACTGGACTGTGGGTGCTCCTTCCAGCACTTGCAGAGGGCATGCAAATGGTGGAAGGGCCATCTCTTCCCATCCACACTTGGACTCTCCTTGGGGATTTGTGATACCAACTTAGAACGCACAGTTCTTTGCTGTGCTTTTGCCAGCTTAACTCTTTTCATTTTTCTAGTGGGAGGATGAGGGCTTCCATTGTCATGTGAAGCTGAACCACTAGTCATGAACATAGGCCAGGGCCTTAGCCGTTCCTTGTCACTCCGTGTCGTAAATGGCATATTGGCAAGTTTACGTTTCTCCTCAGACCATTTAAATATATTTTTTGGGGTCATTATACTGAACTTTTGCTTTTTGGATATGACATGCCCTCTACTATGATATTGGTCATCGGCCTTGGCAGATGACGTTGATGGCATTTCATCGTCTATGTCATGACTAGTGGCAGAAGCTTCAGCACTAGGAGGAAGTGGTTCTTGATCTTTCCCTATTTTATCCTCCAAATTTTTGTTCTCCATTATTTTTCTGGAGTTATATAACACAATATGCGGCACAAGAGAGCGTACCCCTACACCTCACAGGGCAAACCCTGTAAAAATTATTTGGACTAAATATTAATAACCCCTTTATTTGGAGTAAATAATATATAGCACAGGACAGCACCACTGAACTTATATGGCAGCACCACTGGACTGGATTTATAAAGAATTATATGGACTTATATGGAATTATACGGCAGGATAACTGGAATTATACAGCAGTATCATGGGAATTGTACGAGTGTAAATTCACATTACGCCACACGATATGAACCACATTCACATTTCCTTAAAACCCCTCTCAGGAAACTACTAAGAGCTTGGCTCAGCTAATATATTTTTACAACCCTTATTTTCTGTTCTTACAGATTTATTTATTTAAAAAAAAAAACAGGATTTTGATACCTACCAGTAAACTGTTTTCTCCTAGTCCATAGAGGATGCTGGGGTCCACTTCATGACCATGGGTATAGACGGTTCCGCAGGAGCCATGGGCACTTTAAGACTTTTCAAGGGTGTGAACTGGCTCCTCCCTCTATGCCCCTCCTCCAGACCTCAGTTATAGGAACTGTGCCCAGGGAGACGGACATTTAGAGAAAAGGATTTATTTTAATACTAATGGTGAGATACATACCAGCTCACACCTCAACCATGCCGCACAACATGGCATTCAACATAACACACGCCAACAGGCATGAACCAATTACAACAAACATGCTGAAACTAATAAAACACAACATGTGTAACTCTAATAAACAAAACTGCAGGTAAAGTATGCACTGGGACGGGCGCCCAGCATCCTCTACGGACTAGGAGAAAAGGATTTACCAGTAGGTATCAAAATCCTGTTTTCTCATACGTCCTAGAGGATGCTGGGGTCCACTTCATGGCCATGGGGTTTATACCAAAGCTCCAGTACGGACGGGAGAGTGTGGATGACTCTGCAGCACCGATTGACCGAACTTGAGGTCTTCATTGGCCAAGGTGTCAAACTTGTAGAATTTTGCAAATGTGTTTGACCCCGACCAAATAGCTGCTCGGCAAAGTTGCAATGCCGAGACCCCCCTGGCAGCCGTCCAGGATGAGCCCACCTTCCTAGTGGAATGGGCCTTCACCGACATCGGTAACGGCAATCCAGCCGTAGAATGAGCGTGCTGAATCGTACTTCTGATCCAATGCGCAATAGTCTGCTTGGAAGCAGGACACCCAATCTTGTTGGGAGCATACAGGACAAACAAAGACTCTGTTTTCCGTATTCGAGCTGTTCTAGCGACATAAATCTTCAAAGCTCTAACCACATCTAGAAACTTTGACTCAGTGAACGTGTCAGTAACTACTATCAACACAATAGGTTGGTTTATGTGGAAAGATGAAACCACCTTTGGAAGAAAATGTTGACGCGTTCTCAACTCTGCCCTATCTTCATGGAAGAGCAGGTAAGGGCTCTTGTGAGACAAGGCCCCCAACTCAGACACCCACCGTGCGGATGCCAATGTCAAAAGCATCACCACTTTCCAAGTGAGAAACTTCAACTCTATCTCTTGTAGAAGCTCAAACCAATCCGATTGAGGAAACTGCAACACCACATTAAGGTCCCATGATGCCACTGGAGGCACAAATGGAGGCTGGATGTGCAGAACCCCTTTCACGAAGGTCTGAACCTCTGGAAGAGAGGCCAATTGTATTTGGAAGAACACTGACAAGGCCGAAATCTGGACCTTGATTGACCCCAATCGAAGAACCGCCTCCACACCAGCCTGCAGAAAATGGAGAAAACATCCCAACTGAAACTCTTCCGTAGGAGCCTTCTTGGATTCACACCAAGACACATATTTTCTCCAAATACGGAGGTAATGTTTCGACGTTACTCCTTTCCTGGCCTGAATAAGGGTGGGGATGACTTCCTTGGGAATTTCCTTACGGGCTAGGATCCGGCGCTCAACAGCCATGCCGTCAAATGTAGCCGCGGTAAGTCTTGATACATGCACGGCCCCTGCTGCAGCAGGTCCTCATGAAAAGGAAGAGGCCAAGGATCTTCTATGAGCAACTCCTGAAGATCTGGGTACCAAGCCCTCCTTGGCCAGTCTGGGGCAATGAAGATTGCTCGAACTCTTGTTCTCCTTATGATCCTGAGCACTTTTGGGATCAGCGGAAGTGGAGGGAAGACATACACCGACCGGAACACCCACTGGGCCACTAGTGCATCCACTGCTATTGCTTGAGGGTCTCCCGACCTGGAACAATATTTCTTAAGCTGCTGTTACATTGTCCTACTGGATCTGCATGGAATGATATTGAAGAAGATGTACCGCTTGTTGAAGGCCATTGTAAATGGCTCTCAATTCCAGCACGTTTATGTGAAGGCAGGCTTCCTGACTTGATCATTTTCCTTGGAAGCTTTCCTCCTGAGTGACAGCTCCCCAGCCCCGGATACTTGCATCCGTGGTTACCAGGACCCAGTCCTGAATCCTGAACCTGCATCCCTCTAGTAGGTGAGAACTGTATAGCCACCACAGGAGCGAAATCCTGGCTTTTGACGACAGGATTATCTTCCGGTGCATGTGTAGGTGGGATCCCAACCACTTGTCCAACAGGTCCCACTGGAATACCCTGGCATAGAACCTGCCAAACTATATGGCCTCGTAGGCCGCCACCATCTTCCCCAACAACCGAATGCACTGATGGATCGACATACTTGATGGTTTCAATATCTGTTTTACCATTTTCTAGATTTCCAGAGCCTTCTCCACCAGAAGAAATATTCTCTGAACTTCTGTGTCCAGAATCATTCCGAGAAAATACAATTTTGTCGTCGGTTCCAACTGTGACTTTGGATAATTTATGATCCAACCGTGTTGTTGGAGTATTGACAGGGAGAGTGTGATGTTTTGTAACAACTGCTCCCTGGATCTCGCCTTTATCAGGAGATCGTCTAGATAAGGAATTATATTGACTCCTTTTGCCGCAGGAGAAACATCATCTCCGCCATCACCTTGGTGAATACCCTCGGTGCCGTGGAGAGACCGAGAGGTAACGTCTGGAATTGGTAATGGCAATCCTGAACTACGAATCTCAGATAAGCCTGGTGAGGAGGATAAATGGGAACATGCAGGTAAGCATCTTTTATGTCTACAGACACCATGTAGTCCCCCTCCTCCAGACTGGAAATCACTGGTTCCATTTTGAACTTGAATTGTTTCAAGTAGAGATTCAGATTTTTCAGGTTTAGGATCGGTCTGACCGAGCTGTCCGGCTTCAGAACTACAAAAAGGCTTGAATAAAACCCCCTCCCCTTGTTGTGACAAAGGTACCAGGACTATGACCTGATCCTGACATAATTTTTGGATTGCCGCTGTTACTGCTTCCCTTTCCGGAAGAGAAGCTGGCAAGGTCGATTTGAAAAATCGTCATGAAGGGACGTCTTGAAACTCTAGTTTGTACCCTTGGGACACTATTTGTAAGACCCATTGGTCCAGGCCAGATTGAATCTAGATTTGGCTGAAAAGTTTCAGACGTGCTTCCACCCGAGCGGACTCCGCAAGGGAGCCCCAGCGTTATGCTGCAGATTTGGCAGAAGCAGGGGTGGACTTCTGCTCCTGCGAGACGCTGCGGATTTCTTTCCTTTTCCCCTTCCCCTTACCTGCAAAAAAGGGGAAACCTTTGGCCTTTTTGTATTTGTTGGGCCGAAAGGACTGTATGTGAGAGTGATATGTCTTTTTCGCCGGTGTAGGAGCATAAGGCAAGAATGTCGACTTACCTGCGGTAGCCACTGAGGCTAATGCATCCAGCCCATCACCAAACAATAACTAATACACCTGAGTTTATAGGTCTCCCATTATTCTAAAAACTTTCTGATAGTTCCCTAAGTGGACTCGTAGTGATGAGCGGATTCGGTTTTACTCGGTTCTCAAAACCGAATCTTATTGGTTATCCAAAACACGTGACATCCGTGAGCCAATAAGATTCGGTTTTGAAAACCGAGTAAAACCGAGTAAAACCGAATCCGCTCATCTCTAGATATCAGCCGGCCAAACTTCGTCAGACAGTTTTTTTATCCCCTGAAGAAGTCCGCTTAGGACGAAACGCATAGGGTTCATTGATCATTGTACACTATCCTCTTTGCTTCAAGTGTCCTCCTAGCGCTCACACCGTATAGGTGAGGGGGCCATTCTTGGTTTAACATCATAGCAATCTGATGTGTGTCCAATTGGTCGGAATGTTTTAAAACTAAGTGATTACACTATATGTAACTATGTATTAAAAAATTATTTTAACAAAAAGTTCTGTTATTAATTTGTTACTTTCTGTTGGGTGAATATTTCTGGTGAGTGGGTTTCTCTATAGGCCGCAACTGGGATGACCCAGAGAGGAATAGGCCCCAAGAGAACCTACTTTATGTGGATGAATTGATTATCACTCAAACATCGCATCTTACTAGCGCACTCTGTTTTTTCTGTGTGTATATATATATATATATATATATATACACTGCTCAAAAAATAAAGGGAACACTAAAATAACACATCCTAGATCTGAATGAATGAAATATTCTTATTAAATACTTTGTTCTTTACATAGTTGAATGTGCTGACAACAAAATCACACAAAAATTATCAATGGAAATCAAATTTATTAACCCATGGAGGTCTGGATTTGGAGTCACACTCAAAATTAAAGTGGAAAAACACACTACAGGCTGATCCAACTTTGATGTAATGTCCTTAAAACAAGTCAAAATGAGGCTCAGTAGTGTGTGTGGCCTCCACGTGCCTGTATGACCTCCCTACAACGCCTGGGCATGCTCCTGATGAGGTGGCAGATGGTCTCCTGAGGGATCTCCTCCCAGACCTGGACTAAAGCTTCCGCCAACTCCGGGGACAGTCTGTGTGTGCTCAATTGGATTTAGGTCTGGGGAACGGGCGGACTAGTCCATAGCATTAATGCCTTCGTCTTGCAGGAACTGCTGACACACTCCAGTCACATGAGGTCTAGCATTGTCTTGCATTAGGAGGAACCCAGGGCCAACCGCATCAGCATATGGTCTCACAAGGGGTCTGAGGATCTCAACTCGGTACCTAATGGCAGTCAGGCTACCTCTGGCGAGCACATGGAGGGCTGTGCGGCCCCCCAAAGAAATGCCACCCCACACCATTACTGACCCACTGCCATACCAGTCATGCTGGAGGATGTTGCAGGCAGCAGAACGTTCTTCTTGGTGTCTCCAGACTCTGTCACGTCTGTCACATGTGCTCAGTGAGAACCTGCTTTCATCTGTGAAGAGCACAGGGCGTCAGTGGCGAATTTGCTAATCTTGGTGTTCTCTGGCAAATGCCAAACGTCCTGCACGGTGTTGGGCTGTAAGCACAACCCCCACCTGTGGACGTCAGGCCCTCATACCACCCTCATGGAGTCTGTTTCTGATCGTTTGAGTAGACACATGCACATTTGTGGCTTGCTGGAGGTCATTTTGCAGGGCTCTGGCAGTGCTCCTCCTGTTCCTCCTTGCACAAAGGCGGAGGTAGCGGTCCTGCTGCTGGGTTGTTGCCCTCCTACAGCCTCCTCCATGTCTCCTGATGTACTGGCCTGTCTCCTGGTAGCGCCTTCATGCTCTGGACACTACGCTGACACACACAGCAAACCTTCTTGCCACAGCTCGCATTGATGTGCCATCCTGGATGGGCTGCACTACCTGAGCCACTTGTGTGGGTTGTAGACTCCGTCTCATGCTACCACTAGAGTGAAAGCACTGCCAGCTTTCAAAAGAGACCAAAACATCAGCCAGAAAGCATAGGAGCTGAGAGGTGGTCTGTGGTCACCACCTGCAGAACAACTCCTTTATTGGGGGTGTCTTGCTAATTGCCTATAATTTCCACCTGTTGTCTATTCCATTTGCACAACAGCATGTGAAATTGATTGTCAATCAGTGTTGCTTCCTAAGTGGACAGTTTGATTTCACAGAAGTGTGATTGACTTGGAGTTACATTGTGTTGTTTAAGCGTTCCCTTTATTTTTTTGAGCAGTGTATATATGTCTTTTTATAAATTATTTATATACTGTATGTACTTTTTCATTGTGTGTGTGTGATAAGTGCTACCTGGGTCTTTCTTTCACACATGCTGGCCAGCTTTATTGTTACACTGCAATTTAGATTTGAGTTAGTTTGGATACGCCCCTCCTAGATTTAAATCTCTCTGTACATGTCACCTGTACATCTGTCCCACCTGCAGTTTAGCATGTTGTTATCAACTCAGAATCAGCCCCTCTAGTGACATATACTGTACATGTACCAGAATGATATTAAGACAGAAAAATAACCAGGTATGAAAGAAAATTGACTCTAAGACAGCTCAAAAAGTTTATTATATTAAATAAACAAAAGTTTCTTCTGTGGACAAAAGGGGCAGGCAATATTGGGGGTAATTCCAAGTTGATCGCAGCATGATTTTTGTTAGCAATTGGGCAAAACCATGTGCACTGCAGGGGGGGGGGGGGGGGGGGGGGGGGCAGATATAACATGTGCAGAGAGAGTTAGATTTGGGTGGGGTGTGTTCAATCTGCAATCTAATTTGCAGTGTAAAAATAAAGCAGCCAGTATTTACCCTGCACAGAAATAAAATAACCCACCCAAATCTAACTCTTTCTGCACATGTTATATCTGTCCCCCCTGCAGTGCACATGGTTTTGCCCAATTGCTATCAAAAATCCTGCTGCGATCAACTTGGAATTACCCCCAATGTCAATTAGCCAGTTAATCATTAAGAAGTACAAAGAAATGAAAAACTTGCAGTCCAAAAAGTATTGCAATGGTCAACATGTATTTGTGCTTTATCTGTAAAGGTACAAATATTATTACATGTTAATGTGTAATATTGGACATTAGCTACCACTTATTGCAAATAATATATATTTTTTATGAACATTTTTACACTCTTGTCTGCTTTTTTAGTATACACACTTTTATAGAATCTAACATACAGCTTCAGCAATCACATACAGTAGGCTCTGATTCAGAGGTGAACGAAATCCGTCATGGCTGTGATCCTATACGTAGAATTTGTGTGAAAATATGAAAATGTCACATGCACAGGGATATGTATTTGGACGCCCACTATCAGTGCCTCAAGTCTGCTACTTGCATACTCAGATGCACCTTTGGTCATTCCTCAGTCACAGCATCGATGTGCAACCTTATGGACACTCATAATAAGCCGCACAGACACCCCCCCCAAAACAGTTGTGATACACCAGCGTTTGAGTCACCCCCCCCCCCCCCCATTGTAACCTCCCACAAATGCTCCCTCCCTCTTAATCACTCTGCATCCAAATCAACACAGCAACTGCCGCTGGTAATGAAACTCGTATAGATAGATAGATAGATAGATAGATAGATAGATAGATAGATAGATAGATAGATAGATGTGCAGATCAGATTTTACTGCAGTTTGGAATTCAGACAGTAAATTCTAATTTGGGGTTTTGGATTACAAAATTACATGATTTTAGCTTTTTTTTAACTCTATGTTCAGGAAATCCAAATCCCAAAATTTGGATTTTAAATACGAATTACGAACCAAAACACTTGAGAATGGTTTTGCAAAACCAAAACACGATGGTTATGCATATATTCTTAATCTATTAATCAAGGATTAGCATAATATATTTGGGATTATACATTGACTGGATTTGGATATAACTCTGGTAAAAATATATATATACTTAGTCACCTAAAATATTATTGATACACAGTAAATTTAAAACACATTGAAAAGTTCTTCCTGCTTCCAACTTCAGCTTCCTGTTGCCAAAGATCAAGATATATGGGCAGATAGTCAATAAAACAGATAGAGCAGTAGTTGTCAGGATAAACACCCAAGAAACGTCACTCAGATAACCAGCAACTTGTGATAGAAAGAAGAACACATTGAATATAAAGAGAAAGGTGACTGTCCTGGCAGCAGTGTAATGAGCATCCAGACCACTGCTCCTGAACCCGTCAGGGTTGCGTTGTAAATGGCGCACATGTCTGTGTAGAAAGAGCAGAATCGCCATTACTGATCTCAATGTTATCGGGATAGATAATGAAACAAACGCACAATACACCTGAACCTTCGTTGAATACATAAAGATTAGTGCATGGCTATCGCTGTGGCCAGTGGAAATATTAGATGTATTAGAGGCCAAATCATTCACACTGTCAGAAAGCAAGCAGAGTCCAATTGTGATGGAGAGCAGTGATGAAGATAACAGGAGCCATGGAAGTACAGCATTAAACCTGAGCTTCAGCCAGCTGTACAAGGTGGATAAGGGGGATACAATTGTAACTTGGTAGTATAAGGACAGCCAGGTGGATGACCATAGACTGTAGCACAGAAATGACATCAATGCTTGATCAAATAATGTAATTGTTTGCGGAAGTATCTTTCCAGAAAAACTCATAAGCTCAATTACAATGAAAAGTAATATCAGAGTAATGTTACTCAAGCACATGAAGAATGATATGATAATAAATGCAGTCAGACCTTGGCTGGTCCCTTGTAAGACACAGTGAGTTAAAATAACTATGTAGCCAGGACCTCCCAGCACCAGGGCAATGCAGCCAAACAGCAAGTTTAATATATTCTCCAACGCAAACATTTTCTTGTGTTCTCTGTTCCGAGTACAGGGATGAGCACTACAGCTTGTCCGTCTTGTTTTACTATAGTTCTTACTTCTTACTTGTAATGTGAGTAGAAAATACAATATGCATTTCTGCTTTGTCTGATCAGTTCCTCTCCAGTTATTCCTCCCTCCTGCTGATTTTTTTTCACTGTACTACGTCACTAATAAATGCAAAAAGTGTTGTTTATCATACAGTATGCAGATGCCCAAGCAATGACATGCATTGGACTGTGGACCTCATTCAGACCTGATGGCACGCTAGCTTTTATTGCAGCGGTGCAATCGGGTCTGAACTGCGCATGTGTATGCACTGCAATGCGCAGGCACATTGGCCGCTGGCAACGGAGATCGTCAGACAGCGACGGATTTTGTGAAGAAAGCTATGACAAAAATTGAGCTGGAGGAGTGATTCCTGCGCACTAGTGCAGCTATAGTAGATGTGTGCAAGAATGTGTCACCAATCACATACAGAGGCAATATAAACATATGAGTAATTGTATACACCAACAGTAGCGCTCTACATACATAAATGATGGTAATCTATACCAATGAAAGTCTTAATGCAGTCTTTAAGGTATCAGTTTTGCCGTCTTCTGATGGGATGATACTTGATAGATATGCTCCCTGAATTTGGAAATATAAAAAATAAAGGAAAACCAAAGAAAAAATGTGTAGTTCTTAAGATAGGTCTTTAAACAGATGGTGGATTTAAACGTGCATGAGAGGGGTATTGTTCCTTATGACCATATGGGTGGTGTTCACTTCGTGGTCTTAAACTGGATGAGTTCACCCTGGTGTGATGTAATCAATGGATGCTCACACTATTCTTACATAAAGCCCAGTGGTAACATGCTCATAAAGGTTTCTTTTAATGCCAGAGCTTCCTATTCCATCACCCAAAGAATGATGTGCCACAGATGCTAACATGTATGCTTACATAAATTCTGTGGTTTTCCACTCATGTAAAGGTATCTTTCTTTTGGTCCTCACCGGCTTTCAAAGTTTGTTTCACTCGTTGATTAGTGGTTAGATGGGAACATACAAAATGAAAGACGGTTTAAGTTTCGTATGGTTAAATTACTGTCTATTCCCTGGGTCTAAACCTTATGGGGTGAGTGAGATAGAAATTCTAATGGGGTCACCTTCTGTGTGAATTTAGCTCAAGCGAACTCACATGTATGCTTACATGTGTATAAACTGTGTTACGTGCATAAAGGTATCTTTACACTGGTGCAAATATCATAAACATAAACCATATGAAATGTTCCACAGGTGCTCACTTGTATGCTTACATGGACAGGAAGGTATCATGCATATAAAGGTATCTTTTCCTCAATCATCAGTGAGATAAAAAAAAGTACGTGGATAGACCGTATAAGTAAAAAGCAATATTCCACAATTTATTTCTCAACATTAAAAAAACAATGAATCTTACAAAATCCAACTGACAAGACTTTCCAGACTAAGATGCCAAGATGAAGAAAACAACAATATCCTGAGGGAGAGAAAACAAAGGGGCCCAAGTCTCTCACCATACAGGATACCGGAGCAGTAGTCCTTTAGTCCTAAAAAACCTTTCAGCTCCTCACCGACACGTTTCGACCGTATGTGTGGTCTTTTTCAGGGTGTATGGAGGGGAGCTGAAAGTGAAGCTTTATATACCTTACTAGGACAGTGGAACTTCCTGTATGGGCATGGCTTGCAATCAAACAATTAAACTGTGTGCATTGTAAATATACTATTCAGACATAAATATGCTTGTATATTAGTACATATATTCTAAACTTAAACAATAGATGTAATACACTGTATTTTTACGGAGTTCGTTATGCGTTCCAGCTGCTGTGACCCGCAGCGTACTTCCGCCGGATATCCGGTATTTGTCCGGCCAGCTTATACATGTGATCAGTGTATATACTCAATGTGCGGATGCGCCGCTCTCACAATAGGTCATGCGCTCCATTGTGCGTTCCACCGAGCAGTGATTTCAGTAATTGACATATGCATGCGTCGCTCTATCAAGCGGCCATGCGTTCCACTGCGCTAAAGACTTCTATCCCAATTTTAAAAGGTTTTGAGATAAACCCACTGTATGGGATGTAAACAAATTACACAGGAGGCTATAAAAACATAAAAAATATCTAAAATATATACAGTATGTGAATCCGATAATAAATGACAGCAATTTGCGCATGCACTGTTCTGCTAAGCGGATATGCTACATTAAATATTCCACTAAGTGGTGGTTACTTATATATAGTATGAAAGTTTTGAGGCAAACCTGATGTATATGGTCTATGTTAATTATAATGGTAAATACGGATCAAATAATAAATACTATACCATATAAAGGATGTTGGAAATCTCTGGGTTTAAAGACTAACAAATAGGTTACACTTGGTGTGAGTAAAATTCTAGGAACCATTTTGTTTCAAAATCTATGTTTAAACCCGCAGGGTGCAAAGTCCCTGCGTTAAAACTACATCTCATTTCCATTTTTGCTAATGTTTTCTCTGTGTCATTTTTCCTCCACTTATTTTTAACTTTTTGGAGTCCACAAAAAAGAGTTAATTCTGAGGGATTGCAATTATGCTTTTCTTTAAAATGTGCTGATACCCCATGGGTAGTTACTCCTTTTTTTATATTCCTAATATGCTCCGCCATTCTATCTTTTAATTCTTGTTGTTCTTCCTATATATTGTTTGTTACAAGAACATTGCAAAAGATACACTACATTTTTGCTATGACAGGTGATGAATTGAGTAATAGGAATATTTTTGTTTTTATTGGTGGACATGTATTCTGTAATTTTTGAGATGGTACTTTTACAATTTTTGCACATGGAACAACTACCACATCAGTGGAATCCCTTGGTGAGTATTGTTCCTTTTTCTTTTTCAAGATTACATTTTTATTAGTTTTCACATAAAACGGGGTGTGGGGGGGCGGGATTACAGAAAGAAAAAAGGGAGGGGAGAGGAAGCAGACATTGCATCATGACAATACAAACGAGTAGCATTCTTACGAATAATTCGATACTTCGTGTCAGTCTACACCACAAGAGGCAATTGAGTACAATAAACAACGGATATCATCTCCTAAAGGAGATCCCTTATCCGGGAGTAGCCAAGGTTAACTGTCCCAAAATTGGCGAATCCAATATTCTAAGGGGCCTCTCCGAAGTGTAATTTTACTATAAACAAGGGTTGTATGACCCGAGATTTACAACTTCCAGATTGGAAGTACACTATCAAGACAGGTAAGTGGTCATGGGGGCCGTGTCTTCCTATAGTCACACCACGCCGCCCATTTTGCGGTTAGCATGGCGTTTCCTGACATAAAAGTTACGCCCGCCATCTCAAACTCAAAGTGAGACTGAACTGTGTCTTCAATAGCAGAGAACGTAGGTATCACCGGGGAGCGCCAATTGCGTGCTAGTAGCGATTTTGTGGTGGATAGAATGAGGCCTAAGACATATCTAGTGTGAGGCGGGACATACCTGGGAAAGAGGTGTAGTGGGGCTAATGTAGGTTGGGGAGATATTGGAAAGCCCACAATCTTAGAGATAAGGTCAAAAACATGATACCAAAGGGCCAAAACCGAAGGGCATAACCAAACACGTACATGAGCGTCCCAACATTACCACATGAGCGCCAGCAATCATTAGAGGTAGTTGGCCATATGGAATGGAGGAGGGCCGGTGTGAAATATTGGCAATGTATTAGTTTATAAAACTGTTCTATGTGTGACACGCATTTAGACAAATGAGCACAGGAGGCAAATATCAGACGCCATTCATCCTCCGTCAGGACTGTATTCAGTTCGGATTCCCACTTCACCTGACACTTAAGTTTAGTCTGAGAGGGGGGGCAGTTGAGAAGGGCATACCATCTTGAGACTGTACCTTTGCGGTCGGTTCTCACCAGGGCCGGACTGGGACAAAAAATAGGCCCTGGCATTTTTGAAGCACACAGGCCCACCTCTGTGACTCCTCCCCTTACTATTCCTGACTCCTCCCACTTAGTCGTCTATGTTCTTACAAATATAATTAATATTCTAACAACATACAGGCGTACATCATTCTCTATTAAAATATACTCAACCAGTGGTTGAAGTGGAAATTTGTAAGTGGGGGCAAGGAAATGTGAGGTTTGTAATTAAGCGCGCGCAGAAGGCGCGCGCGCTCCGGAAAAGGGGGCGTGGCCACTTAAAGGGGGCGTGTTCACTCAAAAGGGGCGTGGTCTTCAGTGTAGTTTACCACACCATACACCCCTTATACGCATTATGCACCACGATAGTAGGACCCCTTATACTATCTAGTACTGCTGCCCCTTTCACATTATACCACACAGTATGAGCCAAAATTCACATTACAGCACCCGGTATGAGCTGAAATTTACATTATATGCCCCCGATAGTGCAGTGCCAGGTATACAAATGCCCCCACAGTGCCAGGTATACAAATGCCCCCACAGTGCCAGGTATACAGATGCCCCCACAGTGCCAGGTATACAAATGCCCCCACAGTGCCAGATCCACAAATGCACCCCACAGTGCCAGGTATACAAATGCCCACACAGTGCCAGGTATACAAATGCCCACACAGTGCCAGGTATACAAATGCCCCCACAGTGCCAGGTATACAAATGCCCCCACAGTGCCAGGTATACAGATTCCCCCACAGTGCCAGGTAAACAAATGCCCCTCACAGTGCCAGGTAAACAAATGCCCCCACAGTGCCAGGTATACAGATGCCCCCACAGTGCCAGATCCACAAATGCCCCCACAGTGCCAGATATACAAATGCCCCCACAGTGCCTGATATACAAATGCCCCCACAGTGCAAGGTATACAAATGCCCCCACAGTGCCAGGTATACAGATGCCCCCACAGTGCCAGGTATACAGATGCCCCCACAGTGCCATGTATACAGATGCCCCCACACTGCCAGGTATACAATTGCCCCCACAGTGCCATGTATACAGATGCCCCCACACTGCCAGGTATACAATTGCCCCCACAGTGCCAGGTATACAAATGCCCCACAGTGCCAGCCAATTGCCCCCACAGTGCCAGGTATACAAATGCCCCACAGTGCCAGCAAATTGCCCCCACAGTGCCAGGTATACAATTGCCCCCACAGTGCCAGGTATACAATTGCCCCCACAGTGCCAGGTATACAATTGCCCCCACAGCAGCCAGTGCTGCAGCTACTTACCGCTGCTGCACTGCTGCTGCTGCTGCTGCTCCTCCTCCTCCTCCGGGCTGTGAGGGACGGGGGTGAGAGCGCCGGGCGCCCGCCAGCGCGGCTGTTTCTGGTGCGGCAGCGTATAGCATTCAAAGCAGCCGCCGGTTCGTGAGCCAATCAGAGCTCGCGGACCGGCGGCTTCTGATTGGCTGCCGGTCCGCGAGCTCTGATTGGCTCACGAACCGGCGGCTGCTTTGAAGTCTGCTATACGCGCCGCGCCAGACACAGCCGTGCTGGCGGGCGCCCGGCGCTCTCACCCCCGTCCCTCACAGCTCTCCTATCCTGTCAGCTGAGACGCGCTGCCGCCGTACTGAGCGGCAGCGCGTCTCAGTGACCGCTGGACCGGCCCACGTGGCCATCGGCCCTTCTGGCATCTGCCAGAAGTGCCAGATGGCCAGTCCGGCCCTGGTTCTCACAATCAGGGAGTGAACATATTTGGGAAATCGGTAGTAATCTACCATGTGGCATGGGTACACTCTGCAACCAGTGTCGGAGATGAAGATATTTAAAGAAAGCGCCCTTGGGGAGGGAGAATTTAGATTGTAGTTGGGCATAGGACATTAAAGTACCCCCTTCCATCACATCTTAAGGAGTCCTAATCCCCTGGGAAACCCATAAGCGAAATGATAAATCCGGAACTAGACCCGCCACTCTGTCCAGTGGGAAGTCTGGCGGGGGGAGAGAGATTTCCGGTAACATACCTACCAAAGTCAGCCAAGATTTACGTGCGGATTGCACCACAGCCGATCCTGAAAATAGATTTGGCCTCTCAATAGCAGGCCTTCCTAAGACACTAGATAAAGGGAGATGTGATAAGAGGCCCCTTTCCAAGGAGACCCATATTCTAGGAGCATCCGTCTCATACCACGCCCCTAATGGGGCCAAAATACACGCTATCTGGTATAAATGTAAATCGGGAAAAGCTAAACCACCCCTCGATTTTGGTAAGGATAAAATTTTACGGGCTAGTCTTGGTTTTTTGCCTCTCCACACATATCGGGTTAGTACAGAGTTAAATTTGGTTAATAAGGCATTAGATAATAGGATGGGGATCGTCCTAAATAGATAAAGCAGTTTGGGGAGCAGGACCATCTTCAAAGCTGCTATACGGCCCAACCACGATAAGTTATATAACATCCAGTCTTTCAGCAACATGGTTAGTTTAGTCAAAGGGGGGGGGGGGGGGTAATTACAGCCAATGATATCCGAAACTTTAGGGGAGATACGGACGCCTAAATAGTTCAGGCAATCTACTTGCCAGGCATAAGTATATTGAGATTTCAATTGATCGAGAAGGGCAGCGGAGAAGTTGATCGGGAGCGCTTCTGTTTTAGACGCATTTAGTTTGTAATAAGAAACTTGAGAGTAGACCTGCAATATGTCATGGAGGGCCCGGAGAGAGTCGTGAGGTTTGGTAATGGTGAGGAGGACATCATCCGCAAAGAGGCATATCTTGAACATATGACCAGACAAAGTCGGACCTCTCACCCTGGGATCAATGCGGATAGCTTCCGCAAAGGGTTCAATGGCCAAGACAAAAACTAAAGGGGAAAGCGGGCAGCCCTGGCGAGTACCGTTAGAAATTGTAAATATGGGAGAGAGCGTACCATTTCTAAATACTCTAGCTGAAGGGACAGAGTAGAGTGCAGTAATTGAGAACAGGGCCCTACCAGAAATACCAAATTTTATCAAAACTGCTTTCAAATAGCCCCAATGTAATCTGTCAAACGCATTCTCCGCATTCAAGGAAAGCAACAAAAGAGGATCCACCGACTCGGAGGAGGCGTCCAACAGATCTATAATCCTCCTGGTGTTGTCGGGAGCTTGACGATTCTGAACTAAGCCCACTTGGTCTTGGTTAACTAGGGATGGCAATAGTGGATTTAATCTATTAGCAATTAATTTTGCATAAATTTTAACGTCGGAATTTAAGAGAGCTATAGGGCGGTAGTTGGATAGCATAACTGGATTATTACCTGGTTTGGGGAAAGCTACTATTCTGGCTTCCAACATTTCCGATGGAAACGAGCCCGTTGTCGTAGCTTCATCAAAAACTGTCCTCAAGACTGGAACCAGGGTATCTCTAAAACATTTAAAGAACCCGTTCGTGAAGCCATCTGGGCCAGGGGCTTTGTCTGACGGGAGTCCAACAACTACTCGACTAATCTCCTCCAAGGTCCAGGGGCGTTCCAACACTTGAATGGAACGGGGATCTAAGATGGGCAAATTTAGTTTACTCAAAAAAGCATCAATCTCTATAGTAGTTGGTTGCGGGGTAGAGGGGTCCGAGCGGAGATTATATAGGGCTGAATAGTACTCTGCAAAGGCATTGGCTATGTCCGAAGGATCAGAGACCTTCAAGCCTTTTGCATTAAAAACCTCCTTGACTCTCTCAGTTGCCAGTTTGCCTCTCAGCTTCCTGGCTAACATTCGTCCTGCCCTATCCCCGTGGGTATAGAATTTTAGTTTCAGCTTAAAGAGGTTCTTATGTACCTCTTTTAAGGTTAGAATATTCCATTCCTCCCTAACGCGGAGTAGCTCCCGATAGAGTGATTTATTATCGGGCGAGTATTTGAGTCTAAGATCCAGGTCTGCTAAGCGCGCTTCTATGTCAACTTGTTGCTTTCGTAACAGCTTTCGATGTCGAGCTGCCACTTGGATAACTGAGCCCCTAACCACCGCTTTTAGTGCGCACTAGTTGTTAAACACAGATATGTCAGCAGGATCATTACATTCTAGGTAGGAGGATAAGGCTTGGGAAATACATGATTTGGCTTCTTCATCCGTGAGGAGGTACTCGCCAAGGCGCCACGGTCGGGAGGAAGTCTGAGGGGAAGTCAAATTCCAGCGAAATTTTAAGGCCGAGTGATCCGACCAGGGGATTGACAATATATCGGCCTGCTTTATTTGTTGTAACGTCCATTTATCTGACAACGCTAAGTCGATCCTGGAAAATGATCCATGGGCTTGGGAGTAGAAGGTATAATCTCTACAGTTAGGATTCCGTCCCCTCCAAACGTCATACAGGCCATACTCATGCAGTATGCGTCTAAATGTTTGGGAATGGTCCCTAGTCGGAAGGGTTCGTAGGGGTCGTCGGGTATACGACTTGTCTAAACGTGGGTCTAAGACCAAATTAAAATCTCCCACTAATAATAATGCTCCACTGAGGCAGGATTGGAGAGTAGAACAGAATTTCCTAATAAACGTGGTTTATTATTTATTATTTATTAGCAGTTTCTTATATAACGCAGCATATTCCGTTGCGCTTTACAATTAGAACAACAATTATAGAACAAAACTGGGCAAAGACAGACAGACAGAGGTAGGAAGGCCCTTCTCGCAAGCTTACAATCTATAGGGAAATAGGCATTGATACACAAGGATAGATGCTACCTGTGACATAATAGTTCCCCAGGTTGCTAGGTTCTTAATGGGTTGTATATGATATGATCACCCAGCAATGTTAGAAGACAAAATGTGAGTTTATGTGGACTGTACAGAGGGGATGTAACTTGATAGGGAAGCTGTGAAGGTTATGTGTGTGGGTCTGAAATTTGGTAGGCTTGTCTGAAGAGATGAGTTTTCAGAGAACGTTTAAAGGTTTGGAGACTAGAGGAGAGTCTTATTGTGCGTGGTTTGTTGACATTAGGGACATAACCCACCGCCAATGTTACCGGCTTGTCATTCAATGTCCCATTAAGAATCAGGTAGCGGCCATCAGCATCAGTGAATTTTTTATCCAACACAAAAGTGCACGAGCGGGAGAATAAAAAAGCCACTCCAGCCTTTTTCTTAGGCCCATTAGAGGTGTAACAGCTCGGAAAGTTGTGGTTCAAAAACTGGGGGGGGGGGGGGAGGACGCCATAAAGTGAGTTTCCTGCAACGCTATCACTTGTGCCTTAAGTTTGGCAAAATGACATTAAGCAAGCCTCCGTTTATTTGGGGAGTTAAGGCCTTTAACATTAAGGGATATTACATTAACCATTTTGTGGGTACAGGAGAGAAAGCTGGAGTATAAGACTGATTTGAAGATGTGGACCTAAGAACACGTCTATTTGTAAGCATTTGCTAAATACTTTGCAATGTGTGGGGGGGGGGGGGGACATGAGGGGACAGGAAATGGCAAAAACAAAAGAAAAAGGAAGGGAAAAATAGGTTGAGCGCCTCGCGGGCGCAACTTGGGGCCGCCGAACATAGCGGCACATAGAGGGTAGTGGCCTGAGTAGCCACCCCCTACACTCCAACATCAAAAAGACTCCGCAGTCCAAATCGGGCAGTAACTATAGCGCCCAAACCTGTTGGGCTGTTTTAAGATTAATTGGACAACACAACCTAGACTGCGGGTCTGATATAAACAATAACATAGTAAACAGTAACATAGAACACTCTAGAAAAAATAAGAATTTACTCACCGGTAATTCTATTTCTCGTAGTCCGTAGTGGATGCTGGGGACTCCGTAAGGACCATGGGGAATAGACGGGCTCCGCAGGAGACTGGGCACACTATAAGAAAGATTTGGTACTACCTGGTGTGTACTGGCTCCTCCCTCTATGCCCCTCCTCCAGACCTCAGTTAGGATACTGTGCCCGGAAGAGCTGACACAATAAGGAAGGATTTTGAATCCCGGGTAAGACTCATACCTGCCACACCAATCACACCGTATAACTCGTGATATTATACCCAGTTAACAGTATGAAATATAACTGAGCCTCTCAACAGATGGCTCAACAATAACCCTTTAGTTAGGCAATAACTATATACAAGCATTGCAGACAATCCGCACTTGGGATGGGCGCCCAGCATCCACTACGGACTACGAGAAATAGAATTACCGGTGAGTAAATTCTTATTTTCTCTGATGTCCTAGTGGATGCTGGGGACTCCGTAAGGACCATGGGGATTATACCAAAGCTCCCAAACGGGTGGGAGAGTGCGGATGACTCTGCAGCACCGAATGAGAGAACTCAAGGTCCTCCTCAGCCAGGGTATCAAATTTGTAGAATTTAGCAAACGTGTTTGTCCCTGACCAAGTTGCAGCTCAGCAAAGTTGTAAAGCCGAGACCCCTCGGGCAGCCGCCCAAGATGAGCCCACCTTCCTCGTGGAATGGGCTTTCACTGATTTAGGATGCGGCAATCCAGCCGCAGAATGCGCCAACTGAATTGTGCTACAAATCCAGCGAGCAATAGTCTGCTTAGAAGCAGGAGCACCTATTTTGTTGGGTGCATACAGGATAAAAAGCGAGTCAGTTTTCCTGACTCCAGCCGTCCTGGAAACATAAATTTTCAAGGCCCTGACTACGTCCAGTAACTTGGAATCCTCCAAGTCCCTAGTAGCCGCAGGCACCACAATAGGTTGGTTCAAGTGAAAAGCTGGTACCACCTTAGGGAGAAACTGGGGACGAGTCCTCAATTCTGCCCTATCCATATGGAAAATCAGATAAGGGCTTTTACATGACAAAGCCGCCAATTCTGACACACGCCTGGCCGAAGCCAAGGCCAATAACATGACCACTTTCCACGTGAGATATTTCAGATCCACGGTTTTAAGTGGTTCAAACCAATGTGATTTTAGGAAACTCAACACCACATTGAGATCCCAAGGTGCCACAGGAGGCACAAAAGGGGGCTGAATATGAAGCACTCCCTTTACAAAAGTCTGAACTTCAGGCAGTGAAGCCAGTTCTTTCTGGAAGAAAATCGACAGAGCCGAAATCTGGACCTTAATGGAACCCAATTTTAGGCCCATAGTCACTCCTGACTGTAGGAAGTGCAGAAAACGACCCAGCTGAAATTCCTCTGTTGGGGCCTTCCTGGCCTCACACCACGCAACATATTTCCGCCAAATGCGGTGATAATGGTTTGCGGTTACTTCTTTCCTGGCTTTTATCAGCGTAGGAATGACTTCCTCCGGAATGCCCTTTTCCTTTAGGATCCGGAATTCAACCGCCATGCCGTCAAACGCAGCCGCGGTAAGTCTTGGAACAGACAGGGCCCCTGCTGTAGCAGATCCTGTCTGAGCGGTAGAGGCCATGGGTCCTCTGTTAACATTTCTTGAAGTTCCGGGTACCAAGCTCTTCTTGGCCAATCCGGAACCACGAGTATCGTTCTTACTCCTCGCCTTCTTATTATTCTCAGTACCTTTGGTATGAGAGGCAGAGGAGGGAACACATAAACCGACTGATACACCCACGGTGTCACTAGAGCGTCCACAGCTATCGCCTGAGGGTCCCTTGACCTGGCGCAATATCTCTTTAGCTTTTTGTTGAGGCGGGACGCCATCATGTCCACCTGTGGCCTTTCCCAACGGTTTACTAACAGTAGGAAGACTTCTGGATGAAGTCCCCACTCTCCCGGGTGTAGGTCGTGTCTGCTGAGGAAGTCTGCTTCCCAGTTGTCCACTCCCGGAATGAACACTGCTGACAGTGCTAGTACGTGATTTTCCGCCCATCAGAGAATCCTTGTGGCTTCTGCCATCGCCACCCTGCTTCTTGTGCCGCCCTGTCGGTTTACATGGGCGACTGCCGTGATGTTGTCTGATTGGATCAGAACCGGCTGGTTTTGAAGCAGGGGCCTTGCCTGACTTAGGGCATTGTAAATGGCCCTCAGTTCCAGAATGTTTATGTGTAGGGACGACTCCTGACTTGACCAAAGTCCCTGTAAATTTCTTCCCTGTGTGACTGCGCCCCAGCCCCGAAGGCTGGCATCCGTGGTCACCAGGACCCAGTCCTGTATGCCGAATCTGCGGCCCTCTAGAAGATGAGCACTCTGCAGCCACCACAGTAGAGACACCCTGGTCCTTGGAGACAGGGTTATCAGTTGATGCATCTGAAGATGCGATCCCGGCCACTTGTCCAAGAGGTCCCACTGGAAGGTCCTTGCATGGAACCTGCCGAATGGAATTGCTTCGTATGAAGCCACCATTTTTTCCAGGACTCGTGTGCAGTGATGCACCGATACCCGTTTTGGTTTTAGGAGGTCTCTGACTAGAGATGACAGTTCCTTGGCTTTCTCCAGCGGGAGAAACACTTTTTTCTGTTCTGTGTCCAGAATCATCCCCAGGAACAGTAAGCGTGTGGAAGGAACCAGTTGTGACTTTGGAATGTTTAGAATCCAGCCATGCTGTTGTAGCACTTCCCGAGATAGTGCTACTCCGACCAGTAACTGCACCCTGGACCTCGCCTTTATTAGGAGATCGTCCAAGTACGGGATAATTAAAACTCCCTTTTTTCGAAGGAGTATCATCATTTCTGCCATTACCTTGGTAAACACCCTCGGTGCCGTGGACAGTCCAAATGGTAGTGTCTGGAATTGGTAATGGCAATCCTGTACCACAAATCTGAGGTACTCCTGGTGAGGAAGGTAAATTGGGACATGCAGGTAAGCATCCTTGATGTCCAGGGATACCATGTAATCCCCCTCGTCCAGGCTTGCAATAACCGCCCTGAGCGATTCCATCTTGAACTTGAATCTTTTTATGTATGTGTTCAAGGATTTCAATTTTAAAATGGGTCTCACCGAACCATCCGGTTTCGGTACCACAAACAGTGTGGAATAGTAACCCCGGCCTTGTTGAAGTAGGGGTACTTTGACTATCACCTGCTGGGAATACAGCTTGTTAATTGCCTCTAGTACAGCCTCCCTGCGGAGGGAGTTGTCGGTAAGGCCGATTTGAGGAAACGGCGGGGGGGAGGCGCCTCGAATTCCAGCTTGTACCCCTGAGATACTACTTGAAGGATCCAGGGATCCACCCGTGAGCGAACCCACTGATCGCTGAAATTTTTGAGGCGGCCACCCACCGTACCTGGCTCCGCCTGTGGAGCCCCACCGTCATGCGGCGGATTTGGAAGAAGCGGGGGAGGACTTTTGTTCCTGGGAACCTGCTGCGTGGTGCAGCCTTTTTCCCCTTCCTCTGCCTCTAGACAGAAAGGACCCGCCTTTTCCCCGCCTGTTTTTCTGGGGTCGAAAGGACTGTACCTGATAATACGGTGCTTTCTTAGGCTGTGAGGGGACATGGGGCAAAAATGCTGACTTCCCAGCTGCTGCTGTGGAAACAAGGTCTGAGAGACCATCCCCGAATAACTCCTCACCCTTATAAGGCATAACTTCCATGTGCCTTTTAGAATCTGCATCCCCTGTCCACTGCCGAGTCCATAAGCCTCTCCTAGCAGAAATGGACAATGCACTTATTCTAGATGCCAGCCGGCAGATCTCCCTCTGTGCATCTCTCATGTACAAGACTGAGTCTTTTATATGCTCTACGGTAAGCAATATAGTGTCCCTGTCCAGGGTGTCAATATTTTCTGACAGGGAATCTGACCAAGCAGCAGCAGCACTGCACATCCACGCTGAAGCAATAGCTGGTCTCAGTATAACACCAGTGTGTGTATATATAGACTTTAGGATAGCCTCCTGCTTTCTATCAGCAGGTTCCTTTAGGGCGGCCGTATCCGGAGACGGTAGTGCCACCTTTTTAGACAAACGTGTGAGCGCTTTATCCACCCTAGGGGGAGTTTCCCAACGTGACCTATCCTCTGGCGAGAAAGGGAACGCCATTAGTAATTTTTTTGAAATCACCAATTTTTTATCGGGGGAAGCCCACGCTTCTTCACACACTTCATTTAATTCTTCAGATGGGGGAAAAACTATTGGCAGTTTTTTCTCCCCAAACATAATACCCTTTTTTGAGGTACCTGGGTTTATATCAGAAATGTGTAAAACCTCTTTCATTGCCTCAATCATGCAACGAATGGCCCTAGTGGACATTAAATTTGACTCATCGTCGTCGACACTGGTATCAGTATCCGTGTCGACATCTGTGTCTGCCATCTGAGGTAGTGGGCGTTTTAGAGCCCCTGATGGCCTTTGAATTGCCTGGGCAGGCACGAGCTGAGAAGCCGGCTGTCCCGCATTTGGCATGTCGTCAAATTTTTTATGTAAGGAGTCGACACTTGCACGTAATTCCTTCCATAAGTCCATCCACTCAGGTGTCTGCCCCGCAGGGGGTGACATCACATTTACAGGCATCTGCTCCGCCTCCACATAAGTCTCCTCATCAAACATGTCGACACAGCCGTACCGACACACCGCACACACACACACACACACACACACACACACACACACACACACACACACACACAGGGAATGCTCTTAAAGGAGACAGGACCCCACAAAAGCCCTTTGGGGAGACAGAGAGAGAGTATGCCAGCACACACCAGAGCGCTATATAATGCAGGGACTAACTGAATTATGTCCCCTATAGCTGCTATAATATTTACTGCGCCTCAAATTTGTGCCCCCCCTCTCTTTTTTACCCTTTTCTGTAGTGTAGACTGCAGGGGAGATTCAGGGAGCTTCCTTCCAGCGGAACTGTGAGGGAGAAATGGCGCCAGTGTTCTGAGGGAGATGGCTCCGCCCCTTTTTCGGCGGACTTTTCTCCTGCTTTTTTCTGTATTCTGGCAGGGGTAATTACCACATATATAGCCTCTGGGGCTATATATTGTGGTTATTTTGCCAGCCAAGGTGATTTTATTGCTGCTCAGGGCGCCCCCCCCCCAGCGCCCTGCACCCTCAGTGACCGGAGTGTGAAGTGTGTATGAGGAGCAATGGCGCACAGCTGCAGTGCTGTGCGCTACCTTGGTGAAGACTGAAGTCTTCTGCCGCCGATTTTCCGGACCATCTTCTTGCTTCTGGCTCTGTAAGGGGGACGGCGGCGCGGCTCCGGGAACGAACACCAAGGACGGGTCCTGCGGTCGATCCCTCTAGAGCTAATGGTGTCCAGTAGCCTAAGGAGCCCAAGCTAGCTGCAAGCAGGTAGGTTCGCTTCTTCTCCCCTTAGTCCCTCGTTGCAGTGAGCCTGTTGCCAGCAGGTCTCACTGTAAAATAAAAAACCTAACATATACTTTCTTTCTAGGAGCTCAGGAGAGCCCCTAGTGTGCATCCAGCTCTGCCGGGCACAGAAATCTAACTGAGGTCTGGAGGAGGGGCATAGAGGGAGGAGCCAGTGCACACCAGGTAGTACCAAATCTTTCTTATAGTGTGCCCAGTCTCCTGCGGAGCCCATCTATTCCCCATGGTCCTTACGGAGTCCCCAGCATCCACTAGGACGTCAGAGAAATAAGAAAGAACAAAACATAGAAAACACCAGTGAGCCCACACCTAGTAGGGAGAGATAGGTAAATCAGCCATATGGCCGATCACACATCTATCAGCAAATTGAGAATACAATAAACACATAACAAATGTAGGAAGTCCATGCGAGTAGAATGTGCAGTATATGAAGTTAAGTAGTAAAACATACGACCTTAATGGACATCAGGGTTGAGCTACAACGTCACTAATATACATGTTGCAGTCTGCCATCACGGGGGGGGGGGGGGGGAGTTTTATTAGCCCAATCGGGAGAGATTTTATGATCTGAGGCCTTTACAGAAGAATCATCCTCCAAATTCCAGGACCGAAGAAGTTGGGAGCCTGCCGCTGGCGTTGAGACTACAGTCGTGGTCCCATTTTTCCTAATTATTAGTTTGGTTGGGAATCCCCAGTGATAAGGGATGTCAGCCTGTCTCAAAGCCTTGGTCACCAGGTAAAAGGAACTGCGAGATGCCAACGTAGCAGCGGATAAATCACAGAATATCTGGAGATCTCCCAGGATGTCTTCGGAGGAGTTTGACGGGCGAGCTGCACGGAGTACCCTTTTCTTGATATGGTAATAGTGAAACCGCATTATGGTGTCTCTTGGGGCATCTTTTGGGGCATTTTTGGATTTAGGGAGACGGTGAATCCGATCCAATAAAAAATCTGTTATCGTAACCGTCGGGAGCAACTTGGTAAATATGTCCGTGACAAATTCAAGCAGGTCAGTCGCTGAAACAGATTCCGTGATACCCCGTATTTTGATATTGTTCCTGCGCGATATATCCTCAAGATCTCCGATTTTAGAGCGGAGTTCAGTGATTTCCGCCTGCATGTCATCATGGAGGGTAATAAGCCCATTGTTGGATGGAACTACTTCTTCCAATTTGGTTTCCAACCGATCAGTACGTTGACCCACTTCATCTATGGATTGTTGGCAAACCTGCAATGCTGATCTGAAGTCCGCTGAGATATCCGCTTTAAAAGAGGCTAACAGCTGTTTCATTGATCCAATCGTTAGCTGGGAATCGTCTCCCAGACCGCCCTGAGTGGTCGGAGTAGTGTGAGAGGGCTCAAAGGGAGAGCTCAAAGCAGACAGCTTGTGGGTTTTGTTGGTAGAGGAAGTGTTCTTATTTGTACGCGGAGGAGAGTGTGGTTTAAAGAAATTAACGGGAGGGATTCCGGCCGGATCCTTCTGTCGTTTGGGCGGCATTATCACCGGTAGTGTATGTGTATAACAAATCACACTGGTGGACTATGTAGTATTCAAGCACACGTGGGCAATTGCGGGGGTAGGCAGTAGACGTCACAACAGAATGTTACTGTATGTATGATGTCGGAGCGGAAGGGGCGTAATGAGTGATCACATATCACGTTGACAGATCACCTGCATGGTGAAGCCTGCATACATCACAAGCAGCAGCAGGAAATTTTCAAGGTCACAAACTCAGCAGTTGCAGAGATGGAGATTCCCTCACATACAACGGATAGTATAGATAATGACGCAGTTGAGGTAAAATCCCCTGGAATTACCAGAAGCATCCACCAGATGGCAGCGAAGAACCATGTGGAAACGAGCACCACTGAATATATAACTTTTTGTCCCTTGCTGGACAGGAACAGGAGTGCCCCGTTGGTAATTGGTATGGGGTGCAGTGAGTACTGTGGGTACTGTGGGTACTGTGGGAGGGAGGGGGGGAAGGGCCCAGTTGGGGCAGGAATCAATGTCTGTAATTACAGCCCCCTCTCACCTCTCTTCCCAGGTGTACTATTCCTCCTCTGCTAAAGAGGTCTGCTGGCCTGAGTGTCGGTGTCGATCCCAGGGCACTGGGGAGAGTGAGGCCGCGGGGCAAAGGTATAATGATTCCCCTCCGTGCAGGGGCGGAAGGCACCCGGCCGCTGAGAAGCGCCGGCCGGAAGTCGCGCTGTCCGCTCACCCGGGCGCCGCTACACGGGACTCAGGTGGCGCCTCTCTCCTCCGCTGCTTCGCGCTCTCCGGCTCCCTCCCTCCAAGGTCAGGTAAGGCTCGTCGAGGGGGGTGTGGGCCAGCAAACTGTGTTCTTCTAGCGCGGGCTTGGCGTCCCCGGTTCTCCTGGCCAGCCGCCGCACATAATCCAGTCCCCGGCTTCAGAGGTGGAGTAGGCCGCAATGGGCGGGCCACAGTGGGGTACCTCAGGCGAGACAGGGAAGGGCCCGTTGCGTACAGGGTGCTCCCCAGGTGCAATCAGGGGTATAATAAGAGGCACAATCTGGCAGGATTGAGGTAATAAATCCTATATACAGGTAGGATTTGCAGGGGCCCACCAAAAACACGTCGTGCTGTGTAGGCTGACAGGCCACTCCAGTATTGTTCCTTCCTTGTTGGGCTCTTGTATGTGACTTTTCACTAGATGATTTTTCAGATTCTCAGCTCTTCTGTAAATAAATCTTGGTTTTTCCGTCAAAACATCTTTTAACTAGAGATGTGCACTGGAAATTTTTCGGGTTTTGTGTTTTGGGTTTGGATTCGGTTCCACGGCTGTGTTTTGGATTCGGACGCGTTTTGGCAAAACCTCCCTGAAATTTTTTTGTCGGATTCGGGTGTGTTTTGGATTCGGGTGTTTTTTTTTTCAAAAAACCCTCAAAAACAGCTTAAATCATAGAATTTGGGGGTACATTTGATCCTATAGTATTATTAACCTCAATAACCATAATTTCCACTCATTTCCAGTCTATTCTGAACACCTCACACCTCACAATATTATTTTTAGTCCTAAAATTTGCACCAAGGTCACTGGATGACTAAGCTAAGCGACACAAGTGGCCAGCACAAACACCTGGCCCATCTAGGAGTGGCACTGCAGTGGCAGACAGGATGGCACTTATAAAAATTGGCCCCAAACAGCACATGATGCAAAGATAAATAAATAAGAAAATAGGTGCAAGATGGAATTGTCCTTGGGCCCTCCAACCCTTATGTTGTATAAACAGGACATGCACACTTAAACAAACCCATAATTTCAGCGACAGGGTCTGCCACACGACTGTGGCTAAAATGACTGGTTGGTTTGGGCCCCCACCAAAAAAAGAAGCAATCAATCTCTCCTTGCTCAAATTGGCTCTACAGAGGCAAGATGTCGACCTCATCATCATCCTCCAATTCCTCAACCCTTTCACTGTGTACATCCCCCTCCTCACAGAGTATTAATTCGTCCCCACTGGAATCCACCATCTCAGGTCCCTGTGTACTTTCTGGAGGTAATTGCTGGTGAATGTCTCCATGGAGGAATTGATTCTAATTCATTTTGATTAACATCATCTTCTCCACATTTTGTGGAAGTAACCTCGTACGCCGATCGCTGACAAGGTGACCGGCTGCACTAAACACTCTTTCGGAGTACACACTGGAGAAGGGGGGGGGGGGGGGGGGCAACTTAGGTAAAATAAAGCCAGTTTATGCAAGGGCCTCCAAATTGCCTCTTTTTCCTGCCAGTATACGTACGGACTGTCTGACGTGCCTACTTGGATGCTGTCACTCATATAATCCTCCACCATTCTTTCAATGGTAACAGAATCATATGCAGTGACAGTAGATGACATGTCAGTAATCATTGGCAGGTCCTTCAGTCCGGACCAGATGTCAGTTTTCGCTCCTGACTGCCCTGCATCACCACCAGTGGGTGGTTTTGGAAATCTGATCCTTTTCCTGGCAGCTCCAGTGGTGGGAAAAAATGAAGGAGGAGCTGTTGGCGGGTCACGTTCCGCTTGACTTGACAAGTGTCTCACCAGCAGGTCTTTGAACTAGAGATGAGCGCCTGAAATTTTTCGGGTTTTGTGTTTTGGTTTTGGTTTTGGGTTCGGTTCCGCGGCCGTGTTTTGGGTTCGAACGCGTTTTGGCAAAACCTCACCGAATTATTTTTGTCGGATTCGGGTGTGTTTTGGATTCGGGTGTTTTTTTCCAAAAACACTAAAAAACAGCTTAAATCATAGAATTTGGGGGTCATTTTGATCCCAAAGTATTATTAACCTCAAAAACCATAATTTACACTCATTTTCAGTCTATTCTGAATACCTCACACCTCACAATATTATTTTTTGTCCTAAAATTTGCACCGAGGTCGCTGTGTGAGTAAGATAAGCGACCCTAGTGGCCGACACAAACACCGGGCCCATCTAGGAGTGGCACTGCAGTGTCACGCAGGATGTCCCTTCCAAAAAACCCTCCCCAAACAGCACATGACGCAAAGAAAAAAAGAGGCGCAATGAGGTAGCTGTGTGAGTAAGATTAGCGACCCTAGTGGCCGACACAAACACCGGGCCCATCTAGGAGTGGCACTGCAGTGTCACGCAGGATGGCCCTTCCAAAAAACCCTCCCCAAACAGCACATGACGCAAAGAAAAAAAGAGGCGCAATGAGGTAGCTGACTGTGTGAGTAAGATTAGCGACCCTAGTGGCCGACACAAACACCGGGCCCATCTAGGAGTGGCACTGCAGTGTCACGCAGGATGTCCCTTCCAAAAAACCTGAACCACTAGCCATGAACATAGGCCAGGGCCTCAGCCGTTCCTTGCCACTCCGTGTGGTAAATGGCATATTGGCAAGTTTACGCTTCTCCTCCGACAATTTTATTTTAGGTTTTGGAGTCCTTTTTTTTCTGATATTTGGTGTTTTGGATTTGACATGCTCTGTACTATGACATTGGGCATCGGCCTTGGCAGACGACGTTGCTGGCATTTCATCGTCTCGGCCATGACTAGTGGCAGCAGCTTCAGCACGAGGTGGAAGTGGATCTTGATCTTTCCCTAATTTTGGAACCTCAACTTTTTTGTTCTCCATATTTTATAGGCAGAACTAAAAGGCACCTCAGGTAAACAATGGAGATGGATGGATTGGATACTAGTATACAATTATGGACGGACTGCCACGGTTAGGTGGTATAAAAAAACCACGGTTAGGTGGTATATATTGTAATACAATTATGGATGGACGGACTGCCTGCCGAGTGCCGACACAGAGGTAGCCACAGCCGTGAACTACCGCACTGTACACTGGTTGATAAAGAGATAGTAGTATACTCGTAACAACTAGTATGACTGACTATGACGGTATAAAGAATGAAAAAAAAACCACGGTTAGGTGGTATATATTGTAATACAATTATGGATGGACGGACTGCCTGCCGAGTTCCGACACAGAGGTAGCCACAGCCGTGAACTACCGCACTGTACACTGGTTGATAAAGAGATAGTAGTATACTCGTAACAACTAGTATGACTGACTATGACGGTATAAAGAATGAAAAAAAAACCACGGTTAGGTGGTATATATTATAATACAATTATGGATGGACGGACTGCCTGCCGAGTGCCGACACAGAGGTAGCCACAGCCGTGAACTACCGCACTGTACACTGGTTGATAAAGAGATAGTAGTATACTCGTAACAACTAGTATGACTGACTATGACGGTATAAAGAATGAAAAAAAAACCACGGTTAGGTGGTATATATTATAATACAATTATGGATGGACGGACTGCCTGCCGACTGCCGACACAGAGGTAGCCACAGCCGTGAACTACCGCACTGTACACTGGTTGATAAAGAGATAGTAGTATACTCGTAACAACTAGTATGACACTATGACGGTATAAAGAATGAAAAAAAAACCACGGTTAGGTGGTATATATTATAATACAATTATGGATGGACGGACTGCCTGCCGACTGCCGACACAGAGGTAGCCACAGCCGTGAACTACCGCACTGTACACTGGTTGATAAAGAGATAGTAGTATACTCGTAACAACTAGTATGACACTATGACGGTATAAAGAATGAAAAAAAAACCACGGTTAGGTGGTATATATTATAATAATACAATTATGGATGGACGGACTGCCTGCCGACTGCCGACACAGAGGTAGCCACAGCCGTGAACTACCGCACTGTACACTGGTTGATAAAGAGATAGTAGTATACTCGTAACAACTAGTATGACTATGACGACGGTATAAAGAAAGAAAAAAAAATACCACGGTTAGGTGGTATATAATTATACAATTATGGATGGACGGACTGCCTGCCGAGTGCCGACTGCCGACACAGAGGTAGCCACAGCCGTGAACTACCGCACTGTACTGTGTCTGCTGCTAATATAGACTGGTTGATAAAGAGATAGTATACAACAATATACTACTATACTGGTGGTCAGGCACTGGTCACCACTAGTCACACTGGCAGTGGCACTCCTGCAGCAAAAGTGTGCACTGTTTAATTTTAAATTAATATAATATTATGTACTCCTGGCTCCTGCTATAACAACCTGCAGTGCTCCCCAGTCTCCCCCACAATTATTATAAGCTTTTATACATTGATGTGCAGCACACTGGGCTGAGCTGAGTGCACACAGACTGAGTCACACTGTGTGACTGCTGTGTATCGTTTTTTTCAGGCAGAGAACGGATATAGCAGAGAACGGATATATTAAATAAAAGTTAACTTAACAACAACTGCACTGGTCACTGTGGTAAACTCTGTCTGCACAATCTCTCTCTCTCTCTCTCTCTTCTAATCTATTCTAATGGAGAGGACGCCAGCCACGTCCTCTCCCTATCAATCTCAATGCACGTGTGAAAATGGCGGCGACGCGCGGCTCCTTATATAGAATCCGAGTCTCGCGAGAATCCGACAGCGTCATGATGACGTTCGGGCGCGCTCGGGTTAACCGAGCAAGGCGGGAAGATCCGAGTCGCTCGGACCCGTGAAAAAAAACATGAAGTTCTGGCGGGTTCGGATTCAGAGAAACCGAACCCGCTCATCTCTACTTTGAACATGTGCAGACTTGTGTCTGCCGGAAAGAGAGATACAACGTAGGCTTTAAACCTAGAATCGAGCACGGTGGCCAAAATGTAGTGCTCTGATTTCAACAGATTGACCAGCCATGAATCCTGGTTAAGCAAATGAAGAGCTCCATCCACAAGTCCCACATGCCTAGCGGAATCGCTCCATTTTACCTCCTTCAATCTCTCCAGCTGCTTCTGCAAAAGCCTGATGAGGGGAATAACCTGACTCAGGCTGGCAGTGTCTGAACTGACTTTACGTGTGGCAAGTTTAAAGGGTTGCAGAACCTTGCACAACGTTGAAATCATTCTCCACTGCGCTTGAGTCAGGTGCATTCCCCCTCCTTTGCCTATATCGTAGGCAGATGTATAGGCTTGAATGGCCTTTTGCTGCTCCTCCATCATCTGAAGGATATAGAGAGTTGAATTCCACCTCGTTACCACCTCTTGCTTCAGCTGATGGCGGGGCAGGTTTAGGAGTGTTTGCTGGTGCTCCAGTCTTCGGCACGCGGTGGCTAAATGCCGAAAGTGGCCCACAATTCTTCAGGCCACCGACAGCATGCCCCTGTCGTTTTTTTTTAAATTCTGCACCACCAAATTCAATGTATGTGCAAAACATGGGACGTGCTGGAATTTGCCCACATGTAATGCACGCACAATACTGGTGGCGTTGTCCGATGTCCCAAATCCCCAGGAGAGTCCAATTGGGGTAAGCCATTCTGCGATGATGTTCCTCAGTTTCCGTAAGAGGTTGTCAGCTGTGTGCCTCTTATGGAAAGCGGTGATACAAAGCGTAGCCTGCCTAGGAACAGGTTGGTGTTTGCAAGATGCCGCTACTGGTGCCGCCGCTGCTGTTCTTGCTGCGGGAGGCAATACATCTACCCAGTGGGCTGTCACAGTAATATAGTCCTGAGTCTGCCCTGCTCCACTTGTCCACATGTCCGTGGTTAAGTGGACATTGGGTACAACTGCATTTTTTAGGACACTGGTGACTCTTTTTCTGACGTCTGTGTACATTCTCGGTTTCGCCTGCCTAGAGAAGTTGAACCTAGATGGTATTTGGTACCGGGGAAACACTACCTCAAGAAATTATCTAAGTCCCTGTGAACTAATGCCGGATACCGGACGCACGTCTAACACCAACACAGCTGCCAAGGCCTGAGTTATCCGCTTTGCAACAGGATGACTGCTGTGATATTTCATCTTCCTCGCAAAGGACTGTTGGACAGTCAATTGCTTATTGGAAGTAGTACAAGTGGTCTTCCGACTTCCTCTCTGGGATGATGATCAACTCCCAGCAGCAACAACAGCAGCGCCAGCAGCAGTAGACACACTCAAGGATCCATCGGAGGAATCCCAGTCAGGAGAGTACTCGTCAGACTTGCCAGTGACATGGCCTGCAGGACTATTGGCTTTCCTGTCTATGGAGGAAATTGACACTGAGGGAGTTGGTGGTGTGGTTTGCAGGAGCTTGGGTACAAGAGGAAGGGATTTAGTTGTCAGTGGACTGCTTCCGCTGTTCCCCAAAGTTTTTGAACTTGTCAATGACTTCTGATAAATGCGCTCCAGGTGACATATAAGGGAGGATGTTCCTAGGTGGTTAACGTCCTTACCTCTACTTATTACAGCTTGACAAAGGCAACACACGGCTTGACACCAGTTGTCCGCATTTCTGTTGAAATAATTCCACACTGAAGAGGTGATTTTTTTAGGGCATTTTGACCAGGCATGTCAATGTAAACGTTAAAAAAACCGCGCTGAGCCTGGGATTTGAAATGTTTGAGCTGCTCTGTATATGATAGTACTTTTAAATGAATAAACCAAAGCGCTTGAAAATTATGTGAATGTAACAATGAGTGTGGTGGAATGGCTATATTGTAGCCAAATGAACAATGTAACAGGCATGTCAATGGCCTTATTCATACCACGGACAACAGGTGTCTCCCCGGGTGCCTGACTTAAACAAACCACCTCACCATCAGAATCCTCCTTGTCAATTTCCTCATCCACCCATATCCTCATCCTGGTGTACTTCAACAGTGACATCTTCAATTTGACTATCAGCAACTGGACTGTGGGTGCTCCTTCCAGCACTTGCAGGGGGCGTGCAAATGGTGGAAGGAGCCACCTCTTCCCGTCCAGTGTTGGGAAGGTCAGGCATCGCAACCGACACAATTGGACTCTCCTTGGGGAGAAGAACACACAGTTCTTTGCTGTGCTTTTGCCAGCTTAACTCTTTTCATTTTTCTAGCGGGAGGATGAGCGCTTCCATCCTTATGTGAAGCTGAATTACTAGCCATGAACGCAGGCCAGGGCCTCAGCCGTTCCTTGCCACTCCGTGTCGTAAATGGCACATTGGTAAGTTTACGCTTCTCCTCAGACACTTTTAATTTAGATTTTTGGGTCATCATTTTACTGAACTTTTGCTTTTTGGATTTTACACGCTCTCTACTATGACATTGGGCATCGGCTTTGGCAGACTATGTTGATGGCATTGAATTGTCTCTGCCATGACTAGTGGCAGCAGCTTCAGCACTAGGTGTAAGTGGATCTTAATCTTTCCCTACTTTACACTCCAAATTTTTGTTCTCCATTTTTTAATGGGTGGAATTATATGCCAGTAATATTATTATATCAATAGCAATGGCCTACTGTACTGTGCTACTATATATTGCTCACAATGCAGCACAGATATGGATACTTGCAGTGACATGGAGCTGCAAGATACAGCAATGGACTACTGTACTGTACAACTATATACTGTTGGTCCCCAAAATGCTGCACTGTACTACTATACTGCTCACAAACAATGCAGCACAGATATGGATACTTGAAGTGACACGGAGCTGCAAGCTACAGCAATGGCCTACTGTACTGTACTACTATATATATACTGGTGGTCCCCAAAATGCTGCACTGTACTACTATACTGCTCACAAACAATGCAGCACAGATATGGATACTTGAAGTGACACGGAGCTGCAAGATACAGCAATGGCCTACTGTACTGTACTATATATATACTGGTGGTCCCCAAAATGCTGCACTGTACTAATATACTGCTCACAAACAATGCAGCACAGATATGGATACTTGAAGTGACACGGATCTGCAAGATACAGCAATGGCCTACTGTACTGTACTACTATACTGTTAGTCACCAAAATGCTGCACTGTACTACTATATATAATATATATAGTATATACTGGTCACACAACAATGCAGCAGATATTGGGCACTGATGATCAGGATACTGTCTAGAACTGAGTCTGACACGGAGCTGCAAGATACAGCAATGGCCTACTGTACTGTACTACTATAATTATATACTGGTGGTCCCCACAATGCAGCACACTGATCACAGATATTTGCAGCACACTGAGCACAGATATGGAGTTTTTCAGGCAGAGAACGTAGATATTTGCAGCACACTGAGCACAGATATGGAGCTTTTCAGTCAGAGAACGTAGATATTTGCAGCACACTGAGCACAAATATGGAGCTTTTCAGGCAGAGAACGTAGATATTTGCAGCACACTAAGCACAGATATTTGCAGTACACTGAGCACAGATATTTGCAGCACACTGAGCACAGATTACGGAGCTTTTCAGGCAGAGAACGTAGCCACGTCCTCTCCGTTCTATCTCCAATTCACGAGTGAAAATGGCGGCGACGCGCGGCTCTTTATATGGAATACGAATCTCGCGAGAATCCGACAGTGGGATGATGACGTTCATCCTCGTTCGGGTTAACCGAGCAAGGTGAGAAGATCCGAGGCTGCCTAGGACCCATGTAAAATAGGTGATGTTTGGGGGGGTTTGGATCTTGACGAACCGGACCCGCTCATCCCTACTTTTAACACAGGATCCCTAAGTAATAGGTTCCAATGGTTTCTAATTATTTTTTCCACTTGCTTGTGTTGACTGTTAAATTTAGTGATAAAAGGTATACTTGACATTTCCATATTATCCCAACAAGAAAGGAACAATACTCACCAAGGGATTCCACTGATGTGGTAGTTGTTCCATGTGCAAAAATTGTAAAAGTACCATCTCCAAAATTACAGAATACATGTCCACCAATAAAAACAAAAATATTCCTATTACTCAATTTTCACCTGTCATAGCAAAAATGTAGTGTATCTTTTGCAATGTTCTTGTAACAAACAATATATAGGAAGAACAAGAATATTAAAAGATAGAATGGCAGAGCATATTAGGAATATAAAAAAAGGAGTAACTACCCATGGGGTATCAGCACATTTTAAAGAAAAGCATAATTGCAATCCCTCAGAATTAACTCTTTTTTGTGGACTCCAAACAGCTAAATATAAATGGAGGAAAAATGACACAGAGAAAACATTAGCTAAAATGGAAATAAGATGTATTTTTAACGCAGCGACTTTGCACCCTGCGGGTTTAAACATAGATTTTGAAACAAAATGGTTCCTATAATTTTACTCACACCAAGTGTAACCTATTTGTTAGTCTTTAAACCCAGAGATTTCCAACATCCTTTATATGGTATAGTATTTATTATTTGATCCGTATTTACCATTATAATTAACATAGACCATATACATCAGGTTTGCCTCAAAACTTTCATACTATATATAAGTCACCACCACTTAGTGGAATATTTAATGTAGCATATCCGCTTAGCAGAACAGTGCATGCGCAAATTGCTGTCATTTATTATTGGATTCACATATATATTTTAGATATTATTTATATTTTTATTAGAGATGAGCGCCTGAAATTTTTCGGGTTTTGTGTTTTGGTTTTGGGTTCGGTTCCGCGGCCGTGTTTTGGGTTCGAACGCGTTTTGGCAAAACCTCACCGAATTATTTTTGTCGGATTCGGGTGTGTTTTGGATTCGGGTGTTTTTTTCAAAAAACCCTAAAAAACAGCTTAAATCATAGAATTTGGGGGTAATTTTGATCCCAAAGTATTATTAACCTCAAAAAACATAATTTACACTCATTTTCAGCCTATTCTGAACACATCACACCTCACAATATTATTTTTAGTCCTAAAATTTGCACCGAGGTCGCTGTGTGAGTAAGATAAGCGACCCTAGTGGCCGACACAAACACCGGGCCCATCTAGGAGTGGCACTGCAGTGTCACGCAGGATGTCCCTTCCAAAAAACCCTCCCCAATCAGCACATGATGCAAAGAAAAAGAAAAGAAAAAAGAGGTGCAAGATGGAATTATCCTTGGGCCCTCCCACCCACCCTTATGTTGTATAAACAAAACAGGACATGCACACTTTAACCAACCCATCATTTCAGTGACAGGGTCTGCCACACGACTGTGACTGATATGACGGGTTGGTTTGGACCCCCCCCAAAAAAGAAGCAATTAATCTCTCCTTGCACAAACTGGCTCTACAGAGGCAAGATGTCCACCTCATCTTCACCCTCCGATATATCACCGTGTACATCCCCCTCCTCACAGATTATCAATTCGTCCCCACTGGAATCCACCATCTCAGCTCCCTGTGTACTTTGTGGAGGCAATTGCTGCTGGTCAATGTCTCCGCGGAGGAATTGATTATAATTCATTTTAATGAACATCATCTTCTCCACATTTTCTGGATGTAACCTCGTACGCCGATTGCTGACAAGGTGAGCGGCGGCACTAAACACTCTTTCGGAGTACACACTTGTGGGAGGGCAACTTAGGTAGAATAAAGCCAGTTTGTGCAAGGGCCTCCAAATTGCCTCTTTTTCCTGCCAGTATAAGTACGGACTGTGTGACGTGCCTACTTGGATGCGGTCACTCATATAATCCTCCACCATTCTATCAATGTTGAGAGAATCATATGCAGTGACAGTAGACGACATGTCCGTAATCGTTGTCAGGTCCTTCAGTCCGGACCAGATGTCAGCATCAGCAGTCGCTCCAGACTGCCCTGCATCACCGCCAGCGGGTGGGCTCGGAATTCTGAGCCTTTTCCTCGCACCCCCAGTTGCGGGAGAATGTGAAGGAGGAGATGTTGACAGGTCGCGTTCCGCTTGACTTGACAATTTTGTCACCAGCAGGTCTTTCAACCCCAGCAGACCTGTGTCTGCCGGAAAGAGAGATCCAAGGTAGGCTTTAAATCTAGGATCGAGCACGGTGGCCAAAATGTAGTGCTCTGATTTCAACAGATTGACCACCCGTGAATCCTTGTTAAGCGAATTAAGGGCTGCATCCACAAGTCCCACATGCCTAGCGGAATCGCTCCGTGTTAGCTCCTTCTTCAATGCCTCCAGCTTCTTCTGCAAAAGCCTGATGAGGGGAATGACCTGACTCAGGCTGGCAGTGTCTGAACTGACTTCACGTGTGGCAAGTTCAAAGGGCATCAGAACCTTGCACAACGTTGAAATCATTCTCCACTGCACTTGAGACAGGTGCATTCCATCTCCTATATCGTGCTCAATTGTATAGGCTTGAATGGCCTTTTGCTGCTCCTCCAACCTCTGAAGCATATAGAGGGTTGAATTCCACCTCGTTACCACTTCTTGCTTCAGATGATGGCAGGGCAGGTTCAGTAGTTTTTGGTGGTGCTCCAGTCTTCTGTACGTGGTGCCTGTACGCCGAAAGTGTCCCGCAATTTTTCTGGCCACCGACAGCATCTCTTGCACGCCCCTGTCGTTTTTTAAAAAATTCTGCACCACCAAATTCAAGGTATGTGCAAAACATGGGACGTGCTGGAATTTGCCCATATTTAATGCACACACAATATTGCTGGCGTTGTCCGATGCCACAAATCCACAGGAGAGTCCAATTGGGGTAAGCCATTCCGCGATGATCTTCCTCAGTTGCCGTAAGAGGTTTTCAGCTGTGTGCGTATTCTGGAAAGCGGTGATACAAAGCGTAGCCTGCCTAGGAAAGAGTTGGCGTTTGCGAGATGCTGCTACTGGTGCCGCCGCTGCTGTTCTTGCGGCGGGAGTCCATACATCTACCCAGTGGGCTGTCACAGTCATATAGTCCTGACCCTGCCCTGCTCCACTTGTCCACATGTCCGTGGTTAAGTGGACATTGGGTACAACTGCATTTTTTAGGACACTGGTGAGTCTTTTTCTGACGTCCGTGTACATTCTCGGTATCGCCTGCCTAGAGAAGTGGAACCTAGATGGTATTTGGTAACGGGGGCACACTGCCTCAATAAATTGTCTAGTTCCCTGTGAACTAACGGCGGATACCGGACGCACGTCTAACACCAACATAGTTGTCAAGGACTCAGTTATCCGCTTTGCAGTAGGATGACTGCTGTGATATTTCATCTTCCTCGCAAAGGACTGTTGAACAGTCAATTGCTTACTGGAAGTAGTACAAGTGGGCTTACGACTTCCCCTCTGGGATGACCATCGACTCCCAGCGGCAACAACAGCAGCGCCAGCAGCAGTAGGCGTTACACGCAAGGATGCATCGGAGGAATCCCAGGCAGGAAAGGACTCGTCAGACTTGCCAGTGACATGGCCTGCAGGACTATTGGCATTCCTGGGGAAGGAGGAAATTGACACTGAGGGAGTTGGTGGGGTGGTTTGCGTGAGCTTGGTTACAAGAGGAAGGGATTTACTGGTCAGTGGACTGCTTCCGCTGTCACCCAAAGTTTTTGAACTTGTCACTGACTTATTATGAATGCGCTGCAGGTGACGTATAAGGGAGGATGTTCCGAGGTGGTTAACGTCCTTACCCCTACTTATTACAGCTTGACAAAGGGAACACACGGCTTGACACCTGTTGTCCACATTTCTGGTGAAATACCTCCACACCGAAGAGCTGATTTTTTTGGTATTTTCACCTGGCATGTCAACGGCCATATTCCTCCCACGGACAACAGGTGTCTCCCCGGGTGCCTGACTTAAACAAACCACCTCACCATCAGAATCCTCCTGGTCAATTTCCTCCCCAGCGCCAGCAACACCCATATCCTCCTCATCCTGGTGTACTTCAACACTGACATCTTCAATCTGACTATCAGGAACTGGACTGCGGGTGCTCCTTCCAGCACTTGCAGGGGGCATGCAAATAGTGGAAGGCGCATGCTCTTCACGTCCAGTGTTGGGAAGGTCAGGCATCGCAAACGACACAATTGGACTCTCCTTGTGGATTTGGGATTTCAAAGAACGCACAGTTCTTTGCGGTGCTTTTGCCAGCTTGAGTCTTTTCAGTTTTCTAGCGAGAGGCTGAGTGCTTCCATCCTCATGTGAAGCTGAACCACTAGCCATGAACATAGGCCAGGGCCTCAGCCGTTCCTTGCCACTCCGTGTGGTAAATGGCATATTGGCAAGTTTACGCTTCTCCTCCGACAATTTTATTTTAGGTTTTGGAGTCCTTTTTTTTCTGATATTTGGTGTTTTGGATTTGACATGCTCTGTACTATGACATTGGGCATCGGCCTTGGCAGACGACGTTGCTGGCATTTCATCGTCTCGGCCATGACTAGTGGCAGCAGCTTCAGCACGAGGTGGAAGTGGATCTTGATCTTTCCCTAATTTTGGAACCTCAACTTTTTTGTTCTCCATATTTTATAGGCAGAACTAAAAGGCACCTCAGGTAAACAATGGAGATGGATGGATTGGATACTAGTATACAATTATGGACGGACTGCCACGGTTAGGTGGTATAAAAAAACCACGGTTAGGTGGTATATATTATAATAATAATACAATTATGGATGGACGGACTGCCTGCCGACTGCCGACACAGAGGTAGCCACAGCCGTGAACTACCGCACTGTACACTGGTTGATAAAGAGATAGTAGTATACTCGTAACAACTAGTATGACACTATGACGACGGTATAAAGAATGAAAAAAAAACCACGGTTAGGTGGTATATATTATAATAATAATACAATTATGGATGGACGGACTGCCTGCCGACTGCCTACACAGAGGTAGCCACAGCCGTGAACTACCGCACTGTACACTGGTTGATAAAGAGATAGTAGTATACTCGTAACAACTAGTATGACACTATGACGACGGTATAAAGAATGAAAAAAAAACCACGGTTAGGTGGTATATATTATAATAATAATACAATTATGGATGGACGGACTGCCTGCCGACTGCCGACACAGAGGTAGCCACAGCCGTGAACTACCGCACTGTACACTGGTTGATAAAGAGATAGTAGTATACTCGTAACAACTAGTATGACACTATGACGACGGTATAAAGAATGAAAAAAAAACCACGGTTAGGTGGTATATATTATAATAATAATACAATTATGGATGGACGGACTGCCTGCCGACTGCCGACACAGAGGTAGCCACAGCCGTGAACTACCGCACTGTACACTGGTTGATAAAGAGATAGTAGTATACTCGTAACAACTAGTATGACACTATGACGACGGTATAAAGAATGCAAAAAAAACCACAGTTAGGTGGTATATATTATAATAATAATACAATTATGGATGGACGGACTGCCTGCCGACTGCCGACACAGAGGTAGCCACAGCCGTGAACTACCGCACTGTACACTGGTTGATAAAGAGATAGTAGTATACTCGTAACAACTAGTATGACACTATGACGACGGTATAAAGAATGAAAAAAAAACCACGGTTAGGTGGTATATATTATAATAATAATACAATTATGGATGGACGGACTGCCTGCCGACTGCCGACACAGAGGTAGCCACAGCCGTGAACTACCGCACTGTACACTGGTTGATAAAGAGATAGTAGTATACTCGTAACAACTAGTATGACACTATGACGACGGTATAAAGAATGAAAAAAAAACCACGGTTAGGTGGTATATATTATAATAATAATACAATTATGGATGGACGGACTGCCTGCCGACTGCCGACACAGAGGTAGCCACAGCCGTGAACTACCGCACTGTACACTGGTTGATAAAGAGATAGTAGTATACTCGTAACAACTAGTATGACACTATGACGACGGTATAAAGAATGCAAAAAAAACCACAGTTAGGTGGTATATATTATAATAATAATACAATTATGGATGGACGGACTGCCTGCCGACTGCCGACACAGAGGTAGCCACAGCCGTGAACTACCGCACTGTACACTGGTTGATAAAGAGATAGTAGTATACTCGTAACAACTAGTATGACACTATGACGGTATAAAGAATGAAAAAAAAACCACGGTTAGGTGGTATATATTATAATAATAATACAATTATGGATGGACGGACTGCCTGCCGACTGCCGACACAGAGGTAGCCACAGCCGTGAACTACCGCACTGTACACTGGTTGATAAAGAGATAGTAGTATACTCGTAACAATTAGGATGACACTATGACGGTATAAAGAATGAAAAAAAAACCACGGTTAGGTGGTAGGTATATAATAATAAATAATACAATTCTGGTCGGACGGACTGCCTGCCGTGTGCCGACACAGAGGTAGCCACAGCCGTGAACTACCGCACTGTACACTGGTTGATAAAGAGATAGTAGTATACTCGTAACAATTAGGATGACACTATGACGGTATAAAGAATGAAAAAAAAACCACGGTTAGGTGGTAGGTATATAATAATAAATAATACAATTCTGGTCGGACGGACTGCCTGCCGTGTGCCGACACAGAGGTAGCCACAGCCGTGAACTACCGCACTGTACACTGGTTGATAAAGAGATAGTAGTATACTCGTAACAATTAGGATGACACTATGACGGTATAAAGAATGAAAAAAAAACCACGGTTAGGTGGTAGGTATATAATAATAAATAATACAATTCTGGTCGGACGGACTGCCTGCCGTGTGCCGACACAGAGGTAGCCACAGCCGTGAACTACCGCACTGTACACTGGTTGATAAAGAGATAGTAGTATACTCGTAACAATTAGGATGACACTATGACGGTATAAAGAATGAAAAAAAAACCACGGTTAGGTGGTAGGTATATAATAATAAATAATACAATTCTGGTCGGACGGACTGCCTGCCGTGTGCCGACACAGAGGTAGCCACAGCCGTGAACTACCGCACTGTACACTGGTTGATAAAGAGATAGTAGTATACTCGTAACAATTAGGATGACACTATGACGGTATAAAGAATGAAAAAAAAACCACGGTTAGGTGGTAGGTATATAATAATAAATAATACAATTCTGGTCGGACGGACTGCCTGCCGTGTGCCGACACAGAGGTAGCCACAGCCGTGAACTACCGCACTGTACTGTGTCTGCTGCTAATATAGACTGGTTGATATTTAAAGAGATATTAGTAGTATACAACAATACTATACTGGTGGTCAGGCACTGGTCACCACTCCTGCAGCAAAAGTGTGCACTGTTAATTAATATAATTGTACTCCTGGCTCCTGCTAACAACCTGCAGTGCTCCCCAGTCTCCCCACAATTAATTATAAGCTTTTAATTTATACATTGATGACTGTGCAGCACACTGGGCTGAGCTGAGTGCACACAGACTGAGTCACACTGTGTGACTGACTGTGCTGTGTATCGTTTTTTTTTTCAGGCAGAGAACGGATATAGCAGAGAGAAGTGAACGGATATATTATATTAAATAAAAGTTAACTAGCAACTGCACTGGTCACTGACTGTGGTAAACTAACTCTGTCTGCGACTCTGCACAATCTCTCTCTATCTAATCTATCTATCTCTATTCTAATGGAGAGGACGCCAGACACGTCCTCTCCCTATCAATCTCAATGCACGAGTGAAAATGGCGGCGACGCGCGGCTCCTTATATAGAATCCGAGTCTCGCGATAGAATCCGAGCCTCGCGAGAATCCGACAGCGTCATGATGACGTTCGGGCGCGCTCGGGTTAACCGAGCAAGGCGGGAAGATCCGAGTCGCTCGGACCCGTGGAAAAAAAAGTGAAGTTCGTGCGGGTTCGGATTCAAAGAAACCGAACCCGCTCATCTCTAATTTTTATAGCCGCCTGTGTAATTCGTTTACATCCCATACAGTGGGTTTATCTCAAAACCTTTTAGAATTGGGATAGAAGGCTTTAGCGCAGTGGAACGCATAGTGGAACGTATGGCCGCTTGATTGAGCGATGCATGCATATGTCAATTGCTGAAATCACTGCTTGGTGGAACGCACAATGGAGCGCATAACCGCTCGTGAGAGCAGCGCATGCGCACATTGAGTATTACATCACACCAGGGTGAACCCATCCAGTTTAAGTCCACGAAGTGAACACCACCCATATGGTTATAAGGAACAATACCCCTCTCATGTACGTTTAAATCCACCATCTGTTTAAAGAACTATCTTAAAAACTGACATATTTTTTTTTTTGGTTTTCCTTTATTTTTTATATTTCCAAATTCATGGAGCATATCTATCAAGTATCATCCCATCAGAAGACGGCGAAACTGATACCTTAAAGACTGCATTAAGACTTTCATTGGTATAGATTACCATCATTTATGTATGTAGAGCGCTACTGTTGTTGTATGCATAAAATAAGTTTACGAAGAAAGCGATCGCATGAAGATTGACAGGAAGAGGCCATTTGTGGGTGGCAACTGACCATTTTTAAGGAGTGTCCGGGAGAACGCAGGCATGCCCAGCTGTTCGAAAGAAGGGTTTCTGACGTCAGCATCAGTCCAGATCTTTGTAGAGGCTGAGTAAGTACTGGGCTGTGCAGAGACTGCACAAACTTTTGTTTGTGCATCTCTCTGCACATCCGTTTGCACCAGGGATGTGCGGTGAGCAAAAAGGCTAAGGAGGCACTAGCTAGCACCAGAGCCAGATTTACACACAAAATATGAGCCAAAGGGTACATCTGGGCATTATACACAGGTGCAGAGGTATAAACTAGAGATGAGCGGGTTCGGTTTCTCTGAATCCGAACCCGCCAGAACTTCATGTTTTTTTTCACGGGTCCGAGCGACTCGGATCTTCCCGCCTTGCTCGGTTAACCCGAGCGCGCCCGAACGTCATCATGACGCTGTCGGATTCTCGCGAGGCTCGGATTCTATCGCGAGACTCGGATTCTATATAAGGAGCCGCGCGTCGCCGCCATTTTCACACGTGCATTGAGATTGATAGGGAGAGGACGTGGCTGGCGTCCTCTCCATTTAGATTATAAGAGACTGAGAGAGATTTACTGGAGCTGACTAGGAGGAGTACTGTTACTGTAGAAGTGTAGAGACTGAGTGGAGAGAGTTTACTAGTGAGGACAGTGCAGTTTACTTTATAATCCGTTCTCTGCCTGAAAAAAGCGATACACAGCACACAGTGACTCAGTCACATACCATATCTGTGTGCACTGCTCAGGCTCAGGCCAGTGTGCTGCATCATCTATTATCTATATATAATATTATATATATCTGTCTGACTGCTCAGCTCACACAGCTTATAATTGTGGGGGAGACTGGGGAGCACTACTGCAGTGCCAGTTATAGGTTATAGCAGGAGCCAGGAGTACATAATATATTATATAGTGAGTGACCACCAGACACACAGTGCAGTTTATTTAATATATCCGTTCTCTGGCTGAAAAAAGCGATACACACAGTGACTCAGTCAGTCACATACCATATCTGTGTGCACTGCTCAGGCTCAGGCCAGTGTGCTGCATCATCTATATATATTATATATCTGTCTGACTGCTCAGCTCACACAGCTTATAATTGTGGGGGAGACTGGGGAGCACTACTGCAGTGCCAGTTATAGGTTATAGCAGGAGCCAGGAGTACATAATATTATATTAAAATTAAACAGTGCACACTTTTGCTGCAGGAGTGCCACTGCCAGTGTGACTAGTGACCAGTGACCTGACCACCAGTATATATAATATTAGTAGTATACTATCTCTTTATCAACCAGTCTATAAATATTAGCAGCAGACACAGTACAGTGCGGTAGTTCACGGCTGTGGCTACCTCTGTGTCGGCACTCGGCAGCCCGTCCATAATTGTATATACCACCTAACCGTGGTTTTTTTTTCTTTCTTTATACATACATACTAGTTACGAGTATACTATCTCTTTATCAACCAGTCTATATATTAGCAGCAGACACAGTACAGTGCGGTAGTTCACGGCTGTGGCTACCTCTGTGTCGGCACTCGGCAGCCCGTCCATAATTGTATACTAGTATCCAATCCATCCATCTCCATTGTTTACCTGAGGTGCCTTTTAGTTGTGCCTATTAAAATATGGAGAACAAAAATGTTGAGGTTCCAAAATTAGGGAAAGATCAAGATCCACTCCTAGATCGGCCCGGTGTTTGTGTCGGCCACTAGGGTCGCTAATCTTACTCACACAGCTACCTCATTGCGCCTCTTTTTTTCTTTGCGTCATGTGCTGTTTGGGGAGGGTTTTTTGGAAGGGCCATCCTGCGTGACACTGCAGTGCCACTCCTAGATGGGCCCGGTGTTTGTGTCGGCCACTAGGGTCGCTAATCTTACTCACACAGCTACCTCATTGCGCCTCTTTTTTTCTTTGCGTCATGTGCTGTTTGGGGAGGGTTTTTTGGAAGGGCCATCCTGCGTGACACTGCAGTGCCACTCCTAGATCGGCCCGGTGTTTGTGTCGGCCACTAGGGTCGCTAATCTTACTCACACAGCTACCTCATTGCGCCTCTTTTTTTCTTTGCGTCATGTGCTGTTTGGGGAGGGTTTTTTGGAAGGGCCATCCTGCGTGACACTGCAGTGCCACTCCTAGATGGGCCCGGTGTTTGTGTCGGCCACTAGGGTCGCTAATCTTACTCACACAGCTACCTCATTGCGCCTCTTTTTTTCTTTGCGTCATGTGCTGTTTGGGGAGGGTTTTTTGGAAGGGCCATCCTGCGTGACACTGCAGTGCCACTCCTAGATGGGCCCGGTGTTTGTGTCGGCCACTAGGGTCGCTAATCTTACTCACACAGCTACCTCATTGCGCCTCTTTTTTTCTTTGCGTCATGTGCTGTTTGGGGAGGGTTTTTTGGAAGGGACATCCTGCGTGACACTGCAGTGCCACTCCTAGATGGGCCCGGTGTTTGTGTCGGCCACTAGGGTCGCTTATCTTACTCACACAGCGACCTCGGTGCAAATTTTAGGACTAAAAATAATATTGTGAGGTGTGAGGTATTCAGAATAGACTGAAAATGAGTGTAAATTATGGTTTTTGAGGTTAATAATACTTTGGGATCAAAATGACCACCAAATTCTATGATTTAAGCTGTTTTTTAGTGTTTTTTGAAAAAAACACCCGAATCCAAAACACACCCGAATCCGACAAAAAAAATTCGGTGAGGTTTTGCCAAAACGCGTTCGAACCCAAAACACGGCCGCGGAACCGAACCCAAAACCAAAACACAAAACCCGAAAAATTTCAGGCGCTCATCTCTAGTATAAACTCCTGGAAATTTGGTGAGTTTTGATCAGAGATGTGCGGAAAAGATACACAGGTGAGGCACTGCCTCACCTGCCATAGACTTTTTACTCCAGAGTTTTGGCTATAAAAATTATTAGAATAATGCAAAGTAGATATTTCAAACATATTCTTTGTATTTTTCATATACTTTATACAATCAAAATTCTGGTACAAACGTAAGTATGACAGGAAAGGCTCTGCCTCACCTGCCTCACCCCACCGCACATCACTGGTTTGCACCCGTGCACACCGATTACCCCCTTCCCTACTGTAGGTGGCATTTACCTGGTCGCAGCAGTGCAAAAATCGCAGCTTGCAACCAGGTCTGAATGAGGGCCTGTGTACGTTTGTATAGTGGGTAAAAATAAAACATATCATTTTGTATAGTTACTCCTTCTGCCATCAGTGTAATGCTGCTGTGAAAATCCTCTTTCCATATTTTGTTTCTTTTTAATTCTTAGGGGTATATTTACTAAGGTGCGGGTTTATAGAAGTGGAGCACATAGTAAGCAATCAGATTCTACTTATCATTTATCTAGCACCTTCTAGGAGGGTATCCGGACTCTAGGTCGACACTGTCTAGGTCGACACACATTAGGTCAACACCTATTGGTCGACACAAATTAGGTCGACACGGGAAATATGTTGACATGACCATTATGTCAACATGAGCACGGTCGGCATGGAAAAAGGTCGACATGAGTTTTTCACTTTTTTTCCATTTTTTAAATTTTTTCATACTTTACGATCCATGTGCACTACAATTGGGAACGGTAACCTGTGCCGAGCGCAGCAGTACTGGAGTGAGGCACCTTGCACTAATTGGGGTTCCCCATCACTTTACAAAGAAAACTACACCAAAAACACATAAATACTCACGTTGACCTTTGTCATGTCGACCTTGTTCATGTCGACATAATGGCCATGTCGACCTAGTTACTATTGACCTAGACACTGTCGACCCTGAGTCCCATACCCTTCTAGAAGATAATAGCTAGAATATGATTGGTTGCTATGGGCAACATCTTCACTTCTAAAAACCTGCACCATAGTAAATACTGTCTACCCCTTAGTGAGCATGCATGAGCTGAAAAGCCAGTGCATATAAGTAATCTTCTCTTCAGCAGGCCTGTAAGTGAAAATACTGGGCCTAATTCAGTAAGGACTGCAAATTCAGCTTTTTAGCAGAATCTGCAATCCTTGCTAACGCATGCTGCCCAGCATGCTACCCACCGCCCATCCACTGCAATCATGCTCTAATTGCAATCGCAATGCAATTTAAGAGTGGTCACAGAAACTAGTGAAGACTCCTGGATGTGACGGCAGGAGTCCCGCTGTGATTTTTTCGATCAGAGAGGCTACGTGTGACGACACGCAGCTGCCCCGAAGATGTATCTGACACTCCCCATTTCCCCCGCACTGCCCCAAAAACGCTCCGTCCCTGCCCCTACATCGTCTCTGCCTATCAATCAAGCAGAGACGTTTGCAGTTACTGCGGGCTGACCACATTAACTATGAGCGCATGCGAAGGACAGGGCCTGCGCATGTGCGTGGGGGTCACGTCACCTAAATGGTGGTCTCATCACGTTTGCAATGCGACCTGAATTAGGCCCACTGTCTGTAACACCATCCTTAGATGGCATTTTGTTTTAACCACTAAACTAGCATATCACATATCAATCATTTCTATACAACATGTATTTTCATATCTTACCCTGTAATCTGCTTACTGCAAATCATTTCTATACTAAATGAACACTATGCAAACAATTTGTTAGATAGATTTGTGATTTCAGGATTTGTTATGTGCTGCATATTTAATGAAGGCAGACTGGGCTGTTGTTTGCATAGTCAAACACTGTGCAATTTAACACCCTTGATTAGTGGGACATTTGCCTCAGCTGTAGTTGTGTCATACTTGCCTACCTGACCCTCTCCATGGCCAATATTTACTAAAAAAATCGAGTTTGTCCGATTTGTGTTTTTCCCAACACGGGAATTCACTAAACTCAAATCTTGGCAGTGTTTGGGCTATTCGTATTGGTTTTCAAGGCTAAGTTCAGAAATACGAATGAATAGACCATCGGTCAAATGCGGCTGTTATTTCATACAACACGGGTATTCACTATTCATTCGTATTTGGGTGTTAGTCTCTGATTGCTCAAGTGCGGGTGTATTGTTTTGCGAATCGTTAAAAAAAGCAGCAAAAAAATAGACCTGCTTTTTCCAGTCGAGTTTGGATAACCATGCACGGATCAGTGAGATCTGTGCATGGTTATCTATGGGAAAGGGTTTGTTTCATGTAAAATCTGGGAAAAAATTTGTGTGGGGTCCCCCCTCCTAAGCATAACCAGCCTCGGGCTCTTTGAGCCGGTCCTGGTTGAAAAAATATGGTGATAAAAATTATTACAGGGGTTCCCCCATATTTTAATAACCAGCACCGGGCTCTGCGCCTGGTCCTGGTGCCAAAAATATGGGGGACAAAAAGCGTAGGGGTCCCCCGTATTTTTGGAACCAGCACTGGGCTCCACTAGTCAGAGAGATAATGCCACAGCCGGGGGACACTTTTATAAAGGTCCCTGCGGCCCTGGCATTAAATCACTAACTAGTCACCCCTGGCCGGGGTACCCTGGAGGAGTGGGAACCCCTTAAATCAAGGGGTCCCCCCCTCCAGCCACCCAAGGGCCAGAGGTGAAGCCCGAGGCTGTCCCCCCATCCAAGGGCTGCGGATGGGGGGCTGATAGCCTTGTGAAAAAAATAGAATATTGTTTTTTGTAGCAGTACTACAAGTCCCAGCAAGCCTCCCCCACAAGCTAGTACTTGGAGAACCAGAAGTACCAGCATGGGGTGGAAAAACGGGCCCGCTGGTACCTGTAGTACTACTAAAAAAAAAATACCCAAATAAAAACAGAACTCACACACCTTGAAAGTAAAACTTTATTACATACATGCACACCTACATTCACACATACTTACCTATGTTCACACGAAGGTCGGCCCACTTCTCCAATTAGAATCCATGGGTTACCTGAAAATAAAATTATACTCACAAAAATCCAGTGTAGATCGGTCCTCTTCTGAGTAGTGATGAGCGGGTTCGGTTCCTCGGAATCCGAACCCCCCCCCGAACTTCACCCTTCTTACACGGGTCCGAGGCAGACTCGGATCCTCCCGCCTTGCTCGGTTAACCCGAGCGCGCCCGAACGTCATCATCCCGCTCTCGGATTCTCGCGAGATTCGGATTCTATATATGGAGCCGCGCGTCGCCGCCATTTTTCACTCGTGCATTGGAAATGATAGTGAGAGGACGTGGCTGGCGTCCTCTCACTTTGTTTCAGGGGGCTGCAGTGCAAATATCTTTATTCTGGGGACCAGCAGTATTATATAGGAGGAGTACAGTGCAGAGTTTTGCTGACCAGTGACCACCAGTATTATACGTTGTCTGCCTGAAAAACGCTACATATCTGTGCTCAGTGTGCTGCATATATCTGTGCTCACACTGCTTTATTGTGGGGACTGGGGACCAGCAGTATTATATAGGAGGAGTACAGTGCAGAGTTTTGCTGACCAGTGACCACCAGTATACGTTGTCTGCCTGAAAAACGCTCCATATCTGTGCTCAGTGTGCTGCATATATCTGTGCTCTAACTGCTTTATTGTGGGGACTGGGGACCAGCAGTATTATATAGGAGGAGTAGAGTGCAGAGTTTTGCTGACCAGTGACCACCAGTATATGTTGTCTGCCTGAAAAATGCTCCATATATGTGCTCAGTGTGCTGCATATATCTGTGCTCACACTGCTTTATTGTGGGGACTCGGGACCAGCAGTATTATATAGGAGGAGTACAGTGCAGAGTTTTGCTGACCAGTGACCACCAGTATATGTTGTCTGCCTGAAAAACGCTCCATGTCTGTGCTCAGTGTGCTGCATATATCTGTGCTCACAGTCTCACACTGCTTTATTGTGGGGACTGGGGACCAGCAGTATTATATAGGAGGAGTACAGTGCAGAGTTTTGCTGACCAGTGACCACCAGTATTATACGTTCTCTGCCTGAAAAACGCTCCATATCTGTGCTCAGTGTGCTCCATATATCTGTGCTCACACTGCTTTATTGTGGGGACTGGGGACCAGCAGTATTATATAGGAGGAGTACAGTGCAGAGTTTTGCTGACCAGTGACCACCAGTATTATACGTTCTCTGCCTGAAATACGCTCCATATCTGTGCTGCATTGTAGTATATAGTAGGAGTACAGTGGATAATTTTGCTGACCACCAGTATATAATATAGAGATGAGCGGGTTCGGTTTCTTTGAATCCGAACCCGCACGAACTTCACTTTTTTTTCCACGGGTCCGAGCGACTCGGATCTTCCCGCCTTGCTCGGTTAACCCGAGCGCGCCCGAACGTCATCATGACGCTGTCGGATTCTCGCGAGGCTCGGATTCTATCGCGAGACTCGGATTCTATATAAGGAGCCGCGCGTCGCCGCCATTTTCACTCGTGCATTGAGATTGATAGGGAGAGGACGTGTCTGGCGTCCTCTCCATTAGAATAGAGATAGATAGATTAGATAGAGAGAGATTGTGCAGAGTCGCAGACAGAGTTAGTTTACCACAGTCAGTGACCAGTGCAGTTGCTAGTTAACTTTTATTTAATATAATATATCCGTTCACTTCTCTCTGCTATATCCGTTCTCTGCCTGAAAAAAAAAACGATACACAGCACAGTCAGTCACACAGTGTGACTCAGTCTGTGTGCACTCAGCTCAGCCCAGTGTGCTGCACAGTCATCAATGTATAAATTAAAAGCTTATAATTAATTGTGGGGGAGACTGGGGAGCACTGCAGGTTGTTAGCAGGAGCCAGGAGTACAATTATATTAATTAACAGTGCACACTTTTGCTGCAGGAGTGGTGACCAGTGCCTGACCACCAGTATAGTATTGTTGTATACTACTAATATCTCTTTAAATATCAACCAGTCTATATTAGCAGCAGACACAGTACAGTGCGGTAGTTCACGGCTGTGGCTACCTCTGTGTCGGCACACGGCAGGCAGTCCGTCCGACCAGAATTGTATTATTTATTATTATATACCTACCACCTAACCGTGGTTTTTTTTTCATTCTTTATACCGTCATAGTGTCATCCTAATTGTTACGAGTATACTACTATCTCTTTATCAACCAGTGTACAGTGCGGTAGTTCACGGCTGTGGCTACCTCTGTGTCGGCACACGGCAGGCAGTCCGTCCGACCAGAATTGTATTATTTATTATTATATACCTACCACCTAACCGTGGTTTTTTTTTCATTCTTTATACCGTCATAGTGTCATCCTAATTGTTACGAGTATACTACTATCTCTTTATCAACCAGTGTACAGTGCGGTAGTTCACGGCTGTGGCTACCTCTGTGTCGGCACACGGCAGGCAGTCCGTCCGACCAGAATTGTATTATTTGTTATTATATACCTACCACCTAACCGTGGTTTTTTTTTCATTCTTTATACCGTCATAGTGTCATCCTAATTGTTACGAGTATACTACTATCTCTTTATCAACCAGTGTACAGTGCGGTAGTTCACGGCTGTGGCTACCTCTGTGTCGGCACACGGCAGGCAGTCCGTCCGACCAGAATTGTATTATTTATTATTATATACCTACCACCTAACCGTGGTTTTTTTTTCATTCTTTATACCGTCATAGTGTCATCCTAATTGTTACGAGTATACTACTATCTCTTTATCAACCAGTGTACAGTGCGGTAGTTCACGGCTGTGGCTACCTCTGTGTCGGCACACGGCAGGCAGTCCGTCCGACCAGAATTGTATTATTTATTATTATATACCTACCACCTAACCGTGGTTTTTTTTTCATTCTTTATACCGTCATAGTGTCATCCTAATTGTTACGAGTATACTACTATCTCTTTATCAACCAGTGTACAGTGCGGTAGTTCACGGCTGTGGCTACCTCTGTGTCGGCAGTCGGCAGGCAGTCCGTCCATCCATAATTGTATTATTATTATAATATATACCACCTAACCGTGGTTTTTTTTTCATTCTTTATACCGTCATAGTGTCATACTAGTTGTTACGAGTATACTACTATCTCTTTATCAACCAGTGTACAGTGCGGTAGTTCACGGCTGTGGCTACCTCTGTGTCGGCAGTCGGCAGGCAGTCCGTCCATCCATAATTGTATTATTATTATAATATATACCACCTAACTGTGGTTTTTTTTGCATTCTTTATACCGTCGTCATAGTGTCATACTAGTTGTTACGAGTATACTACTATCTCTTTATCAACCAGTGTACAGTGCGGTAGTTCACGGCTGTGGCTACCTCTGTGTCGGCAGTCGGCAGGCAGTCCGTCCATCCATAATTGTATTATTATTATAATATATACCACCTAACCGTGGTTTTTTTTTCATTCTTTATACCGTCGTCATAGTGTCATACTAGTTGTTACGAGTATACTACTATCTCTTTATCAACCAGTGTACAGTGCGGTAGTTCACGGCTGTGGCTACCTCTGTGTCGGCAGTCGGCAGGCAGTCCGTCCATCCATAATTGTATTATTATTATAATATATACCACCTAACCGTGGTTTTTTTTTCATTCTTTATACCGTCGTCATAGTGTCATACTAGTTGTTACGAGTATACTACTATCTCTTTATCAACCAGTGTACAGTGCGGTAGTTCACGGCTGTGGCTACCTCTGTGTCGGCAGTCGGCAGGCAGTCCGTCCATCCATAATTGTATTATTATTATAATATATACCACCTAACCGTGGTTTTTTTTTCATTCTTTATACCGTCGTCATAGTGTCATACTAGTTGTTACGAGTATACTACTATCTCTTTATCAACCAGTGTACAGTGCGGTAGTTCACGGCTGTGGCTACCTCTGTGTCGGCAGTCGGCAGGCAGTCCGTCCATCCATAATTGTATTATTATTATAATATATACCACCTAACCGTGGTTTTTTTATACCACCTAACCGTGGCAGTCCGTCCATAATTGTATACTAGTATCCAATCCATCCATCTCCATTGTTTACCTGAGGTGCCTTTTAGTTCTGCCTATAAAATATGGAGAACAAAAAAGTTGAGGTTCCAAAATTAGGGAAAGATCAAGATCCACTTCCACCTCGTGCTGAAGCTGCTGCCACTAGTCATGGCCGAGACGATGAAATGCCAGCAACGTCGTCTGCCAAGGCCGATGCCCAATGTCATAGTACAGAGCATGTCAAATCCAAAACACCAAATATCAGAAAAAAAAGGACTCCAAAACCTAAAATAAAATTGTCGGAGGAGAAGCGTAAACTTGCCAATATGCCATTTACCACACGGAGTGGCAAGGAACGGCTGAGGCCCTGGCCTATGTTCATGGCTAGTGGTTCAGCTTCACATGAGGATGGAAGCACTCAGCCTCTCGCTAGAAAACTGAAAAGACTCAAGCTGGCAAAAGCACCGCAAAGAACTGTGCGTTCTTTGAAATCCCAAATCCACAAGGAGAGTCCAATTGTGTCGTTTGCGATGCCTGACCTTCCCAACACTGGACGTGAAGAGCATGCGCCTTCCACTATTTGCATGCCCCCTGCAAGTGCTGGAAGGAGCACCCGCAGTCCAGTTCCTGATAGTCAGATTGAAGATGTCAGTGTTGAAGTACACCAGGATGAGGAGGATATGGGTGTTACTGGCGCTGGGGAGGAAATTGACCAGGAGGATTCTGATGGTGAGGTGGTTTGTTTAAGTCAGGCACCCGGGGAGACACCTGTTGTCCGTGGGAGGAATATGGCCGTTGACATGCCAGGTGAAAATACCAAAAAAATCAGCTCTTCGGTGTGGAGGTATTTCACCAGAAATGTGGACAACAGGTGTCAAGCCGTGTGTTCCCTTTGTCAAGCTGTAATAAGTAGGGGTAAGGACGTTAACCACCTCGGAACATCCTCCCTTATACGTCACCTGCAGCGCATTCATAATAAGTCAGTGACAAGTTCAAAAACTTTGGGTGACAGCGGAAGCAGTCCACTGACCAGTAAATCCCTTCCTCTTGTAACCAAGCTCACGCAAACCACCCCACCAACTCCCTCAGTGTCAATTTCCTCCTTCCCCAGGAATGCCAATAGTCCTGCAGGCCATGTCACTGGCAAGTCTGACGAGTCCTTTCCTGCCTGGGATTCCTCCGATGCATCCTTGCGTGTAACGCCTACTGCTGCTGGCGCTGCTGTTGTTGCCGCTGGGAGTCGATGGTCATCCCAGAGGGGAAGTCGTAAGCCCACTTGTACTACTTCCAGTAAGCAATTGACTGTTCAACAGTCCTTTGCGAGGAAGATGAAATATCACAGCAGTCATCCTACTGCAAAGCGGATAACTGAGTCCTTGACAACTATGTTGGTGTTAGACGTGCGTCCGGTATCCGCCGTTAGTTCACAGGGAACTAGACAATTTATTGAGGCAGTGTGCCCCCGTTACCAAATACCATCTAGGTTCCACTTCTCTAGGCAGGCGATACCGAGAATGTACACGGACGTCAGAAAAAGACTCACCAGTGTCCTAAAAAATGCAGTTGTACCCAATGTCCACTTAACCACGGACATGTGGACAAGTGGAGCAGGGCAGGGTCAGGACTATATGACTGTGACAGCCCACTGGGTAGATGTATGGACTCCCGCCGCAAGAACAGCAGCGGCGGCACCAGTAGCAGCATCTCGCAAACGCCAACTCTTTCCTAGGCAGGCTACGCTTTGTATCACCGCTTTCCAGAATACGCACACAGCTGAAAACCTCTTACGGCAACTGAGGAAGATCATCGCGGAATGGCTTACCCCAATTGGACTCTCCTGTGGATTTGTGGCATCGGACAACGCCAGCAATATTGTGTGTGCATTAAATATGGGCAAATTCCAGCACGTCCCATGTTTTGCACATACCTTGAATTTGGTGGTGCAGAATTTTTTAAAAAACGACAGGGGCGTGCAAGAGATGCTGTCGGTGGCCAGAAAAATTGCGGGACACTTTCGGCGTACAGGCACCACGTACAGAAGACTGGAGCACCACCAAAAACTACTGAACCTGCCCTGCCATCATCTGAAGCAAGAAGTGGTAACGAGGTGGAATTCAACCCTCTATATGCTTCAGAGGTTGGAGGAGCAGCAAAAGGCCATTCAAGCCTATACAATTGAGCACGATATAGGAGATGGAATGCACCTGTCTCAAGTGCAGTGGAGAATGATTTCAACGTTGTGCAAGGTTCTGATGCCCTTTGAACTTGCCACACGTGAAGTCAGTTCAGACACTGCCAGCCTGAGTCAGGTCATTCCCCTCATCAGGCTTTTGCAGAAGAAGCTGGAGGCATTGAAGAAGGAGCTAACACGGAGCGATTCCGCTAGGCATGTGGGACTTGTGGATGCAGCCCTTAATTCGCTTAACAAGGATTCACGGGTGGTCAATCTGTTGAAATCAGAGCACTACATTTTGGCCACCGTGCTCGATCCTAGATTTAAAGCCTACCTTGGATCTCTCTTTCCGGCAGACACAGGTCTGCTGGGGTTGAAAGACCTGCTGGTGACAAAATTGTCAAGTCAAGCGGAACGCGACCTGTCAACATCTCCTCCTTCACATTCTCCCGCAACTGGGGGTGCGAGGAAAAGGCTCAGAATTCCGAGCCCACCCGCTGGCGGTGATGCAGGGCAGTCTGGAGCGACTGCTGATGCTGACATCTGGTCCGGACTGAAGGACCTGACAACGATTACGGACATGTCGTCTACTGTCACTGCATATGATTCTCTCAACATTGATAGAATGGTGGAGGATTATATGAGTGACCGCATCCAAGTAGGCACGTCACACAGTCCGTACTTATACTGGCAGGAAAAAGAGGCAATTTGGAGGCCCTTGCACAAACTGGCTTTATTCTACCTAAGTTGCCCTCCCACAAGTGTGTACTCCGAAAGAGTGTTTAGTGCCGCCGCTCACCTTGTCAGCAATCGGCGTACGAGGTTACATCCAGAAAATGTGGAGAAGATGATGTTCATTAAAATGAATTATAATCAATTCCTCCGCGGAGACATTGACCAGCAGCAATTGCCTCCACAAAGTACACAGGGAGCTGAGATGGTGGATTCCAGTGGGGACGAATTGATAATCTGTGAGGAGGGGGATGTACACGGTGATATATCGGAGGGTGAAGATGAGGTGGACATCTTGCCTCTGTAGAGCCAGTTTGTGCAAGGAGAGATTAATTGCTTCTTTTTTGGGGGGGGTCCAAACCAACCCGTCATATCAGTCACAGTCGTGTGGCAGACCCTGTCACTGAAATGATGGGTTGGTTAAAGTGTGCATGTCCTGTTTTGTTTATACAACATAAGGGTGGGTGGGAGGGCCCAAGGATAATTCCATCTTGCACCTCTTTTTTCTTTTCTTTTTCTTTGCATCATGTGCTGATTGGGGAGGGTTTTTTGGAAGGGACATCCTGCGTGACACTGCAGTGCCACTCCTAGATGGGCCCGGTGTTTGTGTCGGCCACTAGGGTCGCTTATCTTACTCACACAGCGACCTCGGTGCAAATTTTAGGACTAAAAATAATATTGTGAGGTGTGATGTGTTCAGAATAGGCTGAAAATGAGTGTAAATTATGTTTTTTGAGGTTAATAATACTTTGGGATCAAAATTACCCCCAAATTCTATGATTTAAGCTGTTTTTTAGGGTTTTTTGAAAAAAACACCCGAATCCAAAACACACCCGAATCCGACAAAAATAATTCGGTGAGGTTTTGCCAAAACGCGTTCGAACCCAAAACACGGCCGCGGAACCGAACCCAAAACCAAAACACAAAACCCGAAAAATTTCAGGCGCTCATCTCTAATATAATATATAGGAGTATTGTACAGAAGGCCACTGCTCTACCTACCTGTGTGTCGTCAAGTATACTATCCATCCATACCTGTGGTGCATTTCAGTTTTGCACAGTTTGCTGACCACCAGTATATAATATATATCAGTACGGTACAGTAGGCCACTGCTCTACCTACCTCTGTGTCGTCAAGTATACTATCCATCCATACCTGTGGTGCATTTCAGTTTTGCACAGTTTGCTGACCACCAGTATATAATATATAGCAGTACGGTACAGTAGGCCACTGCTCTACCTACGTCTGTGTCGTCAAGTATACTATCCATCCATACCTGTGGTGCATTTCAGTTGTGCGCAGTATATATAGTAGTAGGCCATTGCTATTGATACTGGCATATAATTCCACACATTAAAAAATGGAGAACAAAAATGTGGAAGGTAAAATAGGGAAAGATCAAGATCCACTTCCACCTCGTGCTGAAGCTGCTGCCACTAGTCATGGCCGAGACGATGAAATGCCATCAACGTCGTCTGCCAAGGCCGATGCCCAATGTCATAGTAGAGAGCATGTAAAGTCCAAAACACAAAAGTTCAGTAAAATGACCCAAAAATCAAAATTAAAAGCGTCTGAGGAGAAGCGTAAACTTGCCAATATGCCATTTACGACACGGAGTGGCAAGGAACGGCTGAGGCCCTGGCCTATGTTCATGGCTGGTGGTTCAGCTTCACATGAGGATGGAAGCACTCATCCTCTCGCTAGAAAAATTAAAAGACTTAAGCTGGCAAAAGCACAGCAAAGAACTGTGCATTCTTCTAAATCACAAATCCCCAAGGAGAGTCCAATTGTGTCGGGTGCGATGCCTGACCTTCCCAACACTGGACGGGAAGAGGTGGCGCCTTCCACCATTTGCACGCCCCCTGCAAGTGCTGGAAGGAGCAGTCCAGTTCCTCATAGTCAAATTGAAGATGTAACTGTTGAAGTACACCAGGATGAGGATATGGGTGTTGCTGGCGCTGAGGATGAAATTGACAAGGAGGATTCTGATGGTGAGGTGGTTTGTTTAAGTCAGGCACCCGGGGAGACACCTGTTGTCCGTGGGACGAATATGGCCATTGACATGCCTGGTCAAATTGCAAAAAAAATCACCTCTTCGGTGTGGAATTATTTTAACACAAATGCGGACAACAGGTGTCAAGCCGTGTGTTGCCTTTGTCAAGCTGTAATAAGTAGGGGTAAGGACGTTAACCACCTAGGAACATCCTCCCTTATACGTCACCTGCAGCGCATTCATCATAAGTCAGTGACAAGTTCAAAAACTTTGGATGACAGCGGAAGCAGTCCACTGACCACTAAATCCCTTCCTCTTGTAACCAAGCTCCTGCAAACCACACCACCAACTCCCTCAGTGTCAATTTCCTCCTTACACAGGAAAGCCAATAGTCCTGCAGGGCATGTCACTGTTAAGTCTGACGAGTCCTCTCCTGCCTGGGATTCCTCCGATGCATCCTTGAGTGTAACGCCTCCTGCTGCTGGCGCTGCTGTTGTTGCTGCTGGGAGTCGATCATCATCCCAAAGGGGAAGTCGGAAGACCACTTGTACTACTTCCAGTAAGCAATTGATTGTCCAACAGTCCTTTGCGAGGAAGATGAAATATCACAGCAGTCATCCTGCTGCAAAGCGGATAACTCAGGCCTTGGCAGCCTGGGCGGTGAGAAACGTGTTCCTGTTATCCACCGTTAATTCACAGGCAACTACAGACTTGATTGAGGTACTGTGTCCCCGGTACCAAATACCATCTAGGTTCCATTTCTCTAGGCAGGCGATACCAAAAATGTACACAGACCTCAGAAAAAGAGTCAACAGTGTCCTAAAAAATGCAGTTGTACCCAATGTCCACTTAACCACGGACATGTGGACAAGTGGAGCAGGGCAGACTCAGGACTATATGACTGTGACAGCCCACTGGGTAGATGTATTGCTTCCCGCAGCAAGAACAGCAGCGGCGGCACCAGTAGCAGCTTCTCGCAAACGCCAACTCGTTCCTAGGCAGGCTACGCTTTGTATCACCGCTATCCAGAAGAGGCACACAGCTGACAACCTCTTAAGGAAACTGAGGAACATCATTGCAAAATGGCTTACCCCAAATGGACTCTCCTGGGGATTTGTGACATCGGACAACGCCAGCAATATTGTGTGTGCATTAAATCTGGGCAAATTCCAGCACGTCCCATGTCTTGCACATACATTGAATTTGGTGGTGCAGAATTATTTAAAAAAACGACAGGGGCGTGCAAGAGATGCTGTCGGTGGCCCGAAGAATTGCGGGCCCTTTTCGGCATTCAGCCACCACGTGCCGAAGACTGGAGCACCAGCAAACAGTCCTGAACCTGCCCTGCCATCATCTGAAAGCAAGAGGTGGTAACGAGGTGGAATTCAACCCTCTATATGCTTCAGAGGATGGAGGAGCAGCAAAAGGCCATTCTAGCCTATACATCTGCCGACGATATAGGCAAAGGAGGTGGAATGCACCTGACTCAGTGGAGAATAATTTCAACGTTGTGCAAGGTTCTGCAACCCTTTGAACTTGCCACACGTAAAGTCAGTTCAGACACTGCCAGCCTGAGTCAGGTCATTCCCCTCATCAGGCTTTTGCAGAAGAAGCTGGAGACATTGAAGGAGGAGCTAAAACAGAGCGATTCCGCTAGGCATGAGGGACTTGTGGATGGAGCCCTTAATTCGCTTAACCAGGATTCACGGGTGATCAATCTGTTGAAATCAGAGCACTACATTTTGGCCACCGTGCTCGATCCTAGATTTAAAACCTACGTTGGGTCTCTCTTTCCGGCAGACACAAGTCTGCAGAGGTTCAATGACCTGCTGGTGAGAAAATTGTCAAGTCAAGCGAAACGTGACCCGTCAACAGCTCCTCCTTCATTTCCTTCTGATGAAACGGACAGCGTTGTAGGCCGAGAAACGCGTTAAGGTACTCCATTGAAGGACTTCATCTGACTGCTGCATTCTCCTGACACTCTGTGAGCCGTATATATCGAGTGGACCGTAGCCGCAATTAAAACGGACTTATCACCAGCGGCTGGGGAATCTGCTGCTCCAATCTTTCTGCACTGCTGCACATTCAAATTGGTACAGTACCCTTCAGCTGAGAAAACAACCGCGTTCGTCTGGATGGTTCACTAGTGACGTGACCAGCTGTACTTTCATTGCACAGAGCCGCTGCAAACCCGGCTCAGTACAGCGCCTTTGACGGAGAGGCTCTCACATCAGGTGATATACTACAAGTGAATTTGACCATCACTGTCTATTTACCACTTAATAATACAGCACGGTTGTCCGCAATTTCAATACTGGGATACTCTTTGCCAATGAGGTTCTTTTGTGTACAAGGAGAAGAGAGTGTACACTTTAACAGTGATTTATAACAGAGGCACTTTTCATCAGTCTCCTTCTTACAAATATTTCAGCTCGTGGACGCACGGCTGATTTTCATGAAGCACCAATGCAGCCCTTAATTAGGGTTTATTAAAGGTTTTCTTATTCATATTGGTTCAGGAGATATGGCAGTCTTGCATACATTTATACATTATTAATTGTTCATTATTTTTAGGCTAGTTCATGCACTGTATTTTTATGTGGTTGATATACTAATATTTTAATAAAAAATACATATTGGATTCATCCAGCGCTCCCATTCTTTCCTTTTTCAAGTCCTGAACCTGCCCTGCCATCATCTGAAAGCAAGAGGTGGTAACGAGGTGGAATTCAACCCTCTATATGCTTCAGAGGATGGAGGAGCAGCAAAAGGCCATTCTAGCCTATACATCTGCCGACGATATAGGCAAAGGAGGTGGAATGCACCTGACTCAAGTGGAGAATGATTTCAACGTTGTGCAAGGTTCTGCAACCCTTTGAACTTGCCACACGTAAAGTCAGTTCAGACACTGCCAGCCTGAGTCAGGTCATTCCCCTCATCAGGCTTTTGCAGAAGAAGCTGGAGACATTGAAGGAGGAGCTAAAACAGAGCGATTCCGCTAGGCATGTGGGACTTGTGGATGGAGCCCTTAATTCGCTTAACCAGGATTCACGGGTGATCAATCTGTTGAAATCAGAGCACTACATTTTGGCCACCGTGCTCGATCCTAGATTTAAAACCTACGTTGGGTCTCTCTTTCCTGCAGACACAAGTCTGCAGAGGTTCAAAGACCTGCTGGTGAGAAAATTGTCAAGTCAAGCGGAACGTGACCCGTCAACAGCTCCTCCTTCACATTCTCCCGCAACTGGGGGAGCGAGGAAAAGGCTAAGAATTCCGAGCCCACCCGCTGGCGGTGATGCAGGGCAGTCTGGAGCGAGTGCTGACATCTGGTCCAGACTGAAGGACCTGCCAACGATTACTGACATGTCGTCTACTGTCACTGCATATGATTCTCTCACCATTGAAAGAATGGTGGAGGATTATATGAGTGACCGCATCCAAGTAGGCACGTCAGACAGTCCGTACGTATACTGGCAGGAAAAAGAGGCAATTTGGAGGCCCTTGCAGAAACTGGCTTTATTTTACCTAAGTTGCCCACCCTCCAGTGTGTACTCCGAAAGAGTGTTTAGTGCAGCCGCTCACCTTGTCAGCAATCTGCGTACGAGGTTACTTCCAGAAAATGTGGAGAAGATGATGTTCATCAAAATGAATTATTATCAATTCCTCCGTGGAGACATTCACCAGCAATTGCCTCCAGAAAGTACACAGGGACCTGAGGTGGTGGATTCCAGTGGGGACGAATTAATAATCTGTGAGGAGGGGGATGTACACAGTGAAAGGGGTGAGGAATCGGACGATGAGGAGGAGGTGGACATCTTGCCTCTGTAGAGCCAGTTTGTGCAAGGAGAGATTGATTGCTTCTTTTTTGGTGGGGGCCCAAACTAACCAGTCATTTCAGTCACAGTTGTGTGGCAGACCCTGTCGCTGAAATTATGGGTTTGTTAAAGTGTGCATGTCCTGTTTATACAACATAAGGGCAGGCCCGGCGACAGGGGGGGTCAAAGGGGACACCCGTCCCGGGCCCCGCCGTTGTTAGGGGCCCCAAGGTCCAGGCAGCGGGCAGCAGCGGGTGCAGTGTATAAGAAGTGTAAAAAAAAAAAACAGTTTCCTCCCGGCGCGGGCCGGCCGCTGCGTAGTGATTAAAGTGCTTGTGTGTGTGGCGGCCCCCGTTGCCCCCCCCGTCCCGAGCTCCGTGTGCTGCTCAGCTCAGCATGCATGTTTGCGTGCGCGCGCCCCCTCCCCCTTCTCTCCCGAATCGTGTGTGCTGCTCAGTCACCTCACCCCTCAGTGCCCTGTTCACCCCTCAGTGACCCCAGCCCCAGGTCACCTGGCAACCAGTCCCCAGCCAGGAAGCTCGGCTGGACAGGTCACCTGCTATCCTGTCAGCCAGTCCCCAGCCAGGACCGCCCCTCCATCGTCCTCACCACACGCTGCCTCCCTGTCTCTCTCTGCTGGGTGAGTGAGGAGCCGGACTGAGGCACGGAGCGCACAGCAGGAGCTGCCAGGACGAAAGGTATGAGGGGAATGTTAAAAATAAATTTACAGCATGTATGTGTTTTTTTAAAACTGTATTATGGAGGCAGGCCCGGCGACAGGGGGGGTCAAAGGGGACACCAGTCGGGCCCCGCCTTTGTTAGGGGCCACAAGGTCCAGGCAGCGCGCAGCAGCGGCTGCAGTTTATAACAAGTGTAAAAAAAAACAGTTTCCTCCCGGCATCGCGGATTTGCGGGCCGGCCGCTGCGGAGTGATTTAAGTGCTTGTGTGTGTTTGCGTGCGGCGGCCCCCGCCGCCCCCCCCCCCTCCCGAGTCCCGTGTGCTGCTCAGCTCAGCTCAACCCCGCATGCGTGTTTGCGTGCGCGCGCCCCCGCCCCCTTCTCTCCCGAATCGTGTGTGCTGCTCACCTCACCCCTCAGTGCCCTGTTCACCCCTCAGTGACCCCAGCCCCAGGTCACCTGCCAACCAGTCCCCAGCCAGGAAGCTCGGCTGGACAGGTCGCCTGTTAACCTGTCAGCCAGTCCCCAGCCAGGACCGCCCCTCCAGCGTCCTCACCGCATGGTGCCTCCCTGTCTCTCTCTGCTGGGTGAGTGAGGAGCCGGACTGAGGCACGGAGCGCACAGCAGGAGCTGCCAGGACGAAAGGTATGAGGGGAATGTTAAAAATAAATTTACAGCATGTATGTGTTTTTTTAAAACTGTATTATGGAGGTAATTCCGAGTTGATCGCACATAGCAACTTTTTGCTGCTTGTGCGATCAACTAGACGCCGCCTATAGGGGAGTGTATTTTAGCATAGCAAGTGTGCGATCGCTTGTGCAGCCCTGCTATGCTAAAAAAGTTTTGTGTAAAACAAGACCAGCCCTGCAGTTGCTCACCCTGTGCGATGATTCCAGTGATGAAGGTCCCGGAATTGACGTCAGACATCCACCCTCCAAACGCCTGGACACGCCTGCTTTCGCCGAATCCACTCCCTGAAAACAGTCAGTTGACGCCCTGGAACGCCTTCCTCCTTTCAATCTTCTTGTGGTTGCTGCTGCGACCGCTTTCTTCGTATGCGGCATTGCTGCGGCAACAACGCGCCTGTGCAATGCGGCTGCCGTGCATGCACAGAACCGACCCGTTCGCACCGCTGCAATGAACCGCAACGTGCGAACGGGTTGGAATGACCCCCTATAAGTAGTATTAGTAGTAGTAGTACAAACACATAAAAAGGTCCTGTTGGTATCTGTAGATCTTTGTTTTGCTTAGTTTTGACTGGTTGGCTAACCCTGATGTACAGTACCTAAGACGAGCCAAGTAGCTAGAAATCACAGTACAAAACAGGACACCTTTATGGTTAGTAATACCGCTGTGCAGGGGAGGATTAAGTGAAGGAAGAGTCTAGATCAGTGTTTACCACCCTCAGTTCTCAAGGCACACTAAGGCTAGGGCCACACATAGTGGCCAATGCAAATGGGCACCTATGCAGGCACCCACACATGTGCGGCAGTCCCGCCGGCGGAGGATCCAAACGGTTGGGCCGGACGACGGGATTTCAGTGTGAACACATACATTTCAATGCATATGTTCACACAATGTGGCTGTGCCGCACTGTGTTCTATGAAATCCCATGTGTCACTGACCGGAATGCCGCAGAACAGTATACGTGTGAACACAAAAACCACCTCCCAGCCAAGTGGGTCTCGTTCAGCGGGACCCGCTTGGCCGCTATGTGGGGCCCTAGCCTAACAGTCCAGTTTTTAAGTATAGCCATACTTGAGCACCGTTGACTTAATCAGTACCTTTTATTTTGATTGTGCACAAACATAGATATATCATATCCTTAAAACATATACTATAAGTAGTGATGTGCACTGGAAATTTTTCGGGTTTTGGATTCGGGTCCGCGGCCGTGTTTTGGATTCGGACGCGTTTTGGCAAAACCTCCCTGAAAATTTTTTGTCGGATTCGGGTGTGTTTTGGATTCGGGTGTTTTTTTACAAAAAAAAACTCAAAAACAGCTTAAATCATAGAATTTGGGGGTCATTTTGATCCCATAGTATTCTTAACCTCAATAACCATAATTTCCACTAATTTTCAGTCTATTCTGAACACCTCACAATATTATTTTTAGTCCTAAAATTTGCACCGAGGTCGCTGGATGGCTAAGCTAAGCGACCCAAGTGGCCGACACAAACACCTGGCCCATCTAGGAGTGGTACTGCAGTGTCAGTCAGGATGGCACTTCAAAAAAATTGTCCCCAAACAGCACATGATGCAAAGAAAAAAAGAGGCGCACCAAGGTCGCTGTGTGACTAAGCTAAGCGACACAAGTGGCCGACACAAACACCTGGCCCATCTAGGAGTGGCACAGTTCTTTACTGTGCTTTTGAAATCTTAACTCTTTTAAGTTTTCTAGCAGTAGGATGAGTGCTTCCATCCTCAGGTGAAGCTGAACCACTAGCCTTGAACATAGGCCAGGGCCTCAGCCGTTCCTTGCCACTCCGTGTCGTAAATGGCACATTGGCAAGTTTATGCTTCTCCTCAGACGATTTTGATTTAGATTTTTGGGTCATTTTACTGAGCTTTATTTTTTTGGATTTTACATGCTCTCTACTATGACATTGGGCATCGGCCTTGGCAGACGACGTTGATGGCATTTCATCGTCTCGGCCATGACTAGTGGCAGCAGCTTCAGCACGAGGTGGAAGTGGATCTTGATCTTTCCCTATTTTACCCTCCACATTTTTGTTCTCCATTTTTTAATGTGTGGAATTATATGCCAGTAATATATCAATAGCAATGGCCTACTACTATATATACTGCGCACAACTGAAATGCACCACAGGTATGGATGGATAGTATACTTGACGACACAGAGGTAGAGCAGTGGACTACTGTACCGTACTGCTATATATATAGTTATACTGGTGGTCAGCAAAATTCTGCACTGTCCTCCTACTGTATACTACAATGCAGCACAGATAAGGAGCGTTTTTCAGGCAGAGAACGTATAATACTGGTGGTCACTGATCAGCAAAACTCTGCACTGTACTCCTCCTATATAATACTGCTGCTCCCCAGTCCCCACAATAAAGCAGTGTGAGCACAGATATATGCAGCACACTGAGCACAGATATGGAGTGTTTTTCAGGCAGACAACGTATACTGGTGGTCACTGTCAACAAAACTCTGCACTGTACTCCTCCTATATAATACAGCTGCTCCCCAATTAAGGAATAAGCACAAATATTTTTGCATCAAGATTAATAAACGGAGAGGACGCCAGCCACGTCCTCTCCCTAACATTTCCAATGCACGAGTGAAAATGGCGGCGACGCGCGGCTGCTTATATAGAATCCGAATCTCGCGAGAATCCGACAGCGGGATGATGACGTTCGAGCGTACTTGGGTTAACCGAGCCATACGGGAGAATCCGAGTATGCCTCGGACCCGTGTAAAATGGGTGAAGTTCGGGGGGGGGTTCGGTTTCCGAGGAACCGAACCCGCTCATCACTAACTATAAGTGTGCCTAATAGTTGGGAAACACTGGACTAGATGATTGTATTACCTTTTCAGGTATCTTCAAGATGAATCGATATAAATCTGGGGCCCAAAAAAGGAAGGAAAAGAAAGACAATGAAAAGAGAGATGAAGGCCTCAAGAAGAAAAATGTCCTTTTTAAGTATTTTGAGAAGAGACAGAAGACTGACGAAGAGGAGAGACAGAAGACTGATGAAGAGGAGAGACAGAAGACTGACGAAGAGGAGAGAAGTTTTGAGAAGTCATCTGAGACTGCGGCGCATTTCCAGGATGAACTAAATGCAATTTGTGAAGCATCAAGTTCAAGTTTATCCAACCTGGAAATACCTTCTGGGACTGTACCTCTCACTACTGATGAAGAGATGCCTGGCCAAAGCAATATGGAGCTGGATGTGAACCAGAAGAACACATTTAACCCAAAGGATCCAGGTGAATGGCCTGAAGTGCTATCAGACAATGACCGGCAAGTCATTGTGAAATTTGGTCTAAACTCTGAAGCTAAACTGAAAGAATTGGTTGGGCAACTGCCTGTAGATGTTGAAGGCAATTCATTTCCCACTTATCTACTTCACACACGTACACCAAATGGACGTGAGAAGTCACCCAGAGTTTGGCTATTTCCAAGTCTAGCAAATAATACCCTATATTGTGCCCCCTGCCGACTCTTTGCATCTGCTTCTCAGGCTAAGCATCATGTAAGCTCGCTTGCCACTGAAGAGGGTTTTAATCCTAAAAAACAGAAATGGAGGAAACTGTACAGAAGACTTCCAGAGCATGAGAGTAGTTTTCAACACAAGCAGTTTTATTTGCAATGGAGAACACTTGAACATGCTATTAGGGGAGACAGTAGAGCAATTGACAGCCAACTACAACAACAGTTGGTATCTGAAAGAGAGAAGTTGATTTCCTTATTGAAACGTTTTCTCGATGTTACCATTCATTTGAGCTCACGTAGTCAGGCATTCCGAGGCAGCTCAGATAAAATAGGAGATGTACATAATGGTAACTTTCTAGGATGTCTTTAATTATGTTCTCATTATGATCCTTTGCTAGAAGAGCACTTCGCTAAAGTGAAGAAGAGCCAAGAAAGTGGTAAACGGCTTCAAGCTCACTATTTGTCACATGAAACACAAAATGAGTTCATTGATTTGTGTGGGAAACGTGTCTTGGGTGTTATTCTGAATGAAAGATCCGAATCTATTTTTTTTCTCTGATATGTGATGCAACACCTGACACAGCTCACATTGAGCAAAATGTCCTGATTTTGCGCTACATTCATAAAGATGTAGAAACAAGTCAATGGTCCACGCGAGAAAGGTTTATTGAGTTTTTTTATTTCTCACAGAAAACGGAGCTGGAAATTGCAGATGAGGTATTAAAAAGACTGCAGCACCATGGCATAAACATAGCTGATTGCAGAGGACAAGGCTATGACAATGGCAGTAACATGTCTGGAAACGTTAAAGGTGTTCAGGCACGTTTTACAGAAAAACATCCAACAGCGATTTATTCACCATGCGCTGCACACTCGCTAAATCTTGTTGGTGTACATGCTGCATCATGCTGCGATGAAGCTATCACTTTTTTTGGATGTGTTAATCGCCTGTATGCTCTGTTTAGTGGCAGCCCTGAAAGATGGAAGTTAATCACTGAAAAAACAGGATGTTCTCTACACAGTCAAAGTGACACCCGTTGGAGTGCTAAAAAAGAAGCGATTCGCCCAGTTGCTCGACACCTTCCCAGTGTTATTGAAGCAATAGACGAATTGATTGCCACCAAAAAGAAACAACTTTCGCATAATGCTTACTCTGAACTCGGTGGTTTACGTCGCTATTTTTCAAGTTTCAAGGCTGTACTAATGGCAGCCTTCTGGGTTAAGATTCTAGAAAGTTTTGATGAAAGAAATGTCATTCTTCAGTCAAGAGCCATCACGCTTGAAATTGCAGCAGCAAACATAAATGACCTAACGTTAGAAATGAAATCACTAAGAGAACAATGGCCACTTCTTCTCTCTGAAGCCAAACTTGTTGCTGAAAATTTGAATATCCCTGCAAAGCTTAAACAGCCCAGAGAAACTGGCAAAAATAACCAAAGTGAACATGCTGCTGTTGTCACTCCTGAGGATACATTTAAGAGATATGTCTTCTTTTTAATAATGGATTCCATTATATCTGAACTCACAGATAGGTTTCAGCACATGGACCTCATCTCAAGCTTGTTTTCACCACTTCTAAATTTCCATCTCCTGAGTGAAGTTGAGATCCGTCAACAATGCAAATCACTGCTGGACAATTATCCAGATGACCTTACTTCCAGTTTGGAAAACGAAATAATCCACCTTAAAAGTATCTGCAAAGCAACCTTTGGAGAACATGTCTCTGGCCCTCTTTCACTGCTGAATGCAATTTACAAGCTGCAGTTGGAAGACATTTTCGGAGAAGTTTGTATTGGATTACGAATCTTCTGCACTCTTCCAATTACAGTCGCAGAAGGGGAGCGGGCATTCAGCAAACTTGCGATTATAAAAAACCACATGCGAGCAACCATGCTTGAAAGCCGCTTAAATGGTTTAGCATTGTTGTCAATTGAACATGAAATAGCACGGAGTATTGATTTCACTGATGTTATAAAAGATTTTGCTTCTTTGAAAGTAAGAAGACTCTTGTAACTTTCAATGCACAGGGTGTCATTTATTTTGGTTTGTAAAAAGAAAAATGTTGATGTTGTTTATCACATTGTTTGTTAAATATTACAGAATCTTCCTTTTTCTGTATTGCAGAGAGTTGCATTATTTTGTAATTATATACTGTGGATGTTCCATTAAAGTTTCGTATTCCAGACGTTAGAGAGTCTCTAATTTTATTTTTTATATACTTGTGTCCTGTAGGTTATATGGGTCCCTGTCCTGTTTCCTGAGGGGGAGGAGGGGGCAGGGGGGGGGGGGGGGCGCAGAGATATCAGTGTACCGGGCCCCAAAGTTTCTGTTGCCGGCCCTGCATAAGGGTGGGTGGGAGGGCCCAAGGACAATTCCATCTAGCACCTCTTTTTTCTTTCATTTTTCTTTGCATCATGTGCTGTTTGGGGACTATTTTTTTGAAGTGCCATCCTGCCTGACACTGCAGTGCCACTCCGAGATGGGCCAGGTGTTTGTGTCGGCCACTTGTGTCGCTTAGCTTAGCCATCCAGCGACCTTGGTGCACCTCTTTTTTGCTTTGCATCATGTGCTGTTTGGGGACTATTTTTTTGAAGTGCCATCCTGTCTGACACTGCAGTGCCACTCCTAGATGGGCCAGGTGTTTGTGTCGGCCACTTGGGTCGCTTAGCTTAGTCATCCAGCGACCTCGGTGCAAATTTTAGGACTAAAAATAATATTGTGAGGTGTTCAGAATAGACTGAAAATTAGTGGAAATTATGGTTATTGAGGTTAATAATACTATGGGATCAAAATGACCCCCAAATTCTATGATTTAAGCTGTTTTTGAGGGGTTTTTGTAAAAAAAAACCCAAATCCAAAACACACCCGACTCCGACAAAAAAATTTCAGGGAGGTTTTGCCAAAACGCGTCCGAATCCAAAACACGGCCGCGGAACTGAATCCAAAACCAAAACACAAAACACGAAAAATGTCCGGTGCACATCACTACTTCTGAGCTTGTAATCCACGTACTTGGCAAAAAAAACAAACCGAAAAACCCGAACCACGCACTGAAAGGGGTCCCATGTTTACATATGGGACCCCTTTCCCCGACTGCTGGGACCCCCCGTGACTCCTGTCACAGAGAGTCCCTTCAGCCAATCAGGTAGCGCCACGTTGTGGCACTCTCCTAATTGCCTGTGAGCTCCTGAGCTGTCAGTCAGGCTGCGCACGGCAGAGATACAATGTAGCGCATAGGCGCTACATTGTATACAATGGTGGGAACTTTGCGGTTGACCGCGAATAACCTCACCGCTGACCGCAAAGTTCCCACCATTGGATACAATGTAGCGCCTATGCGCTACATTGTATCTCTGCCGTGCGCAGCCTGACAGCTCAGGAGCGCACAGGCAATCAGGAGAGTGCCACGACGTGGCGCTCCCTGATTGGCTGAAGGGACTCTCTTTGACAGGAGTCACGGGGGGTCCCGGCAGTCGGGGAAAGGGGTCCCATGTGTAAACATGGGACCCCTTTCAGTGCGTGGTTCGGGTTTTTCGGTTTGTTTTTTTGCCAAGTACGTGGATTACAAGCTCAGAAGAGGACCGATCTACACTGGATTTTTGTGAGTATAATTTTATTTTCAGGTAATACATGGATTCTACTTGGAGAAGTGGACCGACCCTCGTGTGAACATAGGTAAGTATGTGTGAATGTAGGTGTGCATGTATGTAATAAAGTTTTGCTTTCAAGGTGTGTGAGTTCTGTTTTTATTTGGGTATTTTTTTTGTAGTAGTACTACAGGTACCAGCGGGCCCGTTTTTCCACCGCATGCTGGTACTTCTGGTTCTCCAAGAACCAGCTTGCGGGGGAGGCTTGCTGGGACTTGTAATACTGCTACAAAAAACAATATTCTATTTTTTTCACAAGGCTATCAGCCCCCCATCCGCAGCCCTTGGATGGGGGGACAGCCCCGGGCTTCACCCCTGGCCCTTGGGAGGCTGGAGGGGGGGACCCCTTGATTTAAGGGGTTCCCACTCCTCCAGGGTACCCCAGCCAGGGGTGACTAGTTAGTGATTTAATGCCAGGGCCGCAGGGACCTATATAAAAGTGTCCCCCGGCTGTGGCATTATCTCTCTGACTAGTAGAGCGCGGTGCTGGTTCCAAAAATACGGGGGACCCCTACGCTTTTTGTCCCCCGTATTTTTGGCACCAGGACCAGGCGCAGAGCCCGGTGCTGGTTGTTAAAATATGGGGGAACCCCTGTCAATTTTCCCCCCATATTTTTGCAACCAGGACCGGCTCAAAGAGCCCGAGGCTGGTTGTGCTTAGGAGGGGGAACCCAGTGGCAAACGCAGGATTTTCATGGGGGGGTTTCCGTACATGTATGTAAATATACATACATATATTTTCCTGGTAAAAAAAGCCAGGGGCCCTTAGATTTTATAAAAAAACAATAATGATGCAAGACCACAGCATACCAACGTGTTGGGGGTACAGGCTCCTGCCTTTTTTACTTGGATTCAAATTAAATACAGAGTGCACCTGAGTATAATTTTGTATGTCAAATGAGTGCCGTACACACATACACTAGCATACTTACAAACACACACAGCATACATACATACATACATACATACACACGGTGTGCATGCACACACACAACAGTGTACATGTGCACAACACACATACATACATCCAGTATACATGCACACAGCACACATACATACACACAGTATACATGCACACAGCATACTTACATACACAAAGTGTACATGCATACAGCGTACGTACGTACGTACGTACGTACGTATATACATACACACACACACACACACACACACACAGCAAACATACACACACAGCGTGGAAGGAGACCGGCAACTGCCAAGCCACGACATGGAGCATATTCACGGGACCAGCAGGTGACGTCATCAACAACTGCCGATCGCGGTTAGACGCTTCTGAAGACAACGCATTACCGGACAGCGGAGGAAAAGGTCCCGAGTAGTGTAAGATAGGGACAGGTAACCTGAACCACTATCAAACTCCAGTATACCGGCTCTTTCCACATTACCCTAAAAGAGCTGTAAACATTTATCTAACAAACTTTTTCTTTACAGGTGCCACTAATGATATTCTTTTCTTCAGCTTTATCATTACTTTTTCATTAGCGCCTATGTCAATTGTTACACACAGCACACAGCCACACACAGTATACATACACACAGTATACATGCACACAGCACACATACATGCACTCAGCCACACACAGTATACATGCACACACACATACATACAGTATACATGCACACACAGAGTAAACATGCACACATACTGCCATACATACACATACAGCATACATGCATAGAGTTTACAAACACACCATTGACAGGGAGCACAGCCCCTCCACCCAACCACATGCTACTCACAGTAATTGGGACATCATGTACACTACTGTCCCCTCTTTCACCTGCTGGCTGCTGCAGTAGTGCCGAGTGGCTGATAATAGCAGGGACAGCTACTGCCTGCCTCACCAGGCTCTGTCATAATGCCCAACGTACTGCCTAAAAGGAGCTGCACGCTTTCGCTGCAGCTCCCCCTACAGGCAGACAGCACAGCAGCCGCCTGTCAGTGAAAGGACACGGAGGGAGATGCTGCAGCCACGTTACAGGTGCAGCTCCTCCGTAGCCCCCAAAAAAAATCGGTCACCAGCGCGGATGGATCGCCCACCAGGAGGGGTTTCTAGGTACTCAGAAACCCCCCCTGCATGCGCGTATGGGACCCCACGCAATTTTTTCTTGATTTTTAACACTTGAATTTTTTTTTTAAAGGTGCACAATGAAGCCCTGCATGGATCTCACAGATCCGGCCGGGATTCCTTGGCCAGTATTTACAAAAAATCCGAGTTTGTCCGATTTGTGTTTTTTTTTCTAAGTCCCAATCCGGGAATTCACTAAGCACAAAACTCGGCAGTGTTTGGACTATTCGTAATGGTTTGAATGACAACGTTCAGAAATACGAATGAATAGACCATCGGTCAAACGCGGCTGTTATTACATAGAATACGGTAATTCACTATTCATTCGTATTTGGGTGTTAGTCCCTGAGTGCTCAAATGCGGTCGTATTTTTTTGCGATTCGTTAAAAAAAGCGGCAAAAAAATAGACCTGCTTTTTTCTGGCATGTTTACATGTGTTGCAAATAAAAAATCACTCACACCTGATTTAGGATGCCTATAAAAGGATCTTAGGCCCATTTCACTCCACCTACACTCAGAAATGGCAGCAGGACTGTGGGCCAGTGATATTTTGTTTGCTGTGGGATTCCTCAGACTCAGACATCAGCCTGTAAATACCCAGGGCCAAGAAACTGAACATGGTCAGCAGGTTGTACAGGTTCCGCGGAGGCTGCGCAGGCCTCGTTTTTTTAGGGGGCGTTTAAACTTAAACGCATTGTCCGATGATAAGGTCATACAGATGTTCCGTCTAAATCGTAACAACATTTTCCGTCTGTATGACCTTGTCAAACTGGGCCTAGACCCTGAGACAGCACGCTCTCGCTCTGTCTCAGGCCTGCACAAACTCCTGGCTGTGCTGCACTTTCTGGCTACTGGCAGCTTTCAGGCTGTGTCTGGGGATGTCATAGGAATCTCACAGCCCTCATTTTCGAGAATATTAACCCAGGTGATGTATACCTAACTACCCACTCTGTTTTTGCTTGAATTTAATTACTTGGCCAGTTCTGTGCTAAAATCTCATGTATAATTTTCTATCAAATATACACACAGGTGTTGGCTGTTTTGCAGCCCCACATCGATGCCTCAATCTGCTTCCCTACCCAGGAGTCTCAGTGGCATGCCATCACGGTAGATTTCTATGAGCTGGCTGGCATGCCCAATGTGCTTGGAGCCATAGATTGCACACACATTGAGCTGAGACCACCTAGGGGCAGGCAGCAGATCTACATAAATAGACATCTAGAGCACTCCACAAATGTGCAGGTGGTTTGTGATGCAAATCTCAAAATAATGAGTGTTTTTGCTGGTTACCCTGGGGGCTGCCATGACTCCTTCATCCTCAGTCAGTCATCCCTCTTTGACAAGTTTGAGGACGGACAAATGCCAGATGGATGGCTGCTGGGTATGTAATTTGATATGTGTAGGCCTGTGTATACTTTGTCCAAATACAGGGGCAGATGTATTAACCTGTATAAGGCATAAGGAAGTGAGAAACCACTGATATGTGCAAGGTGATAAAGGCACCAGCCAATCAGCTCCAATATGTAAATGATTATTTAGGAACAGATTGTCCGCTGCCTTTATTACCTTGCACATATCACTGGTTTATCACTTCCTTATGCCTTCTACAGGTTAATACATCTGTCCCACAGTGTTACTTATGTGTTGCTGTATCTAAACATGAATCATGTTACTATATCTGTCTTTTAGGTGATGGAGGATATGGCTGTTTCTCTTGGCTTCTAACTCCATTGTCCCGACCTGATACCCCTGCTGAACACAATTACAATCATGCACATAAGTCCACGCGGAATGTGATAGAAAGATGTTTTGGTGTGCTGAAATCTAGGTTTCGGTGTCTGGATAAGTCTGGTGGGCTTTTGTTGTATAGTCCCTCGAAGGTGACTCAAATTGTGTTCTGCTGCTGCTTTCTTCATAATATGTGTTTGCAACAACATCTGCCACATGTTGAGGAGGAGGAGGATGAAGAAAGCAGCCAGCATGCAGAGGAATTAGAGACATCTGGTGATACTTGGACTACAGATGTAGGGAGGCAGGTTAGGCAAGAGCTCATCACTCGCTATATCTAAGGTAAGTTTGGTTTGCTTTTTTCATTTGTTGTGTAATCATAAATAGATCTTTGGCCATTTTTATTGTAAAAGCCATTACTCAGAATGTGTCTGTCTCCTTGAGACATACAAACATACCCTCGCTTTATGCAAAACAAATGTCGCATGTGTATTGTGTTTATTTTAAAAATCAAAACAACAGATTATGAGTGGCATGCATTAAGTCTGGATAACTGTTCCTAAACTTGCACTGAAAATGTATTACAAGCACACATAATCCACATAGTAATTTATTTAGTATTTTACTTTATGATTGTGTGTAACGTCCTAATGCACAGGTTCTCAAACCCGGCCCTCAGGACCCCACACAGTGCATGTTTTGCAGGTAACCCAGTAGAAGCACAGGTGTATGAATTACTCAGACATATTTTAAAAGGTTCACAGGTGGAGCTAATTATGTCACTTGTGATTCTGTGAGGAGACCTGCAAAACATGCACTGTGTGGGGTCCTGATGGCCGAGTTTGAGAACCTGTGTTCTAAATAAACACTCCTCAACATATAATATGTTAGCCTTGAGGAATACATGTGTCCCTATGTGTGATGCTCCATCATATTTAAGGGACACAAACTTACTCTCATCAAAAACAATTTATTTCATAATGTTTGCTGCAGTAAACTTGCTGATTTGTAAGTAAATACACAGTTTGCCACAAATATACATTATTATACACATTCTTTTGTTTCTTGGTAAAAAATATTTTTTTTTTGGTTTCTGCATCGTGTAATAACAGTATTAATAATTTTTTACACACACAAACATGTCCCAACAATAATGACAGTCATTTTGGCAATGAATTATCTCAATTCAATGCCAACATATTAAAAGTTTTTTACGCAACTCAATTGTCTTATTCTTGTAATGTTGTATAGAGAAGAAAGGTAAAATAGTGAACAATCACATTGTAATTTGGATTGGCTGCAGGATATGAGAATGATTGGAATCTAGAAAGAGTAATGATTAGAAAAAAATCAAGTGTTCTGGTTACTTCCTGCAAACATGTATGTGGCTGCCTGGCAATGATTGTGTGTGCAGGAGAGGAGAATACTTGGAATCTAGAAAGAGTAATGAATTGAAAAAAATCAAGTGTTCTGGTTACTTCCTGCAAACATGTATGTGGCTGCCTGGCAATGATTGTGTGTGCAGGAGAGGAGAATAATTGGAATCTAGAAAGAGTAATGATTAGAAAAAAATCAAGTGTTCTGGTTACTTCCTGCAAACATGTATGTGCAGCTCCATCAACATTTTCCGCCTCCAAAATTTTTTAAAAGATGTTAAAGAATAAATGTGCGTACAAATTTTATGTTGTTCTTTGTAGCACTTATAATTAATGATGTTGTATAAATTGTCAAGGAGCTAAGTGTTATATATATTTTGCCAAACATACACTTACTAACTCATTGTATTTTCTTATCAGAAATGTCTATTTTGTGTTTTATGTTATTTTTTTGGGGTGCCTACTTGTCCTGCCCTTTGCCTTTAGCATTGTCATGTTGTCGTGCTCTGGTGGAGCGTCTTGGTGGTGATGAGACTGGCGTGATATTTGGAGTAGTCGTACCAGAACTGCTGCTTGTTTGCTGTTGGTGCATGGATCTGAGTGTTTCATTCAGGTTAGTGAGGGTGGCATTGAGTTCACGTGTAGCAGCATTTTGATTGTCTACAATTCGGAGTAAACTTTCATTAATCTTTTGATTGTTTAGAAAAATGTTCATATAACTTTGCTGTTGCCTGTGCTGTTCTTCCATTATTCTGTGCTGATCTTCCATTATGCGCTGTAAGTTGCCCATGACCTGTGTAATGTCTGTACGCATGAGTTCCATGGTATTGCCAATTCGGATTGTTTGTTCATTTTGTCTACTCATATTCCTTGTTATTCTTCTGAGGTGACATGGTAGGCTTGCAAACATTTGTGTCTGCCTACGCAGGCAATCTTCATTAGTGGCCTGCTGTCTAGCCCAAATGGTCGAAAACACCTGATCAGGGCCTTGTGTTACTGGTGTTGTTGGACTGTGTTGTGGTGGTGGTGTGCTTTGCTGTGGTGGGGTACTCACAGCGGCTGGGGGGGCTGATTCCTTGGCTTAATGGCTGCATTTCTAAGATGATTGTCTCCTCCATGTCACTGTGTTGCTGTTGTTGCGGAGGGATGCTGTTACCAGGACTAGAAGCTGAAATGTAGAAAAAATCTCCGTTAGCTATCCATATGTTTGAAAAATGTAAACAAATCACTACACATGGAACACATGTCATTCACTGTTCCTTTCAGATATTCTGCCTAGCAACATCATCACTCATAACTTAAATACATACATATGCCTGTTTTTGGCAAATGTGTCTGGTTACTTAATTGTGAAAGCAAACACTTTAGTTTTATTGTAGATCAGACATACTCCACCATAAAAATAAACATTGTAATCCATAATGTGTTACCTTAGAGCTTTTCTTAAAAAAACATAGTAATGTTTTTATATGTATTTGGCAATGTGAGCTCAAACACACATGTGAAAATTTTAAAAACAACCTTACTATTTTCAAAAATTAAACATGATTTTCTGTTGCAGCATCTTACGCACAATGTGCTACTGTAAGGCTCAAGTGGACATACATACATATCTTTACTGGATGTGGACAAGGCCATTTTGCTTGGATTCCATTTCATTATTTACTTACTTCGGTAAGTATATAAGTTTTTGATGTGTTTTGACTTAATGCGGTAAAGAAAAAGTTGGATTACGATCTGAAATTGTTTACATTTATTTCAGTTTGATACTCACAATCAAGATGAGGGGAGTGTGGATGACGTCTTGGAGGTGTGTCCAAAATTTGGAGTGGGGGGACCGAACATACTGTCGATAATCTTCGTGGCGGGGTAGCCTGCTGTGCTTGGCCCTGGACATCACACCTTGCTTTCTTTGCTGCCACAGGTTTTTTGTGGTGGTGTCTTACAGAAGTCCCACTTCTGCTGCTCCAGACTTCTTTTGATGGACCTATTAATGAAAGTGAAATTTTGTTATGGACATTCCTTTACAAACATACCCTATACTACAATGGACACTTTACCTGCTTCCGCAGCGTCATCATCATCAGATGTGATGGGAGTTACTGGTCGACGAGTAGTACTGCTTTTTTCAAACACTGTAAAAAAAAATTTAAAAAAATCATGTCTTCATGCTATTGTTGATACATCCACCCATTATGCTTATAAACATTTATTCTTTAAGAAATGCTTGCTTTATTTATATTAAAAACATAAGGACCGGAAACAAAAAAAAAAGTACATAAAACAATAAACATTGTCCAATAGCCATATGCACTATGGAAAGTTCTACACAGGAAACATGTACAGGACACTGACATAGGCCACAAGTTAAAATACATACATTAACAACCAAAAACACACACATCTTCATTTTGTATTGTAAGGAAAAATATTACAGATGCAATATATAAATTGCTCTGTGATGTGGCACTCCAAACACACATTACCACTATATGAGCCAAACCAAACAAAAATACACATTAAAAAATTACACTGCAGTGTTGTGTCACGGTACAAATACAAACTCAAACTGAACAAACAAATAGTGGATTTTAAAAAAAAAATATTACATTCTGTAATAATTACATTACACATGTAAGTGGTTTCCAAACCACTTTCCACTACTCCAACCTCTAAAATGACAAACACTGTTTTAGAAACATTGCACATGGATAACATAAATATAAAACATAGTCCAAATTAAAAAAAAAAAATGTCCAAAATGTCCATTATTGCAGGACAATTCAATGACACACCAAGTCCAAACTACACATGCAAAATATACTGGGAAAAAACACATGACATACAATAAAGTAAGATGTTTCATTGGCTTTTGTATAAAACATTAACCAAAACAATGTATTTGCTGACACACACTTGAAGATGGGAGTAATATGCAACATGACATGACACACATTTAAAAATATAAAAAAAATTTAAAAAAAGGTCAGAGAATGTTAATGCAAATACACATGCTCACCATTCTTCCTGGGCCTATCTGAATCCCGGACATGGGTTGCAGAGACTACTTCAGGAGGTATTACACTCCGCATGGGCTCCTCATACTCCAGATATCTTGCAATATAGGGCTGGCCACCACCGTTTTTTCTAGCCGACTTCGCCTCCTTGGCCATTTTGGACTTGACACGTCGCTTTATGTCATAGTACCGTTTGCGGCACGTGTCCTCCGTCCGCTTGACCACCCCCTCACTATTCACAGCAGCAACAACTTTCGCCCACAACACCGTCTTCCTCCGTGTTGGCACCTTGGTGGACTCAGGCCCAAATAGCTGCCGCTGATACTTCATCAGCTCACGCACCAATGCCACATTTTCAGCAAAACTAAACTTTACATTCCGCCCAGTCTTAGTAGTTGTGCGTGGCTGTGGAGCTGTCTGACTGTCACTATCACTTGAGGCTGCTGCAGCAACCTCACCCACCTCCTCCACCTCACTAACCTTACTCACCTCCTCCACCTGACCGACCTCCTCCCCCTCACTCACACCCTCCACCTCACCCACCTCTGAGTCACACATAATTGTGTGTCTAAACACTTAACACTGAAAAAACAATAGACAACACACTCCTCCACTACCACTACACAACTCACACACACACACACACACACACACACACACACACACAACAAACACTGACAAGGGACTATAAAGAAAAATAACTTGGACTAAAAATGAGACAAAACCACAAAATACAAGACTACAAGAATGACAAGATGACTTTCAAACACAATACCACACTCAGAAATCGCTACCAACACTCCTCACCAAACCACAAATTCACCTACCTCCACAGCACAACCTCCCTCCTCCTCACCACTAACTAAACCCACGAGGTGCGGACGGTTTGGGGAGTATTTATATGGTTGCGCATCTGAAACACAACCAATCACGAACGGAGATGAAAAACGAAACTAAAAGTGAAAATGCGGCCGGGGTCTTCAAAAAACCCTGCCCCGTTTAACTTAGAAAAAATACAGGTAAAAACAACCAAAAGCCGTATGCAAATGTCAATGATGGCCGAGAATGGTCCAAAAAAAACAACGACTGGCATCGACATCGGAAAACACGAACACAATAAAGTCGACTGCTTCGTAACTTTGCGTATATGGATTCAAAAAGTTGCATGAAAATGCACCCGATGCAAAACGAGTTTAAACACTACACAAACCGACTCAAACACGAATATTAGTAAATTTTGCCCCTTGTGTTTTGTCAGGCAGTGTTTTACTCATCACTCCCGTAAAACACTGCCTGACATTACGAATCACATCGACATCGGAAAAAACGAATGTGCAAAACTCGGCAGCTTAGTAACTGACCGTATCAGGATTCAAAAAGTTGCAGTAAAATGCACCCGATACCATTCGAGTTCAAACACACTTAAAAACGGCTAAAACACGAATATTGGTAAATATACCCCCATGAGGGAGAAAATGCTCTGTTCCTGGACTTTCCTGGTAATGTATGATTGACATCACCTGTGGTGAGCTAGTTTTTTTATAAGAAAGGTGTTTCACAAGTATGAGTTGTGTTAATTTACCATAGTATATCTGTAGCTCCAACGTGCACAGCTGTACGTTCAGTTGAGCGTTCCAGTACTCAAAGCGTTCCTATCTCTAAGCGTTTTGAAAATTAACAGTTAAAAAAAACAGTTGAACAAATATTGAACATCAAGCAAGATTTCAGAAACATTATGTTTACACACAAAACCTCTGCAATGAAATCACCAGGACCAGGCCTACTAACCCTCTGCCAGAGAACATCAGTAGTGCCTTACAGGCTTACCGCTCAAGATGAGCAGGGGGCACTGGTGGGGGTGGGGGGGGGGGGAGGGAGAAGCACCAAGGCCAGGCCTAGCAGGGTCATTTTCATTGGATTTTGGTGTGCTCCCCACATTCTCATACGCCCCCCACCGTACTGCTCCTATTAGACCAGGATAATTTCCCTCCTTTTGTTGTTTAACTTACCATGTGCTTTCTTTAAAAAAACAACAACAAAAAACCTTTTACTGCATACTTCCACCCCACCGTGTGGTATTCCTGTGAGGTGTGCCTCCACTGATTGCACACCCTGCCAGCAGCATCTAACACAGTGCTCTGCGGGCCGGTTGTGGATTGTTCATACAGGTTATATCATACGACCACACAAGTGCCCTGCTCCCATGTATGCATTGGGCCCATGTATGACCTACCTCCCAGTGTAACCTTTGTAGTGCACCCAACTTGACTGCCTCAGCTGGTACGCTTGTTGATGGGATGAAAATACATGGACCTGATTGTTTTGTTGGTACCCTACTCTGAACGTCAGGATGCTGCAATCACCTCCATTTTGTGTCATCTCTTCTAGGGTTGGACCAGGCCTGGCCAACCTGTGGCTCTCCAGCTGTTGTAAAACTACAAGTCCCATCATGCCTTGCCACATATTTGCTATTAGTGAATGCTAAAACTGTGGCAGAGCATGCTGGGATGTGTAGTTTCAAAACATCTGGAGAGCAACAGGTTGGCCAGGCCTGGGTTGGACTATTCCACCAAGGGTAATCCTACGCAGTGCGCCCAAGATGGCTGCCGCAACTGGTACCCTGTGAGGGTAGAATATACAGCCCATGAAAGTTATTACCCAAAATGCCTACACCAATCCTGCATTATGATTACTCTATGCATTCTAGGATTTCATTTTTAGGTTTGTATGTATTGCTGTATTAATCTTCTGTATTATGTGCATTGTTTTGATGCCTGTAGAGCGCCTTGATGTCACGCTCGGCGTAAGTTGGGGTACCGACAACCGAGTTTTGGCTGAAGGGACAGCTACCTGTGAGGAGAGTAAACAAGGTGGCTGAATGTAATTCCTCCTCATGGGGTGGAAGCCAAACTAAGTGTTAACGTTGGCCAGAGGGCATAAAGAAAAGGAGGACTTTGTAGGAAGATAACTGTAGTTTTAATGAATAATCAGGCTCTGCACGAATATTGGAGCAATTGAAGAAACTGGAAGAATTAGAGTCTATGGTTAAATGACTTGAAGAGTGAAGCTGAAGAACTCCAGTAAAGAAGAACTGAAGACTGTTTTTTATAATTAAAAGACGAGGCTGAAGAACTTGGACTTTGAAGAAATGAGGACTCTGGTTTGTGATTGAAAGACGAGGCTGAAGAACTTGGACTTTGAAGAAATGAAGACGTCTGTGGGAACCGCCATTAGCACCTGGAGCTCCTCTACGACCTGGGACCCCGTGAGTGCTTCCACGAGTGGCAATGGACGTAGACAGCAGGACTGCAGCAGCGTTTAGGTAACCGATGGATGAGAGTAACCAGGGAACCAGAAGTAACCTGGGAGCACAGAGCTGGAGAACCTTTCACAAGGAGGTAACATGAAGCACTGGCACTCTCCCTCTGAGCCAGCCCACTTTTGTAAGGGGAGACCACGCAGGATTTGCTGGACACAGATTGGGAACTTCATTGGTAATACTCTGGTCTCCAACATGGCTGCCCCCAGCACTGGAGACATACTTAGCTGTTAGCACACAGCTTTAGCCAGCTTCTGTCTCTGACACACTATACTGTGTCACCACTAGAGGACCTTACCACAGCGATCCCCGCCGCAGTGCCCGGCTCTCCAGACCCTCGGCCCTTGGCAGCCGCACATCCGTCCAGAAGAACCCGCCGCCAGCAGCTCCCTGCCGCCGCAGCCGCGCCAACTAGCGTGATGGTAATCCGCGGGAGCACCCGCCGGAGGTAAGGCTCCGGAGCCTGACAGTACCCCCCCTTTTTAGGGTGGGCTCTGAACACCCTTGTGCTTTCATCGGATTCTTGGTATGAAAGTCCCGGTCTAATCTTGGAGCATGAACGTCCTCTTCAGAAACCCAGGACCTTTCCTCCGGCCCATATCCCTTCCAATCAATAAGATATTGGAGACGACCTTATCTTTTACGACAGTCAAGGATCCTATGAACTTCAAATTCTTCTCCCTGAGCAGCTTGCACCTTGGGAGGTCTAGGTAGCGCAGCCTGAAAACGGTTCAGTATGAGATGCTTCAGTAAGGAGACGTGAAATGCATTTGGGATCTTCAAGTATGGAGGCAACGTCACTTTGTATGCTACTGGATTCAATACTTTTTCAACAGGATATGGTCCAATGAATCTGGGGGCAAATTTTTTGGAAGGGACTTTGAGTCTTAAGTTTTGAGTAGTAATCCAGACTTGATCACCCACTTTGAGACTAGGAACAGCCTTCCATTTCCGATCTGCAAAAAACTTGTATTTATTGGACGTTTTAAGCAGAGCCTTATGAACTTGTTTCCACATCTTAGTGAATTGCTAAAGAGCTAACTCTGCGGCAGGTACTTCGAAAGCTGGAAGAGATTGGAAAGCAGGAACACGTGAATGAAGTCCATAATTCACATAAAAGGGTGTGAAATGAGTAGCGGAATAGTAGAGATTACTGTGAGCAAATTCAGCAAATGGAAGATAGTCCAGCCAATCATCCTGAGAAGAAGACATGAAGAGTCGTAGGAAAATCTATAAGTCTTGGTTCACTCTCTCAGTCTGGCCATCCATTTGGGAATGGTATGCAGAAGAGAAACTTAATTTCATTCCAAGAGCTGAACTCAGTGCTCTCCAGAATTTAGCCACAAACTGAGGCCCTCGATCAGAAACTATCTCTTGTGGAAGTCCATGTAACCGGAAGATGTTTGATAGTTGTGGAGCGGTTAGAAGACCAGTGAGTGGGACAAAGTGCGCCATTTTGGAAAATCAGTCCACAATCACCAAATGGTGTTTCGTCCTCTGGAGACAGGTAGGTCAGTTATAAAGTCCATGGAGATGTGTGTCCAGGGTTTTGGTGGAACCAATAGCGGATGAAAAAGACCCGATGGTGATCCTCTTGGACTTTTATGTTGGGCGCACTTTGGGCAGGCAGCTATGAATTCCAAAACATCCGTCTTCAGATGAGGCCACCAATAGGAGCATTGGATGAACTTAAGAGTCTTGAGGCTACCTGCGTGTCCATACACAGTGAGGTATGAGCCCACGTGAGCAGTTTTTTCCTGAGTTTTTTCCTGAGTTCTGGTGCAACAAAGGTTTTTCCCGGTGGCGGAAGCGGAGTAGTACGAGTTGCAGCAAAAGAGGCCGGATCTAGGATGAATTGTCTGTCCGGAAGATCTGTGGACTCATCTGAACTCAATGAACGAGAGATTAAGAGACCCTGGACGATAACTGAGAACAGTGCCCACCTGGCTTGCCGTGGGTTTAAACATCGGGCGGTCAGAAGATATAAAAGATTTTTGTGATCTTGGTTACTGAGATTGGGTGCTGAGCTCCTTCCAGTAAGTACCTCCACTCTTCAAAAGCAAGTTTTATGACATGCAAGTCTTGTTCTCCAATGGCATAGTTTTGCTCTGCCGGAGAGAATCTTCGGGAAAAATAAGCACAAGGATAAGCTTTCTGATCCTCGAAGTAATGGGAAAAGATGGCCCCCACTCCTACTGAAGAAGCATCCACCTCCACCTGAAAAGGACGACTGAGATCAGGTTGCCAAAGGATAGGAGCAGACATGAAGGCCTCTTTTAGAAATGAAAAGGCTTTTAGTGCCTCAGGTGGCCAAGCTGCAGCATTAGACCCTTTTCTTGTTAGTGCTGTAATCGGGGCAATGATGGAGTCATAATCTTTAATCAACTTCCTATAGAAATTGGTGAAGCCTAAAAAACACTGGATTCCCTTCAGAGTGGTAGGAAGGGTCCAATCTCTGATTGCTTGGACTTTGGCAGGATCCATCTGTAATTCCCTCCCGGAAATGATGTAACCTAAAAAAGGGATGGAGGTAACTTAAAACGTGCACTCTAGTTTACAAAAGAGTCGATTTTCCCTTAGACGTCTCAAGACTTCTTTGACTTGTTCCCGATGGACCTTCAGATCTTTGGAAAATATAAGAATATCGTCCAGATACACAACTAGACACTTATAGAGGAGATCTCGGAATAACTCGTTGACATAATTCTGGAAGACTGCTGGAGCACTGCATAAGCCAAAGGGCATCACCAGATATTCATAATGCCCGTCGCGAGTATTGAACGCAGTCTTCCACTCGTCTCCTGTGCGAATGCGTATAAGGTTATAAGCTCCCCGCAGGTCCAATTTGGTGAAAATGGTAGCCCCCTTTACACGGTCAAATCGTTCGGGAATCAAGGGCAAGGGGTATCTGTTCTTAACTGTAATTTCATTGAGGCCCAGGTAGTCGATGCAAGGCCATACGCCCCCGTCCTTCTTCTTAACAAAAAAAACCCTGCCCCGGCTGGAGAAGAGGAAGGGCGAAGGAACCCTTTGGCCAAATTCTCCTGTATGTACTCAGACATCGCTTGGGTTTCTGGGAGAGATAAAGGGTATGTTCGGCCTCTGGGAGGTGTTTTACCAGGCAGTAAATCGATAGGGCCGTCCCAACTTCGTGGGTAGGCAAGGTATCCGCCCCTTGCTTACTGAACACGTCCAGAAAGGGCTGATAGGCATCTGGGAGATCAGTGGAGTGTAGGGTAAAGAGTGGCTTGATGGTGGATAAACAGCTTTGAGAACATGACTCCCCCCAGGTGAGTACATCCATAGTTTGCCAATCCAAGCAGGGGTTGTGCTCCTGCAACCACGGGAATCCTAGGATTATTTTTTGTGAGGCTTTGGGAATTAACAGGAAAGAGATAACTTCAGAATGGAGAATACCAACTTTCATCTTTAGAGGAACTGTACGGTGGGTGATGATCTCTTCAAGGATATAACTTCCGTCAGCCACGGTGATAGAGATAGCTCACTCCAAACGAGTGGTTGGTATTTCAGACTGTTGGACTAAGGCGGAAGTAATGAAACTCTCTGTAGTTTCAGAATCCAAAAGTGCTGTAACATGAAAGGAGGTAGAGGGAAGTTCCAGACATACAGCCAACAGTGATTCCTTCCTGATAAATTGGTTGGGGAATGCTCCCAGCTTAACTTCTCCTGCATAAGCTAGGAGCGGGAGTTTCCTGGTCGTTGAATACAAGACTTAACAAAGTGGTCGGCAGCCCCACAATACATGCAGAGGTTTCCCTGTCTGCGTCTTTGACGTTCCTCATTGGTGAGACGAGAACGGTTGACCTGCATGGGTTCTTCAGTAGATGGTGAGGATGGTCTAGGAGTGGGACAGGCCCGAGATTTGGGTCGCTCGAACCTTGTTCTCTCAGGACAGCACTCCTTGTATCTTAGATCAATCTTGTTAAATAAATAAATAAGCTGATCGAGCTTAACTGGCACATCCTGAGTGACCAGGTCATCTTTAATTTTGTCGGAGAGACCGTTCCAAAAGGCGGCAATGAGAGCCTCTTCATTCCAGCCCACTTCGGAAGACAAAGTACGGAATTGGATCACGTACTGGGCGACGGAACGGGTTCCCTGACGCAGGCGCAGAATCTCCAAAGAGGCAGAGGTGGTCCGGCGTGGCTCGGCGAAGATTTTATGAAAAGTTGCCACGAATTCTGGGTAATTCGAGAGTATGGGATCAGTTCTCTCCCATAAGGGTGAAGCCCAATCCAGAGCTGGTCCGGTCAGAAGTGAAATGATATATGCGATTTTGGTCTGATCAAACGGAAAGTTAGACGACTGAAGCTCAAACTGGATCTCGCATTGATTGAGGAACCCTTGGCATTGCTTTGGACTACCGTCAAATTTACTGGGTGGCGGTAGTTGTAAACGAGGAACTGGAATCGACACTAGAGGATTAGGTGCTGGTGGTTCGGAAGCTGGAACTGGAGTCCGAGATGTGGAAATGGCTGTGTGAAGAGAATCCAAACGAGTGGACATATTATGCATGGCCTCCTGTTTATTTAGACGAGACAGAATATCCACAGAGGCATTGCCCCCGGTAGCCTGCTCACTTGCCGAATCCATTGAACCAGTGCGTACTGTCGCGCTCGGCGTAAGATGGGGTTCCGATAACCAAGTTTTGGCTGAAGGGACAGCTACCTGTGAGTAGAGTAAATGAGGTGGCTGAATGTAATTCCTCCTCATGGGGTGGAAGCCAAACTAAGTGTTAACGTTGGCCGGAGGGCGTAAAGAAAAGGAGGACTTCGTAGGAAGATAACTGTAGTTTTAATGAATAATCAGGCTGTGCACGAATATTGGAGCAATTGAAGAAACTGGTAGAATTAGAGTCTATTGTTAAATGACTTGAAGAGTGAAGCTGAAGAACTCCGGTAAAGAAGAACTGAAGACTGTATTTTGGCCCTCATTCCGAGTTGTTCGCTCGGTATTTTTCATCGCATCGCAGTGAGAATTCTCTTAGTGCGCATGCGTAATGTTCGCACTGCGCATGCGTCAAGTAACTTTACTAAGAAGAAAGTAATTTTACTCACGGCTTTTTCGTCGCTCCGGAGAACGCATTGTGATTGACAGGAAATGGGTGTTACTGGGCGGATGTACGGCGTTTTAGGGGCGTGTGGCAGGAAACGCTACCGTTTCCGGAAAAAACGCAGGCGTGTCTGGAGAAACGGTGGGAGTGCTTGGGCGAACGCTGGGTGTGTTTATGACGTCAGCCGGGACCGAAAAGCACTGAATTGATCGCACAGGCAGAGTAAGTCTGGAGTTACTCAGAAACTGCTAACTCGGTTTTGATCGCAATATTGCGAATACATCGGTCGCACATTTAAGATGTTTAGATTCACTCCCAGTAGGCGGCGGCTTAGCGTGTGTAACTCTGCTATAATCGCCTTGCGAGCGAACAACTCGGAATGAGGGCCTTTATAATTAAAAGACGAGGCTGAAGAACTTGGACTTTGAAGAAATGAGGACTGTGGTTTGTGATTGAAAGACGAGGCTGAAGAACTTGGACTTTGAAGAAATGAAGACGTCTGCGGGAACCGCCGTTAGCACCTTGAGCTAATTCAGCATGGACCGCTATTCAGGGATATCACAAATCGAGCGTTTATCGAACAACTGTGCATGTGTAGCATTCGCGAGGGGTAATAGTGACAGAAAATCAGTTCACACTGTAGCCGCTGTTTGACTGACAGGAAGCCGGCATTTCTGGGTGGAAATCTGATGTTTTCTGGGTGTGTCAGAAAAACCGCAGACGTGACCAGGTATTTTTGGGGAGGGTCTCTGATGTTAGCGCATGCCATTTCCATGCCGTCTCAGTCGCAGATTAGTTGCAACCTCAGACCTACTCCCAATAGGGGTCATTCCAACCCAATCGCGTGACCGGACCGTGTGGGGGAGCGGGCCGCAGTGACGTCACATGCAGCCGCTGTGACCAGGGGCAGCGACGATCAACTCCCGGCCAGCCGCAGGAGCTGCGCCAACCGGGAGTTACTCCACAAGTACAAATGCATCACCGCTGTGTGATGCTTTTGTACATGTTCCGGGGGTGGGGCTGGACTGACATGCGGGATGAACTAGCCCTGTGCTGGGCGTCCCCCCGCATGTCTGGGAACATGATCGTAGCTGTGCTAAATTTACCACAGCTACAATCAACTCGGAATTACCCCCATTGCTCAGACAGGGAAGTTTTTTTGATGTTCCGGGAATTGTGCATGCATCTGTAAATGAATAGCAACCTGCGACGCATTTACAATTTGGCACGGGGCGTTTTTTCTTCCTGTCGGGGCGGCACCTTTTTACTTGCAGACAACTGCAATTTCTCTGAATAGCAATCCATGTTGAATTAGGCCCATCTGAGGACTTATATAACCAATCAATAAAAACATTACAGGCGGGGTGCAGCCATTATTGTGGTGCCTAGGGGCGTCCTCAACCCTAAATCTGCCCCTGTGTGTCCATTGCTAGCATTAGACCTCTGATTATGGGCATAATTCATGTTTATAAGCAAATGCACATTCAACTATGTTTTACTAAGTTACAGAATAGCTAATCATCACAAGTGAGGCTGCCACCCAGGAAAGAAGATAGACGCCCACTGAAGCCATCGCAAAGTCCTCTGCAATTACTTTCTCATACACAGCACCGATGCGATAGCTAGGAACATCAATTTTTAGGGTTGACCTATGCCTACAAAGACTGGCCGCGACAGTAGCGATGCTGGCGCCATGTTTCTCTACATACATGACTGCAGCTGAAGGCAGGTACACACCTTGAAAACGCATTTTTGGTGCCACTCACACGTTAATGCCTCCAACCGGTCCCTTCCTGTCAATCACTCTGTGTATAATATGTCAGTCCTAGTGCGATCGCAAAGGTACCTCGGCGCTTGTGCAGTGCGATCAAGGCACATGCGCAATCTGCTGATAATCGAACCGTTGTAAAGGCCCATATTCACGGGCAGATGTGGGGAGAGATGTGTGCTGAGCGAACCGCTCAGCACACATCTCTCCCCGCTCAGCACAGCGCGATGTGTGCTGAGCATGCGGGGTGGGACGGGCGCTCATTTCACCCAGCAGGTGAAATGAACTACCTGCTAGATTGAGCCTGCATGCAGGCCAATCTAGCACCAGCGATAGTGATGCGCGGGGCTGCGCATCGCTGTCGCTGTGTGGGGTACACATGGAGAGATCATTCTTAAAATCTAAGCAATCTAGTCAGATTGCTTAGATTTTAGGCTGGGATCGCTCTGTGAGTACCCCCCTTAAAACATGGATATTACATACAATCATAAATTAGGCCATATATGTGATCTTTTGACCTTGTCTACCACACCTAAAGAGTCTCCATTATACATAATTGCATTCTAACAGCAAACATTCCCCATCTACTTAGTGGTGTGTACACACGGTAAGCAAAATCTGTAAGATTTTGGCTATATAGTCAAAATCTTATGAAAAGTTAGTGCATATCTCAAGGTGTTAGGCAGCTTGCGATACAGATTTGATCCCGATGCGCGCTCCCGTGGGGTCGGTATCGTAAGGCTAGATAGACTGTGCAGGCAAGTCAATCTTGACTATCTAGTGTACAATCTAGTACAAAGTATAGTCAAAATTGCCACTTAGTCAAAATCGTACATAGACAAAATCTCAAGCAAAGAGTCAAAATCTGTACTATCTGTGCTATCTGGGTTCCGGGGAGTTCAAGGGAAATTCTGCCTGGCTCCCTCACTTCCTATCCTCTGACATCTCCACCATTATCATGGGTGATTTCAATATTGCTATTGATTGTCCAAAATCTGCTGCGCATGCCTCCAAACTACTCTCTCTAACCTCCTCTCTTGGCCTCTCCCAATGGACTGACTCCTCTACTCATCAGGCGGGCCACTGCCTTGATCTAGTATTCACCAGACTATGCTCCATCTCTGAACTCACTAACACTCCTTTCCCCCTATCAGATCACAACCTTATCACCTGCATGCTTTCCTCTGTTAATTCAAACCCTGTGTTGCTGAAGTTCTCCAATCTTCCTCAAACTCGCAGAAATATTAACACAATTAATCTTCAAGAACTTTCCACTTCACTCCAACAACTGCTTTCACCTATTTCTGCATTCACCTCTCCTGAGATGGCTGTATCACACCTTAATAAGACTCTAGAACTAGCCCTTGATGAAGTGGCTCCAGCTACCCATCACACTCCACGTAGGCCTAGATGTCAACCATGGCACTCCAAATCAACAAGACAACTACAAAAACTCACACGAAAACTTGAACATCAGTGGCGTAAATCTCAGATTTCAAGTGACTTCCTCACATATAAGACAGTCTACCATTCTTATAAAAATGCCCTGGACAATGCCAAACAAACATATTTCCAAACTCTTATCTCTGCTCAAGCCTCTAACCCCAAACGACTCTTTAATACATTTAAATCACTTCTGAATCCTCCCACACCTACCCCACCAGCCACTATCAAGGCACAGGATCTTGCTTCCTACTTCAAGGAGAAGATTGATAAGATCCGAGATGAAATGGTATGCTCTTCGGCAGCCAGTGACCTGCTCCGTTCTGTACCTGAACCCTCTGGCACTCTTTCTTCATTTGATCCCACAAATGAAGATGAAGTATCATCACTCTTCTCATCCTGCTTCTCTACTACCTCTCCTCTTGATCCTTTACCCTCACAAATAAGTAAAGCTCTGTCTCTGGTGCTCATCCCTACCTTAACTAACATCTGTAATCTCTCTCTCTCTACTGGTATTTTTCCTTCACTCTTCAAGCATGCAGTGATTACTCCCATTTAAAAAAAACAAAATTCTGACCCTAATGCTCTCTCAAACTACCGCCCTATCTCTCAGCTCCCTTGTCTCTCTAAGCTACTTGAGAGACTTGCCTACACTCGACTCACACACTTTCTTAACTCATACACTTTGTTGGACCCACTTCAGTCAGGCTTCCGTTCCCAACATTCCACAGAGACGGCACTGACTAAAGTGGTTAATGATTTGGTCACTACGAAGTCTAAAGGCCACTACTCACTACTTATTCTTCTAGATCTATCTGCTGCATTTGACACTGTAGACCACTCTCTTCTCATACAGACACTACAATCCCTAGGTCTTAAAGACACAGCCCTTTCTTGGTTCCTATCGTACCTATCCAATCGCTCCTTCAGTGTTCGCTTCTCTGAATCTACCTCCTCTTCGTTACCTCTTTCAGTTGGAGTACCGCAAGGCTCAGTCTTGGGTCCTCTGCTTTTCTCTATCTATACCTCATCTCTTGGTAAACTAATCAGCTCTTTTGGTTTTCAGTATCATCTGTACGCAGATGATACTCAAATCTACCTATCCTCCCCTGACTTGTCCCTATCTGTACTGGACCGTGTCACTGAATGCCTTTCTGCCATCTCATCCTGGATGACATCTCGCCACCTCAAACTTAATATTTCAAAGACAGAGTTAATTATATTTCCACCGGCCAATAGTAGGTACCAACCTGATATCTCTATCACTGTTGAAAACTCTACTATCTACCCTACCCCACAAGCTCGCTGCCTAGGTGTCATCCTTGACTCTGATCTGTCCTTTGTTCCCCACATTCAATCTGTCTCAAGATCATGTTACATGCATCTAAAAAACATATCCAAAATACGACCATACCTTACACAAGACACTGCTAAAACTCTAATCCACGCTCTCATTATCTCCCGCATTGATTATTGCAATAGTCTCCTAACTGGTCTTCCCAAAACAAGACTCTCACCACTACAATCCATTCTGAATGCAGCGGCGAGGCTTATCTTCCTCGCTAGACGTTCATCGTCTGCAGATCCACTCTGTCAGTCCCTCCATTGGTTACCTGTACTCTACCGCATTCAATATAAAATACTTTTACTCACACACAAGGCCATTAACCAAACTACACCAATGTACATCACTTCGCTTATCACAAAATATCTCCCAACCCGACCTCTGCGCTCTTCACAAGACCTGCGTCTCTCATCCACACTCATTACTCGCTCCCACTCACGACTGCAGGACTTTCATCGGGCTGCATCCACGCACAATAAGACTCTCCTCTAGTCTCCAAACCTTCAAGCGTTCCCTCAAAACTCACCTCTTTAGGCAAGCGTATCAAATTCCTGAACCGCCCACATAACTTTCACCTTCCTATCAAATTACATCCACTCTGTACAGTCCACACATATCCTCACATGTCTTCTCATTCTATGCAATAGATAGCACCTTTCCTTGTGTACATATGCCTATTTCCCTATAGATTGTAAGCTTGCGAGCAGGGCCTTCCTACCTCTATGACTGTTATCACCCAGTTTGTTATTGTTATTTCAAATTGTAAAGCGCAACGGAATTTGCTGCGCTATATAAGAAACTGTTAATAAATAAATAAATAAATAATAGTCAAAATTGAACATAGCAGGGATCTCACCGTGTGTACACACCTTTCTGGCTTATGAAGCACTACTGACTATGGGCAGGGTCGGATTAAGCCCTCGGGGGGCCCGGGGCACCAAAGACAGCAGGGCTCCCCAGTGGACCACCAGCCCACACAGTTACCCCCCCCCCCCTCCACCCCGCTGCTCACCTCCCGCGGTCACAGGCAACGGGAGCCGCGCTGCAGCAGGGGGAGAAGAGAAGACACCAGGCTGCCGGGGTATGAGGGATCCACGCTGCCGGGGGAGGAGTGCGGCTGTGCATGCGGCTTCCTCCCCCCTCCTCTCGGGCAGCACGGTCGGGGACTGAGTCAAGCAATCTCCAGCCTCTGCCGCCAGCAGCATCTCTCCTGGCAGCAGCGAAGGCTGGAGATTGCTTGACTCAGTCCCCGACCGTGTTGCCCGAGAGGAGGGGGGAGGAAGCCGCATGCACAGCGTGGATCCCTCCTGCCCCGGCAACCTGTAGATCGGTGCAGAGCTTCGGCCAGGGTGCCCCTTAAAACAGGGGGGCCCGGGGTACTGACCTCCGGGGCACCCCCCTTAATCCGGCTCTGACTATGGGGGTCATTCCAAGTTGATCGTAGCTGTGCTAAATTTAGCACAGCTACGATCAGGCACTCTGACATGCGGGGGACCCCCAGCACAGGGCTAGTCCGCCCCGCATGTCAATGTCGCCCCCCCCCCCCTTCCCCCTCCCTGCAGAAATGCAAAAGCGCTTTTGCATCTCAGGAGTTACTCCCGGCCAGCGCAGCTCCTGCGGCTGGCCGGGAGAACCTCTTCGCTGCCCCGGGTCACAGCGACTGCGTGTGACGTCACGTAGCCGCCGCGGCCAGCCCCCCCAATGATCCGGCCACGCCTGCGTTGGCCGGACTGCGCCCCCTAAAACGCGTGTTAACGCCATCATCCAGCCCCCTCCCGCTCAGACGCGATCACTAGGCAACGACGGCCTTCGGCCTCTGGAATGCGCCGGCGCACTGCGGCACCGGCGCATGTGCAGTTCCGACCCAATCGCTGCACTGCGATAAACTGCAGCGAGCAATCGGGTCGGAATGACCCCCTATATCAAAGAGCGCTACGCCATCAGGAGATTTCTAGATCTACAGTATGTGATAATTTCCTCCCATGGAAAGTTATTATTGTGAATTGGATACTGTACTGTATGTAGCAACAGAATTATTATTTTTATTTCCAAGAAATGGTAATCATTGTTTTTTTTTGTTTTTGTGTTTTTTTTAAGCCTTTATTACAGTATAAAGACCATGCAAAACAGGTGAGAAATTGCAAGTAAAAAAATATATAGGGAACCATAATGACTAGCTGCTTAGAGTTCCCCACTGCTATATATCAGTAATCATAAACAATTCTACTTGATATTCAATCCACATATACTGTAGAGCCTGATTCTGTTTCACACACAAACTGATATTTGAGCAAATGGTCATTTTTTTTCTATAACTGGATGTATATCTAAGTAGCTAAATAGTGGCAATGTACCCATGTGTGTACGCAATGAAGCACAGTCTCAGAAATGTATTGAAAATGTATTGATCTTTCTTTGGCGATGACTAGGGGATAGCTATGCATATGTATGGAGATGTACCCTCTTATGGATGTGCTATTGCAGTGTCATGGATGTATCACATAACTTTCTCTCGCCTCAAGCAAATTTTCAAATCTGTACCAATTTTTAAGGCAGATAAATCCTGATCAACATTTTTTCTAAGAAGTGGGTGCCTCCATGGTTGTAGTTGAGGCTGTTCTCTCTAAAAAAAGATGCAGTGGTACTCCTGTGGTTTTTTCTCTACTATATTTAAGATGTGGGGCTGGCACTTTTTGTGTTTTGTGTTTTGGATCTAATTCCACTTTCGTGTTTTGGTTTTTGGTTTTGGCTTGGAATTGCCAAAACCACCCTTTTGTGTTTTGGTTTTGGTTTTGGATCTGGATGATTTTGGGGGGGGAAACATAAAAACAGCTAAAATCACAGAATGTTGGGATAATTTTGCTCCTACAGTATTATTAACCTCAATAACATTAATTTCCACTCATTTCCAGTCTATTCTGAACACCTCACACCTCACAATATTGTTTTTAGGTATAAAAGTTGCACCGAGGTGGCTGTACGACTAAGCTAAGCAACGCAAGTGTGCGGCACAAATACCTGGCCCATCTAGGAGTGGCATTGCAGTTGCAGACAAGATGGCACTATTCAAAAACTAGTCCCCAAACAGCACATGATGCAAAGAAGAAAAAGAGGTGCAATTAGGTAGCTGGATGGCCAAACTAAGCGACACAAGTGTGCGGCACAAACACCTGGACCATGTAGGAGTGGCACTGCAGTTACACACAGGATGGCATATTTAAAAAATAGGCCCCAAACAGCACATGATGCAAAGAACAAAAGAGGCACAATGAGGTAGCTGTATGACTAAGCTAAGTGACTCAAGTGTGCGGCACAAACACCTGGCCCATCTAGGAGTGGCACTGCAGTGTCAGACAGGATGGCACTTAAAAAAACTAGTCCCCAAACAGCACATGATGCAAAGAAGAAAGAGTTGCGAGATGGAATTGTCCTTGGGCCCTCCCACCCACCCTTATGTTGTATAAACAGGACATGCACACTTTAACAAACCAATCACTTCAGCGACAAGGTCTGAAAAGATTGGTTTGTTTGGGCCTCCACCAAAAAAGAAGCAATCAATCTCTCCTTGCACAAACTGGCTCTACAGAAGCAAGATGTCGACCTCATCATCATCCTCCGATTCCTCACCCCTTTCACTGTGTACATCCTCCTCACTGAGTATTAATTCGTCCCCACTGCAATCCACCATCACAGGTCCCTGTGTACTTTCTGGAAGCAATTGCTGGTAATAGTCTTCCCAGAGGAACTTATAATTCATTTTGATGAACATCATCTTCTCCACATTTAGTGGAAGTAACCTAGGCAACTTAGGTAAAATAAAGCCAGTTTGTGCAAGGGCCTCCAAATCGCCTTTTTTTCCTGCCAGTATACGTACGGACTGTCTGACATGCCTACTTGGATGCTGTCACTCATATAATCCTCCACTATTCTTTCAATGGTGACAGAATCATATGCAGTGACAGTAGACATGTCAGTAATTGTTGGCAGATCCTTCAGTCCAGACCAGATGTCAGCTTTCGCTCCTAACTGCCCTGCATCACCGCCAGCGGGTGGGTTCGGAAATCTTATCCTTTTCCTTGCAGCCCCAGTGGCGGGATAAATTGAAGGAGGAGCTGTTGACGGGTCACGTTCCGCTTGAGTTGACAATTTACTATTCAGCAGGTCTTTGCACCTCTGCACACTTGTGTCTGCTGGAAAGAGAGATACAACGTAGGCTTTAAACCTAGGATCGAGCACGGTGGCCAAAATGTAGTGCTCTGATTTCAACAGATTGACCACCCTTGAATCCTGGCAAAGCGAATGAATGGCCCCATCCACAAGTCCCACATACTTTGTGGAATCGCTCTGTTTTAGCTCCTCCTTCAGTTTATCCAGCTGCTTCTGCAAAAGCCTGATGAGGGGAATGACCTGACTCAAGCTGGCAGTGTCTGAACTGACTTCACGTGTGGCAAGTTCGAAGGGTTTTAGAACCTTGCACAAGACGGAAATCATTCTCCACTGCACTTGAGTCAGGTGTATAACCCCTCCTTTGCCTATATCGTAGGTGGATGTATAGGCTTGAATGGCCTTTTGCTGCTCCTCCATCCTCTGAAGCATATAGAGTGTTGAATTCCACCTCGTTACCACCTCTTGCTTCAGTTGATGGCGGGGCAGGTTCAGGAGTGTTTGCTGGTGCTCCAGTCTTCGGCACGCAGTGGCAGAATGCCGAAAGTGGCCCGCAATTTTTCAGGCCACCGACAGCATCTCCTGCACACCCCTGTCATTTTTCAAAAAATTCAATTCTGCACCACCAAATTAATTGTATGTGCAAAACACGGGACGTGCTGAAATTTGCCCAGATGTAATGCATGCACAATATTGGTGGCGTTGTCCGATATCTCAAATCCCAAGGAGAGTCCAATTGGGGTAAGCCATTCTGCGATGATGTTCCTCGTTTCTGTAAGAGGTTGTCAGCTGTGTGCTTCTTATGGAAAGCGGTGATACATAGCGTAGCCTGCCTAGGAACGAGTTGGCGTTTGCCAGATGCTGCTACTGGTGCCGCTGCTGTTGTTGCTGCGGGAGGCCATACATCTACCCAGTGGGCTGTTACAGTCATATAGTCCTTAGTCTGCTCTGTTCCACTTGTCCACATGTCCGTGGTTAAGTGGACACTGGATCCAATCGCATTTTGTAGGACACTGGTGACTCTTTTTCTGATGTCTGTGTACACTCTCGCTATCGACTGCCTAGAGAAGTGGAACCTAGATGGGATCTGATACCGGGGACACAGTACCTCAAACAATTCTCTAAGTCCCACTGAACTAATGGTGGATACCGTACGCACCTCTAACACCAACATTGCTGTCAAGGCCTCAGTTATCCGCTTTGAAAAAGGATGACTGCTGTCATATTTCCTCTTCCTCACAAAGGACTGTTGGACAGTCAATTGATTACTGGAAGAGGTACAAGTGGTCTTCTGACTTCCCCTCTGGGATGACGATTGACTCCCAGCAGCAGCAACAGCAGCGGCAGCAACAGCAGGCGTACCACTCAAGGATCCTACGGAGGAATCCCGGTTAGGAGAGGACTCCTCAGTCTTGACAGTGACATGGTCTGCAGGACTATGGATGTTCCTGACTGAGGAGGAAGTTGACGTTGAGGGAGTTGGTGGTGTGGCTTGCAGGAGCTTGGGTACAGGAGGAAGAAGGGATTTAGGTGTCAGTGGACTGCTTACGCTCTTACCTAAAGTTTCAAAACTTGACACTGACTTCTGATGAATGCGCAGCAGGTGACGTATAAGGGAGGATGTTCCTAGGTGTTTAACATCCTTACCCCTACTTATTATAGATTGACAGAGGCAACAGATGGCTTGACACCTGTTGTCCGGATTTGTGGAGAAATAATTCCACACCGAAGAGGTGGCTTTTTTAGTAGTATGCCCAGGCATCACAATAGGCTTCTTCATCCCAAGGACAACAGGTGTCTCCCCCGGTGCCCGACTTAAACAAACCACATCACCATCAGAATACTCTTCGTCAACTTCCTCCTCAGTGCCAACAATACCCATATCCTCATCCTGGTGTACTTCAACAGTGACATCTTCAATTTAAATATCAGGAACTGGACTGTGGGTGGTCCTTCCAGCACTTGCAGGGGGCGCGCAAATGGTGGCAACTCTTCCCGTACAGTATTGGGAAGGTAAGGCATCACAACTGCCGACACACTTGGACTCTCCATGGGGATTTGTGATACCATCTCAGAGCGCATAGTTCTTTTCTGTGCTCTTTCTAGCTTAACTCTTTTAATTTTTCTAGCGGGAGGATAAAGGCTTCCATCATCATGTGAAACTGAACCACTAGCCATGAACAGCCATTCCTTGCCACTCCGTGTCGTAAATGGCATATTGGCAAATTTACGTTTCTCCTCAGATGATTTAAATTTCATTTTTTGGTTCTTTTTACTGAACTTTTTGGATTTTACATGCATCGGACTTGGCAGACGACGTTTATGGCATTTCATAGTCTATGTCATGGCTATTGGCAGCAGCTTCAGCACTAGGAGGAAGTGGTTCTTCTTGATCTTTCCCTATTTTATCCTCAACATTTTTCTTTCCATTATTTTTTGGGAGTTGAGACAATATGCGGCACAGGAATGACTGGAATGACTGATGAGACAGGACACTACCACTGGTCTGATGCAGCACAACAGGCTGTTGTTATAATTATTATACTGCAGCAGTGGACATATAGCAGCAGCGTATATCGTCACTGGAATGACTGATGAGACAGGACACTACCACTGGTCTGATGCAGCACAACAGGTTGTTATATTTATTATTATACTGCAGCAGTGGACATATAGCAGCAGCATATATCGTCACTGGAATGACTGATGAGACAGGACACTACCACTGGTCTGATGCAGCACAACAGGTTGTTGTTGTTATAATTATTATTATACTGCAGCAGTGGACATATAGCAGCAGCGTATATCATCACTGGAATGACTGATGAGACAGGACACTACCACTGGATATATGCATACCTCCCAACTGTCCCGATTTTCGCGGGACAGTCCCGTTTTTTGAGGACTGTCCCGCTGTCCCACTCGCGGGCCGCAGTGTCCTGCGGTGGGGGGGGGGCAGTTGGGAGTCTCTGACTCTCGCTGCCCTGCTTAGCAGAGCAGCGGTGAATAGACGCTGTGCGCATGAGCACAGCGTCTATTCACTGGAGTCAGAGGGAGAGGGGGTATGCCAGCGGCTCACAGAGCGCTGGGCATGCCCCCTCAGTGATGAAAACGGGGGCGTGGCTCGCGAAGCCAAGCCCCCTTTTACTTAGGACACGCCCCTTTTTCGGGAGCGCGCGCGGCTTTGCCGCGCGTGTGTCCCTATTTAAAGAACTTAAAAGTTGGGAGGTATGTATATGGCAGCAGAGAACCAGAGAACACCAACACTGTGACTGGCTGGACTGATGCAGCACAATACACTGAGTGACTACACTGGACTGGACTGAGCAGCACAACACTTGCCACCCCACTTTCCCACCCCCACAGAGACACTGAACACTGAGGACACGTCCTCTCTATACACTCTTCGAGACTGGAGTGAAAATGGCCGCGACGCGCGGCTCCTTATATGGAATCCAAATCCTGCGAGAATCCAACAGCGGGATCATGACGCTTTGCCGCGTTCGGGTTTCCGAGTCAGGCGGGAAAACCTGAGCATGACTCGGATCCGGGCTCGAGATGTGAAGTTCGGTAGGGTTCGGTTCTCTGAGAACCGAACCTGCTCATCTCTAGTTCCCCCATAATGACCTCTTCCATGAGGATTCAAGTTATTCTCCCTTCTATATTTAGAATAGATTTCATCCTAATTTTCCAGTATTGCCTTCTTGTAAGCCAGTTTTCTTCCAGCAGTTTGTGACACTGTCAAACATTTTCTTGCAGTTTGGAATAAAGTAAAGAGAAGTCTTTGGGATGCCTCTTCCCATTATAAGTTCTTCTCTGGCAGGAAAAGAAAAGAGGTTCCTTTGCTAAAGCTGGGCAATAAGGTTTGGCTTTCAAGTAACCATCTGCATTTAAAGGTGCCTACAGTACTTTGAAACTTGCTCCTACAGTATATTCATTGGTCCATTCCAAATTCTATTCTAAGTACAAGTTATAAATCTAGTTGTGTTCAGATTGGGGTCTACAGCATACCGGCAGCGGGGTGAGCGTAAAAGAGCCCCATGCGGGCACAGATCTCCCTCCAGGGGTGTCGTGGACCCCCCAAGAGGGAGAATAGTTGTAAGTATGTCAGCTGTCGGGATCCCTGTGCTGGTATGCTGAGCGCGGGGATCCCGACAGCCGGCGTATCAAATGCCTCCCTTCAGATTGAATGCAGCTGCAGAACTGTTTGTGAATTGTACATGGTTGAATCAGACTTTTTTGCTGTTTTGGGAAAAGTTTGTTTTCTTTTGGATTCCACCAGCTAACTGAAAGAACTTAGGAGCAAGAAACATAAAAGAATCACCAGCAGGTTCAGATGCCACAGAGGCTAGGCAGACCTAGGTTCTTCTGTGGGCAGTTAAACTTCAATTCCACTGTCTAGTGGCGATGTCATACAGATGTTCCAGCTCAATGACAACAACTTAAAGCACCTGTATGACCTGGTTAAAACTCAACTTGAGCCAGACACTGCATGGTTATGAGTCAAATCAGGCCTACACAAGCTGCTGGATATTCTGCACTTCTTTGCCACTTAGAACTTTCAGTCATTCACAGGCCAGGTGGTTAGCACAATCCAAGCCACCTTTTCCAGATACCTGTGGCAAGTCCTATCTGCCCTCAAGAACCTCTCTTACACCTGTATCTGCTTCACTAGCCAGGAGTCACAGTGGCTTGATGTTAGGTTAGCTTTTTAAAGCATACTAGCTTTTTGCCTGCAGCTTCGCCCGCGTGGTAAAGTTAACGTGATCAGACTATTTTCATTGTGGCCAGGGGCATCTCTAGAGAGGAGGGGACCCATGTGCAGACTCCGTGTGTGGGCCCCCTCCTCTCCCGTAGCCGTCACATCGCTGCTAGTACTCTGAGTGCTATAGACTTTGGCACAGTGCCAGAGTCTACAGCGCATGCGTAGGACTCTGAAAAATGGCTGCCGCGCCATTTTTTCGGAGTCCTGCGCATGCACTATAGACTCTGGCACTGTGCCAGAGTCTACAGCGCTCAGAGCGCTAGCAGCGGCACGACAGCTACAGGAGGGGAGGGGGCCAGCGATGGACTCCGGAAAGGTAAGTATAGGAGAAATGGGTGCAGTGTGCGCTGTGTGGGTCCCCTGGGACTCAGGGGCCCGTGTGCACCGCACACACTGCACCCATTATAGAAACACCAATGATTGTGCCCATCTTCAAGTTTGAGTTCACTACCCAACCCCTAACAGAATTAGCGTGAAGATACATACTTGGGCTTCCATGTCATCGAGACTGTCACCAATCAGCTATGCGATTATGGAAACTATGGACTCGACACTAATGTTGATCATTTTGGACATGTTATATTTCACCCCTTCTCACCCCACAAGCAGATGGGGGCTGAACTTGGACTGAAACAGCATTGGCAGTGTCACTATCCATCTTAGCAGCCCGAAAACTATTGATTTTTACATGTCACCCCCTTCCCACCCCCACCCCTAGGGGTGCTAGAGTTGTCTTTCTCCCACAGTATTTTCTTCCAGATTGTAAGTCACATTTTAACCAAGTTTGGTGTAAATTGCTCCATGCATTCCAGAGTGTCCTCAGTGTCTGTGTGGGCGGAAAAGTGGGGTGGCCATTCTGGTGCTGTCTTATGCTGTATCAGTCCAGCCAGTCACCGTGTTGGTGTCCTCTGCTGCTATATATCCCTAGTGCTGCTGGCTGCTGTATACTGTAAGTCCCTTGCAGTTTTGCTGTGTTGTCTTGCATCAGAACAGGGATAGTGTCTCTTTTGTGCAGCATCAGTCCAGTGACCAGTCACAGTGGTGGTGTCCTCTGCTGTCATATATCCAGTGTTACTGGCGTATAATACCAGTGATATTGCCGTATAATTCCCGTGATATTGCTGCATAATTCCCGTGATACTGGCGTATAATTACAGTGATATTGCCGTATAATCCCCGTGATACTGGCGTATAATTACAGTGATATTGCCGTATAATTCCCGTGATACTGGCGTATAATTACAGTGATATTGCCGTATAATTCTCGGGATACTGGCGTATAATTATATATATATATATATATATATATATAATATGTGTTTATTTATATTATATGTATTTTTATATATATATATACATATATATATACATTTTTATTTTAGAATTTTTTTTTCATTTATATTTTATTTATTTATTATTAGTATTATTTTGCATTTTATTTGTTTATATTAAGAAATGTTTTTAAATTTCTTTATTTTATTTTATTTTTTTATTTTTTTGGGGGGGGCACTAAATTGCCGCCTTGCCCCGGGTGCCGAAAATCCTAGTTTCGGCCCTGCATGGGGTGGGTAGAAGTAGAGGCACACATAGGGATATAGGAAAAGATGGACAGATGGGGATATAGGGAAAGAGGAACACATGGGGTGGGTTGGAGCAGAGGCAAACATGGGATATAGGGAAAGAGGCACACATCGGGTGGGTAGGAGCAGAGGCACACATGGGGATATAGGGAAAGAGGCACACATGGGAATATAGTGAAAGAGGCACAAATGGGGTGGGTAGGAGCAAAGGCAAATATGGGAATATAGGGAAAGAGGCACACATGGGGGGGTAGAAGTAGAGGCACACATGGAGATATAGGGAAAGAGGCACACATAGGAATATACAGTAGGAAAAGATGCACAGATGGGGATATAGGGAAAGAGGCACACATGGGGGGGTAGAAGTAGAGGCACACATGGAGATATAGGAAAAGAGGCACACATAGGAATATAGGAAAAGATGCACTGATGGGGATATAGGGAAAGAGGCACAGCGGGTGAACTTCTGATAGCCTCACTAGGTCAGCTAGAGGCTAGAGCATCCAAAGGGAGAATGGAGGAACAGCAGGAGACCTGGGGGCGGGGCAACATGCACAGAGAGGAGTGAAGAGAGGAAGCTGAGCTGCTGAGAGATTTAATTGATTCCCCTGCGAGACTTTGACTGGAGAGTAGGGGAGGGGGGCACACAACTCCTATGCCGGTAGCTAGAAAATGGATCTAATGATAAATGCTGCCAGAGGGGGCCGCTGGCACAGATGATCCCAGCCTCGAGCTGCTGCTTCATACTCACAGACACATGCATGCAGCAGCGATCATCAGCACCAACGGGTCCCTGTACTGTACTTCCTGTAACCCCCCACTCTCCCTGTCAGCTGTACCTACCCCCGCCTGCCTTTTCAACGCCCGACCCCTCAGCTGGCTGACTTAGTAAAAATCTACCCTCCTCCTTGCCCCACATAGCACTGTTTGCCTTTGAGGGGGGGAAAGACTTGGCTAGGGTGATTGCGCTGAAAGTGCACCCTACCGCGCTGTTTGACAGGTGCAGCAAGGAGTGGAGGTGGGAGAGCGCCTCTGTAGCCTGGCGTCTGCCTTCATCGCGGACCACACTGAGCGGGTAGCACCGGCTCTGTATGTAGAAACCCTTCCTCAAAGTACTTTTCTCTGACGTCCTAGTGGATGCTGGGAACTCTGTAAGGACCATGGGGAACAGACGGGCTCCACAGGAGACTGGGCACTCTAAAGAAAAGATTAGGTACTATCTGGTGTGCACTGGCTCCTCCCTCTATGCCCCTCCTCCAGACCTCAGTTAGAATCTGTGCCCGGCCAGAGCTGGGTGCTCCTAGTGGGCTCTCCTGAGCTTACTAGTAAAGAAAGTATTTGTTAGGTTTTTTATTTTCAGAGAGCTTCTGCTGGCAACAGACTCACTGCTACGTGGGACTAAGGGGAGAGAAGCAAACCTACCTGCTTGCAGCTAGCTTGTGCGTCTTAGGCTACTGGACACCATTAGCTCCAGAGGGTTCGAACACAGGCACCTGTCCTCGATCGTCCGTTCCCGGAGCCGCGCCGCCGTCCCCCTCGCAGAGCCAGAAGAACAGAAGCTTGAAGACGACGAAATCGGCGGCTGAAGACTCCTGTCTTCATTAAGGTAGCGCACAGCACCGCAGCTGTGCGCCATTGCTCCCAGCACACTTACACACTCCGGTCACTGTAGGGTGCAGGGCGCTGGGGGGGGGGGCGCCCTGGGCTGCAATTGAAGTACCTTTTGGCATAAAAATACATATATACAGTCTGGCACTGTATATATGTAAAAACCCCCGCCATTTTTTTACACAGAAAGCGGGACAGAAGCCCGCCACTGAGGGGGCGGGGCCTTCTTCCTCAGCACACCAGCGCCATTTTCTCTTCACAGCTCCGCTGGAAGCAGCTCCCCAGGCTCTCCCCTGCAGTATCCAGGTACAAGACGGGTTAAAAAGAGAGGGGGGGCACATAAATTTAGGCGCAAATAAGACATATAATGCAGCTATTGGGTAAATCACTTATTATCTGTGAAAATCCCTGTGTTATATAGCGCTGTGGTGTGTGCTGGCATACTCTCTCTCTGTCTCCCCAAAGGACTTTGTGGGGTCCTGTCCTCAGTCTGAGCATTCCCTGTGTGTGTGCGGTGTGTCGGTACGGCTGTGTCGACATGTTTGATGAGGAAGGTTACGTGGAGGCGGAGCAAGGGCAGATGTGTGGTGTCGCCCCCGTCGGGGCCGACACCTGATTGGATGGATATGTGGAAGGTCTTAAATGACAATGTAAACTCCTTACATAAAAGGTTTGATGACGCTGCAGCCTTGGGACAGCCGGGGTCTCAGCCCGCGCCTGCCCAGGCGACTCAGAAACCATCAGGGGCTCATAAACGCCCTCTATCTCAGATGGTTGACACAGATGTCGACACGGAGTCCGACTCCAGTGTCGACGATGATGAGGCACATTTACAGTCTAAAATGACCAAGGCCATCCGATACATGATTATTGCAATGAAAGATGTATTACACATTTCTGAGATTAACCCTGTTAATACCAAGAGGGTTTATATGTTTGGGGAGAAAAAGCAGCCAGTGACTTTTCCCCCATCTGATGAATTAAATGAATTGTGTGAAGAAGCGTGGAGTTCCCCTGATAAGAAATTAGTGATTTCTAAGAGGTTACTGATGGCGTACCCTTTCCCACCAACGGACAGGTTACGTTGGGAAACATCCCCTAGGGTGGACAAGGCGCTGACACGCTTATCTAAAAAGGTGGCCCTGCCGTCTCAGGATACGGCCGCCCTAAAGGAGCCTGCGGAAAGAGAGCAGGAAGCTATCCTGAAGTCAGTGTATACACACTCTGGTACTCTACTGAGACCTGCTATTGCTTCAGCCTGGATGTGTAGTGCTGTAGCAGCGTGGACAGATACTCTGTTAGACGACATAGATTCCCTCGACAGAGATACTGTTTTGCTAACCCTGGGCCATATCAAAGACGTCATCTTATATATGCGGGATGCTTAGAGGGATATTTGCCTGCTGGGCTCTAGAATTAATGCTATGTCCATTTCTGCCAGGAGGGTCTTATGGACTCGGCAATGGACAGGAGATGCTGATTCTAAAAAACACATGGAGGTTTTGCCTTATAAGGGTGAGGAATTGTTTGGGGACGGTCTGTCGGACCTCGTGTCTACAGCGACAGCTGGAAAGTCGACTTTCTTGCCTCAGGTTTCCTCACAGCCTAAGAAAGCACCGTATTATCAAATGCAGTCCTTTCGTTCCCAGAAAGGCAAGAGGGTCAGGGGCGCATCATTTATTAGAAAGCTGAAAGGGTTATCCTGCACTGGATAATAACATTTATTGAACGTTTTTATATATTAAGAACCAGCTACAATTAATATTGAAGATAATCATATCTACATCATAAACAGGCTGGAGGTGCTCCTGGAATTATGAAAAAATTCATGATCCAAAGTGTTGTGAGGACTAGCCTCAAAGAAAATTCCTTTTTTGGAGCACTCTTTTGAAATAGTAAGTAATATGAATTGTAGAGAATTAGTGATTTGATATTAAAACTTAACTTTTATTTCTTACCAATCTAAGATAAAGAGGAGAATATTCACACACATTCTATTTCTCCCAATGTCATATCCAAAAATGAATAAATAATTTTTTAATGAAACATTGCGTTAATACTGATGTACAATCTCGGCATGTGAAATCATTGCGTTAGTACTAATGTACACTCTCAACATGTAATTATTGTATCACTAGGACCAATTGTCCTGTTTCAGACACACTCTTGCATAAGAGCCATCAATTCCACTGGCTCAACAATATTCCCAAACATACATTATATATGACTGAGACTGAAAAACCACATCACCACATTGTTGCACATAGAACGTATTCATAATACTGTGATTTCAAATATGGTATCCAATCACAATTTAACCCTTTAGATCACACACGGGTCACCAATTCCACTGGCTCTACAGTATTCTTAGCAATATATTCAGTATAGTTGAGCCTTATTGAAAATTTCACAGACTGTTTTGCATTAGATATTTTACTAAAGTTACCGGCAGATGGACTCTATATTGATTAATAAATCAAATTAATAAAACCGATACAAGCCTGTAAATAATTCCTCAATGAGAATTAGCAGCAGAATACACTCGATCCCACAAGTTTGCAATAACACTTCACCTTTTGGTCTATAATGTATATCCTATATCATATAACACTTGAAACATGTCAACGACCCTTTAAATTTAACATTGAGCTCACAATTGTTTTATGCCTTATCTAATTATAATGAGGCATCGCAACTCATAAAGTACCACATATAGGGTCGTATGTCTGGACTGTGTCACATACAGTATACGGTGAGGGACAAAATGTCTCCTTGTATTCACCGTTATACTGATATGATCAATCTATGAATTCTTGGATGAATTGAAGCCATGGGTGCACCCCTTTTAGACAATTTGTTTTGAGGCCTCAAACTTTAATTCAACTGTATATGTTAGATCAATTTTCCTTGTGTATAAGGTGAAGGAAAGGAGAAGAGCAAGTACAATCCAATATGCAGATATCCCCATCTGCTGCCCAACCTCATCAAAAAAAATGAGCGGAGGAAGAGTGAGAGTAGGGGTACTGATAGATTGATGGAAAAATAGCAACAATATCTCCTAATGTCTCCGTCTCTGGTGTTAGAGCAGACCTGTTGCTTTAAGCATTGCAGGACTTGCAATACGCCACGGAGACCAGTGAGATATCTGTGAAATACCACAGAGGAAAGAGGATAGAAGAGGGCGTATATATATGATCTTTATACCCTTCAGAGTGATTGGATGCTCAATAACGTTGAAGTTGTCTGTACTGTGTGGATATAATCCGTATTTTATAATTCCTCCATGGCTATTTAAAGAGGAAGGATGTGTTTTTCATGCAAAATATAGTCAGAGGATTATGGGGCCAGATATATATCTCACACAGCTCCCTGCAGCTGTGCCGTTGCTGTTTATAATCAATTTGTTATTCACATTGTGTCTTCTTCTGAATTCAGATTGCTGACAAATACTTGAAAAGATAATAGTTCAAAAAGGTTTCACGAAAGTTCCAGAAAAAAAGGGGGTTATACCGACACCATATCTGTAACTTTCTGTACCTTAAGAATTTTTCAGTGAGATAGGAAACAGTCACTGCATAAGTGATTAAGGGGTTTTGTGTGCTAGGCTGCACTCTGCAACATAATTGGGATTTTTGATTCCTCAGCAGAATGAAAGCTTACCTGAACATATTCAGGTCTTTTACACTTCAGTTTAATACCGCAATTAACTGTTTGACTGAGAAAAAGGCTATTGATGTCTTTTTCTATTTGTAACGGCAATGTTTTTGAATATTTACCGCATGTGGCTGGAGAGTCTCTGATGCCGTATACCTTCTCCCTTCAGTCCGTTCCTGGATGCGGTTACCACTGCCCCCGCATATAGCTGGAGAGTCTCTGATGCCGTATACCTTCTCCCTTCAGTCCGTTCCTGAATGCGGTTACCACTGCCCCCTGCAGTGACTGTCTTACTGGCTCCTTATTGACAGTGTGTTCTACTGTCCTATGTCGATGCGTCTGAATTGGATTTTCAAGATGCCGCTTGCTTTCATGGCTGTTTTGCCGGATCCAATTAGGTAGTTTTCACATGCCGTTTTGCACAGCGTCCTCCTGCAGTGAGGAGCTGTGACTGTGGAACACCACGTCCCAGCTGTACGTACGTTTCACAACCGTGCTTGATCACCAGCCAGGCTGGTGATCAAGCACGGTTGTGAAACGTACGTACAGCTGGGACGTGGTGTTCCACAGTCACAGCTCCTCACTGCAGGAGGACGCTGTGCAAAACGGCATGTGAAAACTACCTAATTGGATCCGGCAAAACAGCCATGAAAGCAAGCGGCATCTTGAAAATCCAATTCAGACGCATCGACATAGGACAGTAGAACACACTGTCAATAAGGAGCCAGTAAGACAGTCACTGCAGGGGGCAGTGGTAACCGCATTCAGGAACGGACTGAAGGGAGAAGGTATACGGCATCAGAGACTCTCCAGCTATATGCGGGGGCAGTGGTAACCGCATCCAGGAACGGACTGAAGGGAGAAGGTATACGGCATCAGAGACTCTCCAGCCACATGCGGTAAATATTCAAAAACATTGCTGTTACAAATAGAAAAAGACATCAATAGCCTTTTTCTCAGTCAAACAGTTAATTGCGGTATTAAACTGAAGTGTAAAAGACCTGAATATGTTCAGGTAAGCTTTCATTCTGCTGAGGAATCAAAAATCCCAATTATGTTGCAGAGTGCAGCCTAGCACACAAAACCCCTTAATCACTTATGCAGTGACTGTTTCCTATCTCACTGAAAAATTCTTAAGGTACAGAAAGTTACAGATATGGTGTCGGTATAACCCCCTTTTTTTCTGGAACTTTCGTGAAACCTTTTTGAACTATTATCTTTTCAAGTATTTGTCAGCAATCTGAATTCAGAAGAAGACACAATGTGAATAACAAATTGATTATAAACAGCAACGGCACAGCTGCAGGGAGCTGTGTGAGATATATATCTGGCCCCATAATCCTCTGACTATATTTTGCATGAAAAACACATCCTTCCTCTTTAAATAGCCATGGAGGAATTATAAAATACGGATTATATCCACACAGTACAGACAACTTCAACGTTATTGAGCATCCAATCACTCTGAAGGGTATAAAGATCATATATATACGCCCTCTTCTATCCTCTTTCCTCTGTGGTATTTCATAGATATCTCACTGGTCTCCGTGGCGTATTGCAAGTCCTGCAATGCTTAAAGCAACAGGTCTGCTCTAACACCAGAGACGGAGACATTAGGAGATATTGTTGCTATTTTTCCATCAATCTATCAGTACCCCTACTCTCACTCTTCCTCCGCTCATTTTTTTTGATGAGGTTGGGCAGCAGATGGGGATATCTGCATATTGGATTGTACTTGCTCTTCTCCTTTCCTTCACCTTATACACAAGGAAAATTGATCTAACATATACAGTTGAATTAAAGTTTGAGGCCTCAAAACAAATTGTCTAAAAGGGGTGCACCCATGGCTTCAATTCATCCAAGAATTCATAGATTGATCATATCAGTATAACGGTGAATACAAGGAGACATTTTGTCCCTCACCGTATACTGTATGTGACACAGTCCAGACATACGACCCTATATGTGGTACTTTATGAGTTGCGATGCCTCATTATAATTAGATAAGGCATAAAACAATTGTGAGCTCAATGTTAAATTTAAAGGGTCGTTGACATGTTTCAAGTGTTATATGATATAGGATATACATTATAGACCAAAAGGTGAAGTGTTATTGCAAACTTGTGGGATCGAGTGTATTCTGCTGCTAATTCTCATTGAGGAATTATTTACAGGCTTGTATCGGTTTTATTAATTTGATTTATTAATCAATATAGAGTCCATCTGCCGGTAACTTTAGTAAAATATCTAATGCAAAACAGTCTGTGAAATTTTCAATAAGGCTCAACTATACTGAATATATTGCTAAGAATACTGTAGAGCCAGTGGAATTGGTGACCCGTGTGTGATCTAAAGGGTTAAATTGTGATTGGATACCATATTTGAAATCACAGTATTATGAATACGTTCTATGTGCAACAATGTGGTGATGTGGTTTTTCAGTCTCAGTCATATATAATGTATGTTTGGGAATATTGTTGAGCCAGTGGAATTGATGGCTCTTATGCAAGAGTGTGTCTGAAACAGGACAATTGGTCCTAGTGATACAATAATTACATGTTGAGAGTGTACATTAGTACTAACGCAATGATTTCACATGCCGAGATTGTACATCAGTATTAACGCAATGTTTCATTAAAAAATTATTTATTCATTTTTGGATATGACATTGGGAGAAATAGAATGTGTGTGAATATTCTCCTCTTTATCTTAGATTGGTAAGAAATAAAAGTTAAGTTTTAATATCAAATCACTAATTCTCTACAATTCATATTACTTACTATTTCAAAAGAGTGCTCCAAAAAAGGAATTTTCTTTGAGGCTAGTCCTCACAACACTTTGGCGCATCATTTATTGCCAGAGGCAGGGGTAGAGGTAAGAAGCTGCACCATACAGCCAGTTCCCAGGAACAAAAGTCCTCCCTGCTTCCACTAAGTCCACCGCATGACGTTGGGGCTCCACAGGCGGAGCCAGGTGCGGTGGGGGCGCGTCTCCGAAACTTCAGCAACCAGTGGGTTCGCTCACAGGTGGATCTCTGGGCTATACAAATTGTATCTCAGGGATACAAGCTGGAATTCGAAGCGACTCCGCCCCGCCGTTACCTCAAATCAGCCTTGCCAGCTTCCTCCATGGAAAGGGAGGTAGTACTGGCGGCAATTCACAAGCTGTACCTTCAGCAAGTGATTATCAGGGTCCCCCTCCTTCAACAGGGAAGTGGTTACTATTCCACAATGTTTGTGATACCGAAACCGGACGGTTCGGTAAGACCCATTCTAAATTTAAAATCCTTGAACACTTATATAAAGAAATTCAAGTTCAAAATGGAATCGCTCAGAGCGGTTATTGCAAGCCTGGAAGAGGGGAATTTTATGGTGTCGCTGGACATCAAAGATGCTTACTTGCATGTCCCCATTTACCCACCTCACCAGGAGTACCTCAGGTTTGTGGTACAGGACTGTCATTACCGGTTCCAGACGTTTCCGTTTGGCCTGTCCACGGCACCGAGAATATTTACCAAGGTAATGGCCGAAATGATGATACTCCTTCGGCAGAAGGGAGTTATAATTATCCCGTACTTGGACGATCTCCTCATAAAGGCGAGGTCCAGGGAGCAGTTGTTGATCAGCGTAGCACTCTCTCAGGAAGTGTTGCAACAGCACGGTTGGATTCTGAATGTTCCAAAGTCGCAGCTGATTCCTACGACGCGTCTGCTTTTCCTGGGCATGATTCTGGACACAGAACAGAAGAAGGTGTTTTTCCCGGTGGAGAAGGCCCAGGAATTAGCATCTCTGGTCAGGGACCTCCTGAAACCAAAACAGGTATCGGTGCATCACTGCACGCGAGTCCTGGGAAAGATGGTGGCTTCATACGAAGCCATTCCCTTCGGCAGGTTCCATGCAAGGATCTTTCAGTGGGATCTGTTGGACAAGTGGTCCGGATCGCATCTTCAGATGCATCGGCTGATCACCCTGTCCCCGAGGGCCAGGGTGTCTCTTCTGTGGTGGCTGCAGAGTGCTCACCTTATCGAGGGTCGCAGGTTCAGCATACAGGACTGGGTCCTGGTGACCACGGATGCAAGCCTCCGAGGATGGGGGGCAGTCACTCAGGGAAGAAACTTCCAAGGGCTGTGGTCAAGTCTGGAGACTTCTCTACACATAAATATACTGGAACTAAGGGCCATTTACAACGCCCTGAGTCAAGCAGGGCCCTGCTTCGAGACCGGCCAGTGCTGATTCAGTCAGACAACATCACGGCGGTCGCCCATGTAAACCGCCAGGGCGGCACAAGAAGCAGGATGGCAATGGCGGAAGCCACAAAGATTCTTCGGTGGGCGGAGAATCACGTGCAAGCACTGTCAGCAGTGTTCATTCCGGGAGTGGACAACTGGGTAGCAGACTTCCTCAGCAGACAAGACCTCCACCCGGGAGAGTGGGGACTTCATCAAGAAGTCTTCACACAGATTGCAAAGCGATGGGAACTGCCACAGGTGGACATGATGGCGTCCCGCCTCAACAAAAAGCTAAAAAGATATTGCGCCAGGTCAAGGGACCCTCAGGCGATAGCTGTGGACGCCCTAGTGACACCGTGGGTGTACCAGTCGGTATATGTGTTTCCTCCTCTTCCTCTCATACCCAAGGTACTGAGAATAGTAAGAAAGAGAGGAATAAGAACAATACTCATTGTTCCGGATTGGCCAAGAAGGACTTGGTACCCGGAACTGCAAGAAATGCGCACAGAGGACCCATGGCCTCTGCCTCTCAGACAGGACCTGCTGCAACAAGGGCCCTGTCTGTTCCAAGACTTACCGCGGCTGCGTTTGACGGCATGGCGGTTGAACGCCGGATCCTAGCGGAGAAAGGCATTCCGGATGAAGTTATTCCTACGCTGATAAAGGCTAGGAAAGACGTGACAGCAAAGCATTATCACCGTATATGGCGAAAATATGTTGCTTGGTGTGAGGCCAGGAAGGCCCCTACAGAGGAATTCCAGCTGGGTCGTTTCCTGCACTTCCTACAGTCAGGGGTGACTATGGGCCTTAAATTGGGGTCCATAAAGGTCCAGATTTCGGCCCTATCCATTTTCTTTCAAAAAGAACTGGCTTCACTGCCTGAGGTTCAGACGTTTGTTAAGGGAGTGCTGCATATTCAGCCCCCTTTTGTGCCACCAGTGGCACCCTGGGATCTTAACGTTGTGTTGGATTTCCTGAAATTCCACTGGTTTGAGCCACTTAGGACCGTGGAACTAAAGTATCTCACGTGGAAAGTGGTCATGCTGTTGGCCTTAGCATCGGCTAGGCGTGTGTCGGCATTGGCGGCTTTGTCATGTAAAAGCCCATATCTGATCTTCCATATGGACAGGGCAGAATTGAGGACTCGTACCCAATTTCTCCCAAAGGTGGTATCATCGTTTCATTTGAACCAACCTATTGTGGTGCCTGCGGCTACTCGGGACTTGGAGGACTCCAAGTTACTGGACGTAGTCAGGGCTTTGAAAATATATGTTTCCAGAACAGCTGGAGTCAGGAAGACTGACTCGCTGTTTATCCTGCATGCACCCAACAAGCTGGGTGCTCCTGCTTCAAAGCAAACTATTGCGCGCTGGATCTGTAGCACGATTCAGCTAGCTCATTCTGCGGCTGGATTGCCGCATCCAAAATCAGTAAAAGCCCATTCCACGAGGAAGGTGGGCTCTTCTTGGGCGGCTGCCCGAGGGGTCTCGGCTTTACAGCTTTGCCGAGCAGCTACTTGGTCGGGTTCAAACACATTTGCAAAGTTCTACAAGTTTGATACCCTGGCTGAGGAGGACCTTGTGTTTGCTCATTCGGTGCTGCAGAGTCGTCCGCACTCTCCCGCCTGTTTGAGAGGTTTGGTATAATCCCCACGGTCTTTACGGAGTTCCCAGCATCCACTAGGACGTCAGAGAAAATAAGAATTTACTCACCAGTAATTCTATTTCTCGTAGTCCGTAGTGGATGCTGGGCGCCCGTCCCAAGTGCGGACTTTCTGCAATACGTGTATATAGTTATTGCTTAAATAAGGGTTATTGTTATCAGCCACCCGTTGAGTGAGGCTCAGTTGTTGTTCATACTGTTAACTGGGTAAGGTTATCACAAGTTGTACGGTGTGATTGGTGTGGCTGGTATGAGTCTTACCCTGGATTCAAGTTTCCTTTCCTTGTAATGTCAGCTCTTTCGGGCACAGTTTCCCTAACTGAGGTCTGGAGGAGGGGCATAGAGGGAGGAGCCAGTGCACACCAGATAGTACCTAATCTTTTCTTTAGAGTGCCCAGTCTCCTGCGGAGCCCGTCTATTCCCCATGGTCCTTACGGAGTTCCCAGCATCCACTACGGAATACGAGAAATAGAATTACCGGTGAGTAAATTCTTATTTTTTTTGCCATTAGTTTGTGCCTCTAAGACACAGTAGAATGATTCCAGTATTCTTGTGTTATTTTCCTGAATAGCATTACTACGTGTCACATTGTCAGATAGCAGCGTGAAGCTAGTATTTATGACAGTGAGACTGTAGTTTCACCAACATAAATTTATTTTAATTTGTGTTAGTTGCCTCACTTATTTGTCCATTAAGGCCACATGCCTGTCTTGGAATGCAGCCATACTTTGGATGAAAGTTGCTGGATTGGGTGGTGACTCTTGTAAGTCAGGGCTGGGTGGTGATGGTGTTTGTGACCTTGGTGGTATTGCTTGAAACAAGTTTAGGGTCACATACTCCTCTTGTGTATCCACAGGCCCAGCAAGTGGCTGTAATGTTGATGAATGGGGTTCATCATTCTGGGGATCTAAAACAGGACATTGAGTAAGTACAGTCTGTGTTTAAAGAACAAAGTCAACAATACAGACTGCAAAATACAATGATTTGGGAAATTTCTCAAAATACAGGGGTCTTGGATGGAGCCTTGGATGGAGATAAAGCCTAAGCCTTGGATGGAGATAAAGTAGACAGAGATAAAGTACCACCCAATCAATATGGTAAGGTGGGTACACACTGATAGATATATCTGCAGATCAATTGATCTGCAGATATATCTATGGACGGATCGGGCAGGAACTGATGTCATGAACTGGGCGCCCGCCCTGTTCAGCTGTCAATCGCCGCCAGCTGCCGCAGCATGTGTACGGGTGGCCGGCTGGTCGCCCGTACACACAGCGATACGCCAATATATCGGTAGATATATTGTCCATCGCTGTGCTGCGGGGCTGACGCAATATGTCTGTGAATGACGGAGTCCAGACATACTGCCCGTACACACTGGCCGACAGACCCGCGATATACTGTATCAGCCAGTGTGTACCCAGGGCCGGTTCTACACCTTGTGGCGCCCCCCCCCCCCCCCCCGCGCGCGCGGCATAACAGTTAGTGCGCGCCGGAGGCGAAAAAATAGGGGCGTGGCTTCATAGGGCAGGGGCGTGGCCACAGTTATGCCCCCAGTAGTAGTTATGCCCCCCCAGTAGCTATGCCACCAGCAGGGACGTGCAGTCAGAGTCAGGGGAGGCAGTATAAGGAGTCCTACTACACTGAAGTCCGGGGAGGCAGTATAAGGGGTCCTACTACACTGCGGCTTCTCTATATGGGAGAGACGTCATGATGTCTCTCCCATAGCAGCGCCGCACAGACACTAGAGGTCAATAATGACCTCCAGTATCTGTCACTGGAGCCGGCTGCAGCAGACGCCCACACAGTCCACGGCGTCTGCTGCAGCCGGGAAGCGGGTAAGCGGCGGTGCCTGCGGGGTGACTGCGGCCGCGCCACGGGCGCAGGCACTGCTTGCCCGCACCATGAACCGCTCCTGCGTGTACCCACCTTTACACTCTGCTCCTCTGTTTTGGGTCCTCACTAATCCTAATTGTACAGTCAGCAATCATACATCCCAGTAAGAGCTGTGACAGGTCTTTTATAAGCCCTGATCTGAATCCTATCAAACATCTATGAAAAGAGCAGAAACATGCAGTCTGAAGAAGGAACCCATCAAAACTGAGACAGCTAGTTTGTTCAGGAAGATGGGCCAAACTACCTGTTGACATGTAAGTCTCATTAAGAGTTGCAGAAAATCACTTGTTTGCAGTTACTGCGTCTAAAGATTGTGCAACAAAATATTAGGTTACTGGTCCCATAGTTTTTATCCATGCCACTTTCATTTTTTTTATATTTTTAAATATTCTTTTGAATCAAAAATCAAATGCAAAGTCTGATTTCTGCAGCAGGGCACACTGGGGTTCCACAGGGATGACGTCAGGGTGTAGAGTTTGATCTTGATCCGAGGCACCAACAGGCTAAAAGCTTTGACTGCTCCCAAGATGCACAGCGCTGCCTCCTCTATAAGCCTGCCTCCGTGCACTGGAGCTCAGTTTGTAAGTTAGTGCCTGCAGTGCAGGCAGCTAACAGGAAAAGAGCTTTTTTAGAAGACTGAAGACTTCAAGGGCCGCTGCTCCCTTACCTCCCCCTGCTGTGTATACCAGAGCCAGCCCTAACCAATATGATCCCTTGGCAAGATTTTAGCTGGTGCCCCCTAGCACCACCGCTGGTTCCGCCTCTGACCTTGCACCTCTTTCCCAGCACCATCACCCCTCACCCATAGCAGTCCTTATTTTGGTGTTTGTACCCCCTATATTTTAAATAGGAACAGTTTGCACATTTGGCCAAAAAAGGGGTTTGTTTTTGCTGGCAAGAGGCATGGCCACACAACAGTAACCCCAATTCCAATTACGCCACACAATACTGCAACTTTATTCACATTTGATGATGTGATAGTGTCAATAGTATCACTTAACCTTAAACGTTACTCCTCACAGTAGAGCCCCTTATTCACATTATATCACACTGAATTGCTCCTTTTTCACATTGCACCACACCATATTGCTCTTTATTCACATTAGATGACACAGTAGTGCCCTTACTATATGCAACGCCACATAGTAGAGCACCTTATACACATAATGCCACACATTCGTAATGCATTTATACACATAATTCCACACAGTAATGCACCTTACACATATGAGACAAATTATTAATGTCCTTATAAACATAATGCACCTTACACATTATGACAACCTTTATTAATGCCCTTTTACACATAATGTCCCTTACACATATGCCGTACATTATTAATGCCCTTATACACATAATGACACACATAGTGCCCCCTACATATTTGCTGCAGATTATTAGTGCCTCCATACACATAATGACACACATACAGTAGTACCCTGTTACACATAATGTCTGGCTCCCCGATCTCACATGCCTGATGCAGCGATAGCCGAGCAGACTGATTACTGTCCCCTCTGCGCTGCACCCTGTCAGGACTGCATTACTGACCAGACTCCTGGGTTAATCAAGAGTGCCACTGCCACCGGCTTTCAAACTCCCAGCTCCACCTCCATGTACAAAAACATGTGATGTGACATGATTACTGCTCGCATGCCCACCCGTCACATGCCCACCTCTCTCCTTCTATTCTAGCCAATGCCAGCCACTGATGAGGATCAGCATGCAGCCAGCGTTCCTCTTAGGAAGACAAATTCAATACTGGCAGACGGCTGGCAGCAGCATTGACACGTCACTCGTTTTTCCAGCAGCAGCAGTACTAGTCTGCGACTGTCAGTGTCAGTTTAGTTACTGACTTGTAAGTAAGTAAGCTGCTGCAGCTTGCAGGGGAAAGTGAGGGGGAGCCAGACCAGGCTGAGTAGGATCAGTGTAATTGCAGTGAGTGCCATCAGGGGTGTTTGTTTGGTGCACACCACAACATCTGACAATGTATCTGCATTATTAGGATTGGTACAAATGTGGATATTTTATATGCGTTGACCATCAATAGATGGTGCTAGACACGCCCAAAAGGTGGTGCTAGACACACCCCTCCGAAGATGCACCCCCGAATAAAATGTACTGCGCACGCCAGTGTATACAGGGTTTTTTTGTCATGTAATTTGTCTGCTTATATTGTACTATTACACCCTAAGGTTATGCTTACATATAATTTCTGCTAAACAGGATGGTAGATCCATGGCTGATCCTGCACCATGCAGTGCTGATGCCATGGATTACTCGGAGGAAAACATAGCAGCTGAGGGTTCAGGTACTGGAGGTTCTATACCCCATGATCAGTCTACAGCAACGGGGGCAAATCAAGACCCACCTTGGGCTGCTATCTCTAATTTGCTGACTACACTAGTAACTAGACTTGCGCCCCCTATGGGACCTCCTGTGCCATTACAGCCACATATTGTCCCTGCAGTTAGTCCGCCATGGGCAGATACACTGTCCTCTCAATTACAGCAATTAAATCAGTCTCTGGAAAAATCCTGACTCTCGTCCGCTTAAGACCAAGGGGTCATCTGAACGGGCCATTACTTCCTCCCAATCCACACGTTTCGGATACCTCATCCGATGAAGATGGCGCTTACACTGACCCTTCAGACACTGATGCAGATGCTTCTGATGGGGAATCTCTGACACAGGTGGATGTTCCTGACCGCTTGGAGGCTATCAGGCTGATTCTTCAAAATCGATGATGACGAAGAGCCTCCAGCTACCTCTAAGAAACCAGATAAGTTTAAACATCTGAAGGTTACTAAATTAATTTTACCTCATTCTGGACACTTGGTTGACATCGTCAGGAATCCTGGGAAAATCCAGGAAATACATTTTCCCTGTCTAAAAAGATGCTAGCTCGTTATCACCTCGCTGCAGAGTTAAGTAAAAATTGGGAAACACCTTCGCCGGTGGATTCACAAGTCGCGGGTCTGGTGGTGTGGAGGGTTGCTTGAAGTCCATTTACACTCTTGCTGGAGCTATGCATAGACCCATTATTGCGGCAAAAGCTATTGAAGCCTGGGTTCAGGAAGTTGAAGCGGAACTACCGTCGGATTTTCATGATAATGCTAGATAATGTCTTTCATATATTATTACAGCTTCTCATTATATTCAGGAGGCGGCATCTGATGCAGGTTTCCTGGCAGTCAAAGCGTCTACTACGTCCATTCTGGCTCGCCGGATTCTCTGGTTGCGGTCCTGGTCCGTAGATCTGGACTCTAAAAAGACCTTGGAGGTGATCCCTTTTAAGGGAAACATTCTTTTTTGGGAAGATCTCAACAAGATTGTTGCTGACTTGGCATCAGCTAAGACGGCATGTCTGCCTAGTACTTCTCCTTCGGCTCCGAAGGCTAAGAGTACTTCCTTTCGTTCCTTTGGACCTCCAGGTAAAGCAAAGGGTCAGGCGTACCTAAAACAGGCTTGCACTTCCAAGACCTCTAAGCCCAAACCTAAACGTGCCTGGGCTGCCCGTCAGCCTGCTTCCAAAACAGACAAGCCTGCTGCATGATGGGGTGGGCCTCCCCCTTGGGGATCCCAGGGTGGGAGGCCAACTTCTACGGTTTGCTCAGGTGTGGTTACAGACCACTTCGGACGCCTTGGTAAGGGAAGTCGTCACTCACGGATACACCATCTTTCAAGAATCGTCCCCCTCGCCAGTTTTGCTCAACAAACATCCCTTCGGATCAGGTAAAAGCAAAAACTCTCCATTTGGTGGTACAATCTCTCCTGGACACAGGAGTGATAGTGCCAGTGCCTCTGACTCAGAGAGGCAGGGGGTACTATTCCACGCTGTTCCTAGTCCCGAAACCGAATGGGTCCTCTCGGCCCATTCTCAACCTCAAGTCTTTGAACAAATTTATGTGTCCAAATTCCGTATGGAAATGCTTCGCTCTATTGTTCTGGCTTTGGTGCCCAAGGACTATATGGTATCCCTGGACATACAGGATACTGCATGTACCTATTGCAGTGTCGCATCAGCAGTACCTGCGGTTTGCTATTGGCAACCTACATTTTCAATTCCAGGCCTTACCTTTCAGTCTGACCACGGCTCCAAGATTTTTGACCAAGGTAATGGCGGTCATGACGGCTCTAATCCGCCGTCAGGGTATCGGGATCCTGCTGTATCTGGACGACTTGTTGATCCTGGCGAACTCTCCAGAAGTTCTCCTCTGTCATCTGGAACTGACGGTCCAGATGACACGGGTGGCTCATCAAGTGGAAGAAATCTTCCCTGGTCCCTGCTCAGAGCATGGTGCACCTGGGAGCGCTATTGGACACCCACAACCAGCAGCTGTTTTTGTCTCCAGAGAAGGACCTGAAACTTCAGGACAAGTTAAGATGCTTCCTCTCTCGCCCACGTGTGTCGATACACTCGGCGATGCAAGTACTAGGCCTCATGGTGCCGGCTTTCGATATGGTCGAGTACGCTCAATTTCATTCCCGTCCTCTGCAGCGGTTGATACTCTCCAAGTGGGATGGCCTCCCTCACCAGATCAGGACTCACATGATCTCCTTGACTCTGGAGGTCCGCTTGTCACTGAGCTGGTGGCTACAGGACCAGCAACTGAGCAGGGGGTCATCCCTTCTGGGTCTCCAACTGGGTCCTACTGACGACGGATGCCAGTCTGCGGGGCTGGGGCACAGTGATGGAGCAACACTCTCTTCAGGGTCGGTGGACCAGGGAGGAATCTCTCCTCCCGATAAACATTCTGGAGTTGTGTGCAGTGTTCAATGCATTGACACTAGCCCTGCCTCTTGTACAGAACAGGCCTGTTCAAGTACAGTCTGACAATGCCACCATGGTGGCGTACATAAATCATCAAGGTGGTGCTCGAAGTCGCATGGCAATGATGGAAGTGTCAAAAATCCTTCGTTGGGTGGAACACCATCTGCCGGCCATATCGGCAGTGTTCATTCCGGGAGTCCTCAACTGGGAAGCAGACTTCCTCAGTCATCAGGACGTACACACCGGAAAGTGGAGTCTTTATCAGGAAGTCTTTCAACTCCTAGTTGACAAGTGGGGCCTACCAGATGTAGACCTGATGGCATCTCGACACAATCACAAGGTTCCGGTCTTCGGAGCAAGGACAAGGGATCCTCAAGCAGCGTTCATGGATGCACTGGCAATTCAATGGAACTTTCGGCTGCCGTACGTGTTCCCTCCAGTGTCACTTCTGCCCAGGGTGATAAGGAAGTTCAAGCAAGAAGGAGGAATACTACTTCTAATCGCTCCAGTGTGGCCCAGACGGCATTCGTTCTCAGACCTGCAGGGTCTCTCGATTGAGCGTCCTCTTCTACTTCCACAGTGCCCAGACCTCCTCGTTCAGGGCCCTTGTGTCTACCAGGATTTGGCCCAGTTGGCTTTGACGGCGTAGCTTTTGAAGCTTCCATACTGGGGGCCGAAGGATTTTCTGAGGCGGTCATTCAAACTATGTTGAAGGCCTGTAAACCGGCATCTACTCGGATTTATTATAGGGTCTGGAATTCTTACTTTGCCTGGTGTGCGACTAACCATTATGATGCATACAAGTTCAGTACTGCCAAGCTTTTGGCTTTCCTGCAACAGGGCCTGGACTTAGGCCTTCATCTGGCCTCCCTCAAGGTTCATATTTCTGCCTTGTCGATATGGTTTCAGAGAAAAATTGCGACTCTGCCTGATGTTCATACATTCACTCAGGGTGTTTTACGGATTCAACCTCCCTATGTTCCGCCTGTGGCTCCTTGGGATTTGTTGGTTGTTCTGGACACCTTACAAGAGTCTCCGTTTGAACCTCTTGAGTCTGTGGACCTTAAGTGGCTTACTCTTAAGGTCTTGTTCTTGCTGGCTATTGACTCTGCTAGATGGGTTTCAGACTTGGGTGCCTTATCTTGTAGGTCTCCCATTCTGATTTTTCACCGTGACCGGGCGGTTCTTAGAACTCGTCCTGGATATCTGCCTAATGTGGTGTCGTCTTTCCACCTTAACCAAGAGATTGTGGTTCCCGCCTTTACCTCTCCAGGTTTATCCTCCAAAAAGCGATCTTTGGATGTGGTACGGGCTCTCCATATTTATGTGAAGAGAACAGCTTCGCTTAGGAGACCTGATTCTCTTTGTTCTTTTTAGTTTTCACAAACGTGGCTGGCCTGCTAATAAGCAGACCTTGGCCATATGGATTAGAATGGTGATTGCTCATGCTTATGTACAGGCTGGCCTTCCAGCTCCTGCTACCATCAAAGCCCATTCTACTTGGTCTGTTGGACCTTCTTGGGCGGCCTGCCGTGGTGCGACCCTTAAACAATTGTGCAAGCCGGCTACTTGGTCCTCAGTGAACACGTTCATAAGGTTCTATGCCTTTGATACTTCCGCCTCCCACGATGCCTCCTTTGGATGCCGGGATTCTTGTACCCGCGACAGTGTGTCCCCTCCAATGAGGAACTGCTTTAAGACATCCTCGATGTTATCCCTGTGGAACCCCAGTGTACCCTGCTGCAGAAAAGGAGATTTATGGTAAGAACTTACCTTTGTTAAATCTCTTTATGCGAGGTACACTGGGCTTCACAGGGCGCCCACCCTGACGCACTTAGCTTCCTTGGGTTTGTATGGCATTAGCCGCTGGTACCTTCTCCTGTCGTGAGAATGTGGTATATGTGGCTACTAACGGTTGTCGTCTCTTTTTCCTGCTTATGCTTTGGACTGGTTAACAAAACTGAGCTCCTGTGCATGGAGGCAGGGTTATAGAGGAGGCAGTGCTGTGCATCTTGGGAACAGTTAACCACTTAACTGACAATTTCCCCCCCAAAAAAACGCTCAGAAATTGTTGAGATTTTCTATGAGTGAATTAGGTGAAGAACATGAATTTAACCTTATTCCAAATGATTTTAGTTAAACAAAAAAACAAGAAACAAAAATATATATATTTTAAATGAAAAAAGAAAAATAAATAATTTTTACACCCCAGAGAGCTGACAGGTACATGGGGGGGGGACTTGGGGGGGAGTTTGTTACACTTTCCCAGTGGCTGCTGTTGTCTGCAGCCGCTGGGTGGGGAGTCCTGCCATGCTGAATAATCAGCAATGATCGGCAGCATGACAAACACTGGGGAGGGTGCAGGGAGGCAGAGTGACCATCCGGTCCCTCTGACAGCAGCAGCAGAGGGAAGTTTCCCTTCCCTGCAGCTGCTAACACTGTTTATCTGACTGATCACATCCTGTGTGACCAGGTCAGATAAAGCACTTGCTGGTATGATCGTATCTGATGCGACAATGCCAGGCAAGTGGTTAAGCAGTACAGGGCAGTGTTTTACTGATTGCAGCAATAGCAGAACATAGGCAGGTATGTGCCTTCAAGCCTACAACATTTAAGGTAATCTTCTATATTCTTCTCGACCTCTTTGCTGCTTTTGGCCCACCTCTCCTCCATACAATCCTTCACTCCCTCGGACTGCATGATACTGCCTTCTCCTGGCTGTCCTCCTACCTCTCTGACCATTACTTCTTTGTCTCCTCTCATGATTCCTCTCCCACCCCACCCACCCCCTCCACTAATAGTAGGTGTCCCCCAAGATTCTGTTCTTGGACTTCATCTATTCTCCCTCTATACGTCCACTTTATGTGAGCTCATTAGCTCTTTTTGACCTCCAATATCATCTCTACTGTATGCTGATGTTACTCATATCTACCTTTCCTCCCCTGAACTCTCTCCTCTCTCGTCATTTGTATCTCCAACTGATCTTCCTGGCTGTCCCAGATCTTTCTTAAACTTAACATGTCTAAGACTAATACAATAATTCTTAGATCCTTCAGCATAACCTCACCTATCACAATTTCATTATCTATTGATGGCTCAAATATCTCCTCTAGCCATCAAGAACATTGCATTGGAGTTATCCTTAAATCCTCCCTCTCCTTTAAACAATGTATTCAGTACCTTCCGCAGTCCTGCCATTTCCATCTCAAAAAATATTTCCAGGATCAGACTCTTTCTCACCATAGAAGACCCTAATCAACTCATTGGACTACTGTAATCTCTTACTTTCTGACCTCCCTGACAACTGCCTCTCTACACTCCAATCTGTACTCAATGCTGCTGCCCGACTCATCTTCCTCTCCAAACAAACTAGGTATGTCTCCTCTCTCTTGCAAGCTCTACAGTGGTTCCCCCTCCCCTTGAGAATCCAATTTAAACTTCTCACACTCACTTACAAAGCCCTCACCCTTCCTCTCCCATTTACATCTCCCCTACTGACAATATTCTCCCACTCCTACCTCCAAAATTTTGTGCATGCTGCTCCCTATCTTTGGGATTCTCTAACTCTCCCTATGAGACTCTTCACCTCTGGGCTCTCAAAACCGTCTTCTTCATCAAACCCAGTAAATTCTCATCCTAACCCTCTTTTCCATGCTCACTTCTACCCCATCTGTGTCACCCCTCTTTGTCTGCCCCTCCCCTTTAGAATGAATGCACAAAATTAACTCAACTAAAATTTTGTGATATATATATATATACACATACACATATACATATACATACATACATACATACATACGTACGTGTGTACGTATGACAGGAAGATGCGGTCACTGGGTGGGAGGAGGCATGCCAACGGTGTTAAAACACTGTTGAGGGGGCGCGGGACGGACATCACTAAAAAGGTCCAGACCATTGCTGAGGCGGACCACAGCGGCTGAGTGACATCACACGCATTTGCTGTTACCCAGAACATGGTGGGTATCTGCCTGCTTAGTGCAGCTAGGCTGCATAGGCAGGGAGCTACTCGGCGAGTGCGAAAGCATAGCTGCCATGCGATGCTTTTGCACCTGTGTAGGGGGAGTCAGGCCTGACAAGCGGGGTGGACTAACTCTGTGGCGTTCCCCCCACATGTCAGAGAATCTGATCGTAGATGTGCTAATCTTAGCACATCTACGATCAGCTCTGAGTCGAGCCCATAGTGCAACAATAAATATATTCCTAGTTAAACTGCTGTGGTGAGCTTTCTCACTAATTAGCCAGTAAAGGGGTCCAATCTAAAAATCCCTGGAGTATAGACATAAGAGATGTTTTGTTTTATTTTCCTTTTATCATAATGGTTTTATATGCCATGTTATTGTGATCTTTTATGGGATTACACATTGGGGGTCATTCTGAGTTGATCGCTCGCTAGCAGTTTTTAGCAGCCATGCAAACGCATAGTCACCGCCAACGGGGGATTGTATTTTTGCTGTGCAGGAGTGCGAACTTCTGTGCTGCAGAACACCTGCAAACCCATTTTGTGCCGAACAAGACCATCCCTGTAGTTACTTATCCTGTGCGATGATTGCTGCGATGAGTGACACGGTAATGACAGATACCCACCCAGCAAACGCCTGGCCACGCCTGCGTTTTTCTAAACACTCCCAGAAAACGGCCAGTTGACACCCATAAACGCCCTCTTCCTGTCAGTCTCCTTCCGTTCGGCTGTGCGATTGGAATCGTCGCTAGAACCAGTGCAAAGCCACAAAGGACATCATACCCGTACGACGTGCATGCGCATTGCGGTGCATACACATGCGCAGATTAGCCTTTTTTTCAATTATCGCTACGCAGCGAACAATGGCTGCTAGCGATCAACTCGGAATGACCCCCATTGTTCTAATAGCGACCAGTTGCAAACTCTTTATTGTTATATTGTGCAATAAATAATTATATATATATATATATATATATATATATGTGTATTTTAAAGTATTTGAGTGTTCAATTCATATGCCAGACCTCTTAATAATTAGCACGAAAACCAATATAAATATATCCTCCCCTTTAAAATGTAATCTCTGACAAGCATGTGTTTTTCCTGTCATCTACTTCATACTTCCTACAACAGCACCTAACCCTCGGTTTCTCCCTACAACAGCACCTAACCCTCGGTTTCTACCTCCCTGATGCTTATTTCAGTGTCATGACTGCTGATGCAGTAATATACCATGGGGGTCATTCCGAGTTGTTCGCACGCAAGCTGCTTTCAGCAGCTTTGCACACGCTAAGCCGCCGCCTACTGGGAGTGAATCTTAGCTTATCACAATTGCGAACGAAAGATTAGCAGAATTGCGAATAGACACTTCTTAGCAGTTTCTGAGTAGCTCCAGACTTACTCGGCATCTGCGATCAGTTCAGTCAGTGTCGTTCCTGGTTTGACGTAACAAACACACCCAGCGTTCGCCCAGACACTCCTCCGTTTCTCCAGCCACTCCCGCGTTTTTCCCAGAAACGGTAGCGTTTTTTCACACACTCCCATAAAACGGCCAGTTTCCGCCCAGAAACACCCACTTCCTGTCAATCACACTCCGATCACCAGAACAAAGAAAAAACCTTGTAATGCCGTGAGTAAAATACCTAACTGCATAGCAAATTTACTTGGCGCAGTCGCACTGCGGACATTGCGCATGCGCATTAGCGACTAATCGCTCCGTTGCGAGAAAAAAATAACGAGCAAACAACTCGGAATGACCCCCCATGTACTTGTCCTACATTGTCTTATATTGTAAGTCATGGTTTTCTCATTTGTTTATGTACTTTATTAGGCACTGAGGAACCCTTATGGTGCTATATAAATAAAGGATAATAATAATAATAATAATAATAATAATAATAATATTACGGGGTAGTAGAACTTGTACACAATTGCTCACCAAAAACCGGAGGTCTGTTATATACACATACTGTACTTGCCTACTCTCCCGAAATGGCCGGGAGGCTCCTAAAAATCGTGAGGCACTCCCACCCCCCCAGAAGTGTGAGCATGTCTCCAGGGCGGGACCACAATAATGCAATTATGCAGCCACGCCCCCAATCCCGCCCCTAAACATCATCGGTCATCCTCGTCACACCCCCTGTGCTGCATCACACCACCCACTGCTCCGAACTGGCTTCCCCCTCCCAGAGGAGGCAGCAAGAATGTCAGTAAGTATTAGAGATGAGCGCCTGAAATTTTTCGGGTTTTGTGTTTTGGTTTTGGGTTCGGTTCCGCGGCCGTGTTTTGGGTTCGAACGCGTTTTGGCAAAACCTCACCGAATTTTTTTTGTCGGATTCGGGTGTGTTTTGGATTCGGGTGTTTTTTTCAAAAAACACTAAAAAACAGCTTAAATCATAGAATTTGGTGGTCATTTTGATCCCAAAGTATTATTAACCTCAAAAACCATAATTTACACTCATTTTCAGTCTATTCTGAATACCTCACACCTCACAATATTATTTTTAGTCCTAAAATTTGCACCGAGGTCGCTGTGTGAGTAAGATAAGCGACCCTAGTGGCCGACACAAACACCGGGCCCATCTAGGAGTGGCACTGCAGTGTCACGCAGGATGTCCCTTCCAAAAAACCCTCCCCAAACAGCACATGACGCAAAGAAAAAAAGAGGCGCAATGAGGTAGCTGTGTGAGTAAGATTAGCGACCCTAGTGGCCGACACAAACACCGGGCCCATCTAGGAGTGGCACTGCAGTGTCACGCAGGATGGCCCTTCCAAAAAACCCTCCCCAAACAGCACATGACGCAAAGAAAAAAAGAGGCGCAATGAGGTAGCTGTGTGAGTAAGATTAGCGACCCTAGTGGCCGACACAAACACCGGGCCCATCTAGGAGTGGCACTGCAGTGTCACGCAGGATGTCCCTTCCAAAAAACCCTCCCCAAACAGCACATGACGCAAAGAAAAAAAGAGGCGCAATGAGGTAGCTGTGTGAGTAAGATTAGCGACCCTAGTGGCCGACACAAACACCGGGCCCATCTAGGAGTGGCACTGCAGTGTCACGCAGGATGTCCCTTCCAAAAAACCCTCCCCAAACAGCACATGACGCAAAGAAAAAAAGAGGCGCAATGAGGTAGCTGTGTGAGTAAGATTAGCGACCCTAGTGGCCGACACAAACACCGGGCCCATTTAGGAGTGGCACTGCAGTGTCACGCAGGATGTCCCTTCCAAAAAACCCTCCCCAATCAGCACATGATGCAAAGAAAAAGAAAAGAAAAAAGAGGTGCAAGATGGAATTGTCCTTGGGCCCTCCCACCCACCCTTATGTTGTATAAACAAAACAGGACATGCACACTTTAACCAACCCATCATTTCAGTGACAGGGTCTGCCACACGACTGTGACTGATATGACGGGTTGGTTTGGACCCCCCCAAAAAAGAAGCAATTAATCTCTCCTTGCACAAACTGGCTCTACAGAGGCAAGATGTCCACCTCATCATCACCCTCCGATATATCACCGTGTACATCCCCCTCCTCACAGATTATCAATTCGTCCCCACTGGAATCCACCATCTCAGCTCCCTGTGTACTTTGTGGAGGCAATTGCTGCTGGTCAATGTCTCCGCGGAGGAATTGATTATAATTCATTTTAATGAACATCATCTTCTCCACATTTTCTGGATGTAACCTCGTACGCCGATTGCTGACAAGGTGAGCGGCGGCACTAAACACTCTTTCGGAGTACACACTTGTGGGAGGGCAACTTAGGTAGAATAAAGCCAGTTTGTGCAAGGGCCTCCAAATTGCCTCTTTTTCCTGCCAGTATAAGTACGGACTGTGTGACGTGCCTACTTGGATGCGGTCACTCATATAATCCTCCACCATTCTATCAATGTTGAGAGAATCATATGCAGTGACAGTAGACGACATGTCCGTAATCGTTGTCAGGTCCTTCAGTCCGGACCAGATGTCAGCATCAGCAGTCGCTCCAGACTGCCCTGCATCACCGCCAGCGGGTGGGCTCGGAATTCTGAGCCTTTTCCTCGCACCCCCAGTTGCGGGAGAATGTGAAGGAGGAGATGTTGACAGGTCGCGTTCCGCTTGACTTGACAATTTTGTCACCAGCTGGTCTTTCAACCCCAGCAGACTTGTGTCTGCCGGAAAGAGAGATCCAAGGTAGGCTTTAAATCTAGGATCGAGCACGGTGGCCAAAATGTAGTGCTCTGATTTCAACAGATTGACCACCCGTGAATCCTTGTTAAGCGAATTAAGGGCTCCATCCACAAGTCCCACATGCCTAGCGGAATCGCTCCGTGTTAGCTCCTCCTTCAATGTCTCCAGCTTCTTCTGCAAAAGCCTGATGAGGGGAATGACCTGACTCAGGCTGGCAGTGTCTGAACTGACTTCACGTGTGGCAAGTTCAAAGGGCATCAGAACCTTGCACAACGTTGAAATCATTCTCCACTGCGCTTGAGACAGGTGCATTCCACCTACTATATCGTGCTCAATTGTATAGGCTTGAATGGCCTTTTGCTGCTCCTCCAACCTCTGAAGCATATAGAGGGTTGAATTCCACCTCGTTACCACTTCTTGCTTCAGATGATGGCAGGGCAGGTTCAGTAGTTTTTGGTGGTGCTCCAGTCTTCTGTACGTGGTGCCTGTACGCCGAAAGTGTCCCGCAATTCTTCTGGCCACCGACAGCATCTCTTGCACGCCCCTGTCGTTTTTTAAAAAATTCTGCACCACCAAATTCAAGGTATGTGCAAAACATGGGACGTGCTGGAATTTGCCCATATTTAATGCACACACAATATTGCTGGCGTTGTCCGATGCCACAAATCCACAGGAGAGTCCAATTGGGGTAAGCCATTCCGCGATGATCTTCCTCAGTTGCCGTAAGAGGTTTTCAGCTGTGTGCGTATTCTGGAAAGCGGTGATACAAAGCGTAGCCTGCCTAGGAAAGAGTTGGCGTTTGCGAGATGCTGCTACTGGTGCCGCCGCTGCTGTTCTTGCGGCGGGAGTCCATACATCTACCCAGTGGGCTGTCACAGTCATATAGTCCTGACCCTGCCCTGCTCCACTTGTCCACATGTCCGTGGTTAAGTGGACATTGGGTACAGCTGCATTTTTTAGGACACTGGTGACTCTTTTTCTGAGGTCTGTGTACATTTTCGGTATCGCCTGCCTAGAGAAATGGAACCTAGATGGTATTTGGTACCGGGGACACAGTACCTCCAACAAGTCTCTAGTTGGCTCTGCAGTAATGATGGATACCGGAACCACGTTTCTCACCACCCAGGATGCCAAGGCCTCAGTTATCCGCTTTGCAGTAGGATGACTGCTGTGATATTTCATCTTCCTCGCAAAGGACTGTTGGACAGTCAATTGCTTGGTGGAAGTAGTAAAAGTGGTCTTACGACTTCCCCTCTGGGATGACCATCGACTCCCAGCAGCAACAACAGCAGCGCCAGCAGCAGTAGGCGTTACACGCAAGGATGCATCAGAGGAATCCCAGGCAGGAGAGGAATCGTCAGAATTGCCAGTGACATGGCCTGCAGGACTATTGGCATTCCTGGGGAAGGAGGAAATTGACACTGAGGGAGTTGGTGGGGTGGTTTGCGTGAGCTTGGTTACAAGAGGAAGGGATTTACTGGTCAGTGGACTGCTTCCGCTGTCACCCAAAGTTTTTGAACTTGTCACTGACTTATTATGAATGCGCTGCAGGTGACGTATAAGGGAGGATGTTCCGAGGTGGTTAACGTCCTTACCCCTACTTATTACAGCTTGACAAAGGGAACACACGGCTTGACACCTGTTGTCCGCATTTCTGGTGAAATACCTCCACACCGAAGAGCTGATTTTTTTGGTATTTTCACCTGGCATGTCAACGGCCATATTCCTCCCACGGACAACAGGTGTCTCCCCGGGTGCCTGACTTAAACAAACCACCTCACCATCAGAATCCTCCTGGTCAATTTCCTCCCCAGCGCCAGCAACACCCATATCCTCCTCATCCTGGTGTACTTCAACACTGACATCTTCAATCTGACTATCAGGAACTGGACTGCGGGTGCTCCTTCCAGCACTTGCAGGGGGCGTGCAAATGGTGGAAGGCGCATGCTCTTCACGTCCAGTGTTGGGAAGGTCAGGCATCGCAACCGACACAATTGGACTCTCCTTGTGGATTTGGGATTTCGAAGAATGCACAGTTCTTTGCTGTGCTGCTTTTGCCAGCTTGAGTCTTTTCATTTTTCTAGCGAGAGGCTGAGTGCTTCCATCCTCATGTGAAGCTGAACCACTAGCCATGAACATAGGCCAGGGCCTCAGCCGTTCCTTGCCACTCCGTGTGGTAAATGGCATATTGGCAAGTTTACGCTTCTCCTCCGACAATTTTATTTTAGGTTTTGGAGTCCTTTTTTTACTGATATTTGGTGTTTTGGATTTGACATGCTCTGTACTATGACATTGGGCATCGGCCTTGGCAGACGACGTTGCTGGCATTTCATCGTCTCGGCCATGACTAGTGGCAGCAGCTTCAGCACGAGGTGGAAGTGGATCTTGATCTTTCCCTAATTTTGGAACCTCAACATTTTTGTTCTCCATATTTTAATAGGCACAACTAAAAGGCACCTCAGGTAAACAATGGAGATGGATACTAGTATACAATTATGGACTGCCTGCCGAGTGCAGACACAGAGGTAGCCACAGCCGTGAACTACCGTACTGTACTGTGTCTGCTGCTAATATAGACTGGTTGATAAAGAGATGTCTATGTAACTATGTATGTATAAAGAAGAAAGAAAAAAAAACCACGGTTAGGTGGTATACAATTATGGACGGACTGCCTGCCGAGTGCAGACACAGAGGTAGCCACAGCCGTGAACTACCGTACTGTACTGTGTCTGCTGCTAATAATATAGACTGGTTGATAAAGAGATGTCGTAGTAGTATGTATGTATAAAGAAGAAAGAAAAAAAAAACACGGTTAGGTGGTATACAATTATGGACGGACTGCCTGCCGAGTGCAGACACAGAGGTAGCCACAGCCGTGAACTACCGTACTGTACTGTGTCTGCTGCTAATATAGACTGGTTGATAAAGAGATGTCTATGTAACTATGTATGTATAAAGAAGAAAGAAAAAAAAACCACGGTTAGGTGGTATACAATTATGGACGGACTGCCTGCCGAGTGCAGACACAGAGGTAGCCACAGCCGTGAACTACCGTACTGTACTGTGTCTGCTGCTAATATAGACTGGTTGATAAAGAGATGTCTATGTAACTATGTATGTATAAAGAAGAAAGAAAAAAAAACCACGGTTAGGTGGTATACAATTATGGACGGACTGCCTGCCGAGTGCAGACACAGAGGTAGCCACAGCCGTGAACTACCGTACTGTACTGTGTCTGCTGCTAATATAGACTGGTTGATAAAGAGATGTCTATGTAACTATGTATGTATAAAGAAGAAAGAAAAAAAAACCACGGTTAGGTGGTATACAATTATGGACGGACTGCCTGCCGAGTGCAGACACAGAGGTAGCCACAGCCGTGAACTACCGTACTGTACTGTGTCTGCTGCTAATATAGACTGGTTGATAAAGAGATGTCTATGTAACTATGTATGTATAAAGAAGAAAGAAAAAAAAACCACGGTTAGGTGGTATACAATTATGGACGGACTGCCTGCCGAGTGCAGACACAGAGGTAGCCACAGCCGTGAACTACCGTACTGTACTGTGTCTGCTGCTAATATAGACTGGTTGATAAAGAGATGTCTATGTAACTATGTATGTATAAAGAAGAAAGAAAAAAAAACCACGGTTAGGTGGTATACAATTATGGACGGACTGCCTGCCGAGTGCAGACACAGAGGTAGCCACAGCCGTGAACTACCGTACTGTACTGTGTCTGCTGCTAATATAGACTGGTTGATAAAGAGATGTCGTAGTAGTATGTATGTATAAAGAAGAAGAAAAAACCACGGTTAGGTGGTATACAATTATGGACGGACTGCCTGCCGAGTGCAGACACAGAGGTAGCCACAGCCGTGAACTACCGTACTGTGTCTGCTGCGACTGGATGATAAATGATATAAAAAATATATATATATCACTACTGCAGCCGGACAGGTATATATTATATATTATATAATGACGGACCTGCTGGACACTGTCTGTCAGCAGAATGAGTTTTATTTTTATAGAATAAAAAAAAAACAACACACAAGTGAAGTCACACGACGAGTGTTTAACTTTTTCAGGCAATCACAATATAAGTATACTACTAACTATACTGGTGGTCAGTGTGGTCAGGTCACTGGTCAGTCACACTGGCAGTGGCACTCCTGCAGCAAAAGTGTGCACTGTTTAATTTTAATATAATATTATGTACTCCTGGCTCCTGCTATAACCTATAACTGGCACTGCAGTGCTCCCCAGTCTCCCCCACAATTATAAGCTGTGTGAGCTGAGCAGTCAGACAGATATATAATATATACAGATGATGCAGCACACTGGGCTGAGCCTGAGCAGTGCACACAGATATGGTATGTGACTGAGTCACTGTGTGTATCGCTTTTTTCAGGCAGAGAACGGATATATTAAATAAACTGCACTGTCTGGTGGTCACTCACTATATAATATTATGTACTCCTGGCTCCTGCTATAACCTATAACTGGCACTGCAGTGCTCCCCAGTCTCCCCCACAATTATAAGCTGTGTGAGCTGAGCAGTCAGACAGATATATAATATATATAGATGATGCAGCACACTGGGCTGAGCCTGAGCAGTGCACACAGATATGGTATGTGACTGAGTCACTGTGTGTATCGCTTTTTTCAGGCAGAGAACGGATATATTAAATAAACTGCACTGTCTGGTGGTCACTCACTAGTAAACTCTCTGCACTCTCTACACTTCTACAGTACTCCTCCTAGTCCTAAACTCCAGTAAATCTCTCTCTCTAATAATCTAAATGGAGAGGACGCCAGCCACGTCCTCTCCCTATCAATCTCAATGCACGTGTGAAAATGGCGGCGACGCGCGGCTCCTTATATAGAATCCGAGTCTCGCGATAGAATCCGAGCCTCGCGAGAATCCGACAGCGTCATGATGACGTTCGGGCGCGCTCGGGTTAACCGAGCAAGGCGGGAAGATCCGAGTCGCTCGGACCCGTGAAAAAAAACATGAAGTTCGGGCGGGTTCGGATTCAGAGAAACCGAACCCGCTCATCTCTAGTAAGTATGTGTATGCAAATAACTTATCCAGGGGCATTTTATCAGAGTGGTGGCCCACGCACAATCCTTGTCACACACACCCACAACCTGAAAGGAATTGAGCTGGTGCTTGTGCTGGAGACTCTGGCACTGGGCCTGCACCATATTTCTAAAGAAAGCCTAGGGAAAATCTGTTCAGGCAGTCACAAGATAAGTAAATAAATACTGTTGGCCTTTCCAAAAGATTTCCCTGGTGTGTTGAGTACATTTGATACATATTGCAATATGATATTTATAGCATAATAAGAGCAGGTGCAATATAGCAACAACAAAAACAACAACACATAAGTAAATCAGATAGCAATTTGGTTTACAGATGCAAATTTTAGTCTCTTGAGATTGTGTAGAACAACACATTTGCATCCGGCTGGACCAAATTCATAGCACAAAATGAGATTTTCTTTCCTTTAGAAAATCAAGTGACCTGACTGGCTATATTACTATTATAATTTAATTATAGAGCCACATATTCCTGCAACACTATAATATTTATTATTTACATTAGTGCTTACAGACTAAATTCCTTAACATACATTATGGTCCTTATTAGTTGGTGGCCAATTTACCTACCCATATGTTTTTGGATTGTGGGAGGAAATCAGGGCATCCAGAAGAAAAAAAAAATCAAACATAGGGAGAACATACAAACTCTTCACATATATACATCAAATCAATGGGAATCAAACCCAACATTCCAGGACTGTGAGGGTATAATGCTAAACTCAGAGCCATAGCAGGGCACACTGGTACACTAGCTAGGTACTCTCTGCCCCCTATGGAAGCACACTGTGCTTTATACAGTACTTAGTGCACCAGAGCTGCCGAGACATCAGAAAGAGCCATGGTGCTTCAGTTGGGGCATGGCCAATTGCATTGCATATTCTGCACTGATACAAATGTGCACGCCAATGGAAGAGTGTTGCATTGTCTTCCCTGCTGACTCAGGTCTAGGCTCAGGTAATCTGTATCTGCCCCACCCCCCAAATTGCAAAATAGTAGTATCTGGGCAGTGGCACTAAACGCACACCCCGCCTTCACAACCTATTCAACTGAAGCCCTTCTTACTCCATTATAATAAAATACCTACAAATGATTTGTATTTAGAAAATGAGGTACAAACAAAATGCAGGCGGATTACAAAAAGATACCATGAGATCAAAGAATTAGGACTATTCTTAAAGAGAAGGGGCAAATTAATCAAGGACACAAGCAACCAGGCTCAGCTACAGGCAGAGCCGGCCCTAGGCATAGGCAAACTAGGCAATTGCCTAGGGCATCTGGTATGCCTAGGGGCACAAGCAGCTTCTGCTGATTAAAATTATGGCCCTCATTCCGAGTCGTTCGCTCGGTATTTTTCATCGCATCGCAGTGAAATTCCGCTTAGTGCGCAGGCGCAATATTCGCACTGCGACTGCGCCAAGTATCTTTGCTATGAAGAAAGTATTTTTACTCACGGCTTTTTCATCGCTCCGGCGATCGTAATGTGATTGACAGGAAATGGGTGTTACTGGGCGGAAACACGGCGTTTTATGGGCGTGTGGCTGAAAACGCTACCGTTTCCGGAAAAAACGCAGGAGTGGCCGGAGAAATGGGGGAGTGGTTGGGCGAACGCTGGGTGTGTTTGTGACGTCAAACCAGGAACGACAAGCACTGAACTGATCGCACAGGCAGAGTAAGTCTGGAGCTACTCTAAAACTGCTAAGTAGTTTGTGATCGCAATATTGCGAAAACATCGGTCGCAATTTTAAGATGCTAAGATACACTCCCAGTAGGCGTAGGCTTAGCGTGTGTAACTCTGCTAAATTCGCCTTGCGACCGATCAACTCGGAATGAGGGCCTATATGCGGCATGCCTATATTCTGTGTGTAGCATTTTGTATGCAGATACAGCCACAGTCGCACACAATATATAGGCATGCCCTATATCATTTTAATCATCAGAAGCTGCTTGTGCATCCTAGCCATGTAGCAATGCAAATATGATGCATTTTCATAAAAAATAGGCACCCGACGTTAGCATAGCTGCCAGTTGACTCACGCCAGGAACTATGTGTGTCATTATGTGTATAAGGGCATTAATAATGTGTAACATATGTGTAAGGGGCACTATGTGTGTCATTATGTGTATAAGGGAACTAATAATGTGCCGCATATGTGTAAGGGACATTATGTGTGTCATTATGTGTATAAGGGCATTAACAATGTGTGGCATATGTGTAAGGGAAATTATGTGTATAAGGGCATTAATAAGGTTTGGCATAATGCGTAAGGCGCATTAGGTTTATAAGGACATTACTAATGTGTGTCATATGTGTAAGGGGCATTACTGTGTGGTATTAAGTGTATAAATGCATTATCAGTGTGTGGCATTATGTATATAAGGTGCTCTACTGTGTGGCGTAACGTATAGAAAGGGCACTACTGTGTGGTCTAATGAGAATAAGGAGCAATATGGTGTGGTGTAATGTGAATAAGGAGCAATATGGTGTGGGGTAATGAGAATAAAGAGCAATATGGTGTGGTGTAATGTGAATAAGGAGCAATTCAGTATGATATGTGAATGAGGGGCACTACTGTGAGGAGTAACGTATATAAGGTAAAGTGGTACTACTGTCTGATGTAATGTGAATAAGGGACATTATTGCATTATATATTGTGAATAAAGTTTCACTACTGTGAGTCATAAGTTGAATTGGGGGTACTATTGTGTGGCCATGCCCCTTGCCAGCAAAAACACATACCTTTTTGGGCTGTGCGCCGAATGTGCACAGCCCAAAATTAAAATTACAGGGGGTAGGAAAAAAAAAAGGACTTGCTATGGGTGGGGGGTGATGGTGCTGGGAAAGGGGTGCAGGGTCAGAGGCGGAACTAGTGGTGGTGCTAGGGGGCACCAGCCAAAATCTTGCCTAGGGCATCATATTGGTTAGGGCCGGCTCTGGCTACAGGTAACAGAAGAGTCCAATCATGTTTGAATCTTACACCCTGGAAACCTTATTCAGTAAAATACGACTAGCATAAAAAAAAAATTGTTACCGATTGCTTCAAACGTGAGATGTGACCAACCGGGTAATAAATGTGCCTACATGCAAGTAACAGGAGTAGGACAGGATATGTGACCACACCGTGAGGTGAAACGATGCTCAAATGCAGGGCCAGCTCCAGGCACGTTCCAATACAATAGAGCAGACGAATAGGGCGCCACACTTAATGGGTGCCGCTATTCTTGCCGCCATATTGGAGCCTGGAGCCAGCAGCAGCGTCCGTCTTGCGGCCCCCTAACAGTGGCTGTGATTGCCAGTGGGAGTGCTGTGGGCGGGCCAAAGCTAAACTATGTGAGCACTGTGCGGTGCCAGCGTCTGATGTCAGACACACAGCGCGCACATAGTTTAGCTTTGGCACGCCCAGAGCAGTCCCCCTCATCACAGCCACTGCTAGGAGGCTGTCCCTTCCCATGCACACTGTCAATAGTGCAGACTCCTGAGCACCCACTCGAAGTAAGCCCTGCCTTAAGGGTATTTTGTTTCTCAAATGGTGTATCTGGCACTGTTGGGGGGCATATCATGTGTATCTGGCACTGCTGGGGGGGCATATCATGTGTATCTGGCACTGCTGGGGGGCATATCATGTGTATCTGGCACTGCTGGGGGGCATATCATGTGTATCTGGCACTGCTGGGGGGGCATAGAATTTGTATCTGGCACTGCTGGGGGGCATATAATGTGTATCGGGCACTGCTGGGGGGCATATCATGTGTATCGGGCACTGCCGGGGATCATATCATGTGTATCTAGCACTGCCGGGGGGCATATCATGTGCATCTGGCACTGCCGGGGGGGCATATCATGTGCATCTGGCACTGCCGGGGGGGGCATATCATGTGCTTCTGGCACTGCCAGGGGGGCATATCATGTGCATCTGGCACTGCCGGGGGGGCATATCATGTGCATCTGGCACTGCCGGGGGGGGGCATATCATGTGCTTCTGGCACTGCCAGGGGGGCATGTCATGTGCATCTGGCACTGCCGGGGGAAGCATATAATGTGCTTCTGGCACTGCCAGGGGGGCATATCATGTGCATCTGGCACTGCCAGGGGGACATATCATGTGCATCTGGCACTGCCGGGGGGGCATATCATGTGCATCTGGCATTGCCGGGGGGGCATATCATGTGTATCTAGCACTGCCGGGGGCATATCATGTGCATCTGGCACTGCCAGGGGGGCATATCATGTGCATCTGGCACTGCCGGGGGGGGGGGGCATATCATGTGCATCTGGCATTGCCGGGGGGGCATATCGTGTGTATCTGGCACTGCCCTACTGGGGTCATTATGTTTATCAGGCACTGTACTGGAGACATAATGTGTAAGAAACACTACTGTGGCTGTTATGTGTAAGGCTGCTAAATGTGTGTGTAGAGGGTGTGTGAAAATATATTTATATATAGTTTTCAAGTCCATACTCTCCCGCGCCTCTATGTGCACGAAGAAAAACACTGTTCACAAGAAACACATATGCTTCTTTCAGATGCCGGGTCCCACCCGGGAACTGGAAACGGGTCCTTCCCGGATGGGACCCGGCCTTGGACCCTACACACTGCCATCCCGACCCAGAAATATACCTGGTCAGGTTGCCATCCAGGGGTGGGGAGAGAGCCGGCATCGGGGACAGGTGCGGGGACGGCGATGCGAAATGACATCATCTCCGCAGCGCCTCTCCCTATGCAGTGAACGGGTACCGGGTCGCTTCGAAATTACCCGGGAATAACCCTTCTTATAACCCGGGTTGAATTACCGGGTCAGGCAACCCAGGAATTCGTCCATGGCCCCTTTCACACCACACAGCGACCCGTGTCGACCTGGCAGTATACCGGGTTGATACCGGGTTATTTGTGCGGTGTGAAAGCACAGTGGATTTATGCATACATGTGCTGATTAGTGTGATTTGAATACCTTTATTTGAATAGGCAAAGTAGAACAGAGAGCTCTGTAATGTAGGCTGCGTATAGTAAGAGCGTGTTACCCTAGTGCAATTGCAAAGGCATGCAGACTGGAAATAGACGTATGTATTTTTTATGGGAATGCGCAACTAGTGGATGATGAAGGGGGCATTTGCCATCCCTAGAACCTACAGTAGTTGTGATTGGCTGTTAGGAATGCACAGCTGACTCTGACTGGTGATTACTTTGTTGCTCAGCCATAGAGTATGTATTTTTTTTTTTTTCATATGTGAAACGGAGTTGTTTCTGCTCTATTACATTTTTTTAAAAGTTTTATTGATGAATAATATATAGAATGTTTGTTGCAAAGAAAATAAATTGCTTAAAACATGGGCTCAAGTAGGACATAGGTGTCTACGAAGTGTGCTTGGTATAAATCTTAGTCATATGCTACTAATGCTGACAGGCTGGCATCCTAAAATATATGCCATGTTGCAAATAGAATATTTAATTAGTGCAATTTAAGTCTACAATTGTACATCAAATGCAAAGTAAGCAAATACAAAGTATTGTCTCAGGTTCAACAAAATTACAATTTACAGCTAATGTATCTTTGGAATGTATACTATGGGGTGTATCCCATAATTGTCGGAAACAGCTGTCTTTCCGACAAGACGGCAGCTTCCGACAGTCCCGTCCTATTCATTAGAATAGGGGGGTTCCGACCTATTCATTAGAGGCAGAATAGCCGCCGATCCATGTGCTTCTATCGGAAATAGGGCCAAATCCAACAGGTTTTGGCCCCCTTTCCGACAAACTCAATCCAACTTGAAAAAAAGTCTGATTGAGGTGAGGAGATGGGGAGTGCTGCGGCCGGCTACGGGGATGAGAGGTACCTTGCAAGGCCGTTCCCTGGCCAGGCACCTCTCTCCCTGCAGCGCCTTCCCCCACTGCCACAGACATGTCCCCCCGCCGCCAGCTCCCCCTATCAGCTGCCGATCTCAACTGCTCCCACCGCCGTCCAACTTACCCCTGCCGCCGTCCAGCTCACGCCCGCCGCCATTGCTCCCCCCGTCAGCTGCCGCAATCTGCACCCCTCCCGCCATCGCTGTCAGCGTACCCGGCATCCACTGACAGCAGCGGCAGGACAGGTCCACGGGTACTGCCAAATCCGACAGTCGGATTTGGCCGTCCATTGAATAGGGGTTGTCGGATCCATTCCGACAAATGCATGTTGGAATGGATCCGGCTCTTATTGAATACACCCCTGTGACTATTGAAGCTGGTGTCCATTTTTAATGGGATACTGTCAGGATACCAACAGCGGAATCCTTAAGGTTTGATAAAGTCACGTGATTCGTGACGAAATGCGTTAGGCTCCTCCCCTATACTCTGATCACCGACTACTGAATCTAACCTATTGGTATCGCTCATCCACGGGGATGCTCCCCGCTACTCTATAGAAGATCCCCTCCACTAACACGAGGATGCTCCGGCTAACGCTACTGCCTAGCGCCTTGTTTCACATCTCCAGCGGCTGCTACCTCCTCTTTGGAACCTCTGCAATAAACGGCGGCTCCAGTCAGCGCCACTGCACGGCGCCTTCAGCCAACAGAGGATTTCCCTTGCAATTAAGGACGGCTATGGCCAGCGCTACGATACGGCGCTAACAGCCATCAGAGGATTCTCCTTGCAATTAACGGCGGCCCTGGCCAGCGCTATTGCACGGCGCACTCAACTAATAGCAGCACCTTCGACTGGAAATACCGGTCATTACACGCTTTCATCCAAGTGGGCATCAAAGGACTTCCTCTAGCCCTCGGGAGATCACATGAATATTCTGGTCAACTATTACAAAGACACCGGTAAATATACAGTAGCAGCCTCTGTTAGAGCATTTTAGCTCACTCCCTCTCCTTGTTCAATTAGTTAGTGGGCTATAGTGGACTCCACCGAGGACGCTCGGTGTTCATAGCCCCAGGAGAGGTAATTATATACTACTAACAATTGTCATTTCATTCACTGCCGGGACTTCTATGTTTTATTAGCTAAAGTGTGCATGTTGTCTGCACCTGTAGCAAGATTTGTTACCAAGATAAATTCTTGAAGCGATACAATTTTAATAAGCATGTAAGAGTAATGATACATTTCTTAAACAGTGTTACAAATCTATATCTGCACTGAGTTAATACTCCATACATTGCTATAACCATACCAATTTGTGGACACTGTTTATCAGATATATCTACGGTCTTTTCAGAGAATATACAAATTTTATAATTCTTTTATATATTGTGTACCAGTTTTTTATTGGTGTGTTATTATTTTAATAAATATATTTTATATATCTTGGTTGTCAGCTCTCCACAATTATGGTATACTAACACTATAAGCGCAGCCAATCTTTTTTCGTTTTCTCTTGCATAAATTACCAAAGGCACATACACAGTGCTTTTTTGGCAGCGCTTTATTGTTGTTTGAACCAGTTATCAATAGGCGCTTTAAGCAGATTTGTCCTTGTTTTTGTTTTCTTATTCCCGGTAAGTACTGGATAGGGAAGGGTTGGAATGCTGAAAAGGACAGATTAGGGATAGTGGTAGGGTTGTATTACGTACCAGGATTCGGTGGGATCTTGACCATTGTGATGGTGCTGTTGACACCCAATCCGGGTCCGTGTTGCTCATTCATGACACAGAATTGACACGTCAATACAGAAGCTGTAAGCCTCTGGCTTCCACGTGCAGTCATTAAAACAAAGATCAAAACTAAAAATGTAAAAAATATATATTTTAATACAGCTGTAAGAAAATAAAAATGCTTAAATAAATTTAATTGAAATATTTTATAGGGAATTTTTTACTTTTTTTTTTACTTTTACTAAAATGGAAGATAAATGGTACCACTAACTCATATGTGGTATTGTATACTGCACCAATACAGTATCATATATAAATAAAAAAATAAAATGTTATTACATATAGTAAAAATCATAACAACATGCTAAGAAGCTCCCAAACACACCAGAATTACTTTCAATTTTGTTAGTTTCAGGATAGTACATGCAAAACTGTAGATAGTGACCATTCCTATAGACACCCCTTTTAGATAGGACTCCATAGTAGGCAGCAATAGTTGTTTAACCAAATGGCATAGTCCAAGAAAAGGTATATTTACCATGTAACCACTAGAGGAGAAGTCCCTGAGCTGTTAATCCTGTGTCCAGGCAGCAGTCCTTATATGACACGGTGTGGTTTCCATTAGGTCCAAAAGGCTGTCTATTTCAAAAGTCACTCGCTGTGTCTCAATGAGATGAGGAGTTCGAGGTTGGTTTGGGCACAAAGATGAGACCTCCTTGTAATCCTGGTGGATGGGTGACTATGTCCAATTTACGCGTTTCGCTGCGTCTAGTTCCAGCTTTATCAAAGGTCCTTTGTCCAAATGTCCCTGAGGTTATTTTTTTATAGTATTTCTACCCTCAATGTCTGTGGCATTTACTATATGCTTGTGCACCACAATAGCCATTTTCTGTAAATGGGTCGGGTAAGAAATCCATGTAAGCACAATCCCAACAGTCAGCATACTGCCAGCGGCATCCCAGTGGTCAATTTCTCAATAAGTATTTTAACCTTATCTCTAACCCAAACCCTATCCCACCACTCTCGCAGCCTAACCCTAACCATCCCCTCCTGCAGCCTAACCCTAACCCTCCCCCTAGTGCCTAATCCTAACCCCAGTACTTTCCATATGGATTCTGACCATTGGGATTCCACTGTTAGTATTCTGTCAGGATCCTGACCACATCCCATTCAAACACATCAGGCAAATGAAGAAGTGTTTCATAAACATCTGGAGTCACAAACTTACTGCCTACTTTGGAGCTGCCAAAATGGTGACCTTACTCCTGCTTCCTTTTCATTTTATATGTCTCAGTGTTTCATCACCAGGCCACAAGATAGGACCAGCTGCAGGTATTCACACAATCTCAGCAAAGATAATGTCCCACTGCTGAGTGCTTCTTTAAGTGAGGAGGTAGACTGTTACCTATTAAAAAAGATTAATAAATTACCTGGTCCCAACGGAATTCACCAAAGGGTTCTCATGGAGTTTCACTCTGAACTAGCAAGACCGCTATTATTGATCTTCAATGACTCACTTACATTAGGCATGATTCCTAAAGACTGGCATATAGCAGAAGTAGTGCCGATATTCAAATAGGGAAGTAAAACTGAACCGGGTAATTATAGACCAGTTAGTCTTACATCTATAGTGGGGAAAGTACTGAAAGGTATTCTAAGGGATAGTATACAGAAGTTCATTGAAGCCAACAAGGTTATTAATAGCAGCCAACATGGATTTGTGAAGGACAGATCATGTCAAACAAACTTACTAGGCTTTTATGAAACAGTGCGAACCTTGATCAGGTTAAGGAGGTGGATGTAATCTTTTTAGACTTTTCTAAAGTTTGACACAGTACTGCATAAGAGACTTATCTATCATTTACAAGAACTAGGGCTAGGGAGCACAATATGCACTTGGGTCAGGATTTGGTTAGATAATAGGGAGTAGCGCATTGTGGTAAATGGAACTTTTTCAAATTGGACTGAAGTACTTAGTGGTGTGCCACAAGGGTCTGTACTTGGGCCACTACTGTTCAACATTTTCAGTAACGATCTAGCAGTAGACCTAGAGAGCATGGTGTCAATTTTTGCAGACGATACCAAATTGTGTAAGGTTATAAATACGGAGGGAGATGCTGAGTCTCTCCAAAATGACTTAGTTAAACTGGAAGCATGGGCAGCAAAATGGAGAAAGAGCTTCAATACAGACAAGTGTAAGATACTGCACTGTGGTAGCAAGAACAAAATTAACACCTACATACTAAATGGGGTAAAATTAAGGGGATTCTGTACTGGAAAGAGACTTAGGTGTTTACATAGATAGCAAACTAAGCAGCAGTACCCAAAGTAGGACTGCAGCAAAGAAGGCTAACAAGGTATTAGCATGTACGTATAAAGAGGGGAATTGATGCAATGGATGAGAGTGTTATACTCCCATTATATAAATTCCTAGCAAGGCCCCATCTTGAATACTGTGCACAATTTTGGGCACTATACTATAAAAAGGATATCCTGGAACTAGAAAAGGTTCAGAAGCGAGCGACCAAACTAATTAAGGGGATGGAGATGCTGAAATACGAGGAAAGGCTTGCAAGGCTAGGCATGTTCACACTGGAAAAGAGGAGACTAAGAAGTGACATGATCAACATTTACAAATATATAAGTGGACAATACACAGAGCTTGCGGGGGATCTGTTTTTGATAAGATCAATAGAGAGGATGCGTGGACACCCACTTAGGTTAGAAGAGAGGAAATTTCACACACAGAAGTGAAAAGGTTTTTTCACAGTAAGGACAATACGTGTTTGGAATTACCTGCATGAGAGAGTAGTAATGGCGGATTCGGTCAACACTTTTAAGAATGGGCTAGATACATTCCTAATGGATAAGGATATACAGGGTTATGGTGCGTAGTCATGCACTATAGTCATTAAAATAATGAGGAATGAAGAATAAACACAAAGGCCGACATTAGCAACAGACAAAATTCGTCCAAAAAATAATACAGCGTAGGAGACCACATATACAGTAGGTTGAACTCCATGGACAAATTGTCTTTTTTTCAATTCAGAAACTATGTCACTATGTTACACTGGTTTTTGCTTCTGCTGTGTTGTACTCCTTAGATTTCCTACTATAAACTCTGTGCTCCTCATTCTAGATAATGTACATCTACAGACATCCTTATTTATTGTTGTCCAAAGACCTAGACTATATACATGTTTAACAGTTATGTCTAAAACTGAGATATACAGATGGAGCAACGTTTATCTTGGCTTCTCTGCTGCACCTAGGCACACCATGGTTTATTGGCATAAGAACTTCATCTATTGTTCTCAGCTGCAATACAAAACAGAGAGGACAAAACATCAAGGGATTAAGTCTTTACAGCAGGGGATTAAGTCTGACTGCCCTGGCTCAGTAAATCCTATTACAGGCCAAGATAAAGATGGCTCCATGTGTAACAGATATTTTCATTCTTCTTTGTAGATATTACTACAAATGCGTATGTATCTACCTTTCAAGAGACTGACCTCATATAAATTAAAATGCCTTTAGTGGAAATAAGTATCTGTACTTTATTTTTATCAATGTGTTAAAATATTTGAAGTTACTGGTGTTTACTGGAAGTAGAGTAATTAGCTGTGTGTAAAAGTAATGAAAGTGGCTCCTGACTGGCTGCCGGACCTCAAGCTTTGATTGGCTCACGAGCTCCCGCCATATTTAAAATGGCCACCACCGGAGACCGGACTCTGTGAAGGGTAGGAGAGATTCACACTACACTGTGCTCTCCTTACCTCCCCTCCCCTCAGACACCTGCAGCAGCAACAATAGCAGTGGCAGCATCATCAGCAGAAGCCCAAGCCCAGCAGCAGAGAGCACTATTGGGGCATTACATGTATCTGGCACTGCTGGGGGCATTACATGTATTTGGCACTGCTGGGGTATTATATGTAACTTGTACTATTGGGGTATTATGTGTATCTGGCACTGCTGGGGGTATTATGTGTATCTGACACTGCTGGGTGCATTACATGTGTCTGGCACTACAAGGGGGTATTACATTTATCTGGAACCACTGGGGGTATTATGTGTAACTGGCACTTCTGTGGGCATTATATGTATCTGGCACTGCCTGGGGTGTTCTGTGTAACTGGCACTACTGGGGGCATTACATGTATCTGGCACTGCCTGGTTTATTCTGTGTAACTGGCACCTCTTGGGTATTATGTGTATCTGGCATTGCTGGGGCTATTATGTGTATCTGGCACTTCTGGGGGCATTACTTGTATCTGGCACTGCTGAAGGCATTACGTGTATCTGGCACCCCTGGGGGTATTATGTGTAACTGGCACTACTGGGGGCATTACATGTATCTGGCACTGCTGGGGGCATTATGTGTAACTGGCACCTTTGGGGTATTATATTATCTGGCAATGCTGGGGGCATTACATGTATCTTGCACTGCTGGGAGTATCGTGTATTTGGCACTGCCGGGGGCATTATGTGTAACTGGCACTGCTGGGGGTATGACGTGTACCTGGCGCTACTGAGGGCCTTATGGTTTTTACCAAATCTTATTTTGAAGGGGCAGTATGTGTAAGCAGCTATGACTGAGGTATTATGTGTAAGGCTGTCAATTATGTGTGTAGAGGGGGGGTGATTATATGTATTAGTTTGAGTATTTATATATAGTTTGATAACATAATATATAGTTGCGAGGCCATGCCCACTTTCCCAGCAGTGCGTGCACTACTGGAAAGGTGGGAGGGGCACTTTCAAAAATTCTTCTTGGGGTGCTAGTAGAGCTGGAGTCGGCCCTTCCTCCTACAGTACATCACAATGCTACCTATACACACTACATCCCTGTACTATATCACTGAACTACATCCCCAAATTACATCACTATGCTACCTCCCCACACTACATACAGACACGATATCACTACGTTACCTCCACAAATTCCCACAATACATCCCCTGCGCTATATCACAGCACTACCTCAATAAGCTATCTGTCCGCACTATGGCCCTCATTCCGAGTTGATCGCTCGCTAGCAGTTTTTAGCAGCCGTGCAAACGCTAAGCCACTGCCCTCTGGGAGGGTATGTTAGCTTAGCAGAAGTGCGAACGAAAGGATCGCACAGCGGCTACAAAAATTTTTTTGTGCAGTTTCAGAGTAGCTTCAGACCTACTCAGCACTTGCGATCACTTCAGACTGTTCAGTTCCTGTTTTGACGTCACGAACACGCCCTGCGTTCTCCCAGCCACACCAGCGTTTTTCCTGGCACGCCTGTGTTTTTCCTGGCACGCCTGCGTTTTTCCGAACACTCCCTGAAAACGGTCAGTACACACCCAGAAACGCCCTCTTCCTGTCAATCACTCTGCGGCCAGCAGTGCGACTGAAATGCTTCGCTAGACCTTGTGTAAAACTGCATCGGCCGTTGTGAAAGTACGTTGCGCGTGTGCATTGCGCTGCATACTCATGCGCAGAACTGCCGAGTTTTTCCCTGATCGCTGCGAACGAACAACTCGGAATGACCACCTAAATCACTGCACTCTCCACACTACATCACTAAACTACCTCATGAAACTACCTTACTACATTACCTCACCACACTACATTACTACACTACCTCACCACACTACAATCACTACTACAACCAACCCTGCTGCCAACCAATGGGAGAGCTGGTGGGCATGGCCAGACACTAGCATATGTGGTAACTGGCAGGAGCAGTTACTGAAGACATCAGAGATCTGTAGCTATTACTGCACCCACTCTATACATTACTCACAGCAGCCAAAACATTTAGGATTCACAGTATAAAGGACCAGTGAACTTATAAATCAAAAATAATTCTGAAGTAACAGTAACAGTAATAGCAGTACTTTACAACTACAGATTAACTGTCATTAGTACTCACTCATACATCCTAATACAGACTATAAAAACCATGAGGATTATACAGGATGATTTATCTAAGAGGATTATTACCACTCCCAGGAACATAACCCACAAAAATGACCAATTTCACACTCCACTATTAAAACACTTAAATGCATTTAAGTAGAAAAGTCAGGACTGTTCTGAACGTTGCAAACAGTTACTATCACTACAACAGTGACATCTAGAGGACGAAGTGTATAATTACATTGATCAGCCGTATAATTAGCCTGTAGTATGAATAACCGTAGAGTGGATACAATTTATAGCTGGATAGAATTGAATTAGCAAAGAGCAACAAGCAACTAGTTACATATCTGAAATTTTAGCAGGAGGCAAGTGTAATGTTAATGAGGAGCAATTGTATGCTGGACAGTGACCTTAATAACTCTCTCTCTCGCAGGGGCGTAAATTCATCCCAGTCAACTGGAGAAAAGTTGAAGTGTGGTGCCACCCCCACCTTAAAAAAGGGAAAACAAATATAGGGGGGGGGGGGGGGGGTGCACGTGCGCACGCACTCTCAGGGATTGTACTCTCTCTAACCTTAAAATGTATGCTGAAAAAGGTTGTTGAGAAGGATGGGACAAACTGAGATTACTTATTGCCATATTTGATGTTGGATATTAAAGAAGTACCTCAGTCTTCTACACGATTCTCTCCTTTTGATCTGTTGTAAAATGCAGACATCCCAGAGGGTTGCTAGATGTTGCTAAAGAGACATGGGAAGGTCAGCTTACACCCAAACAGAGGCGGATCTAGCGGCAGTGCAAGCGGTGCATTGCACCGAGGCCCGCCGCTCTAAAGGAGCCCTCAGCCGGCTGCACCATAATGAGTCATACTGACTCATATACTGCCCACCAGTGCGCTGCCTGGCCGGGACAATTATTGCCTGGCGTGACGGAGGGAGGAGAGGAAGCATCGGCGTGTGTTCTATCTGTTTAATGAAGGGTGATGACCTCAATCATCATCACCCTTCGAGTCATCTGCGCCGCTGCTGCAACCGTCTCTCTAATGAGCCGGGCCGCACACCGTAAGGGCTGTAACACACACTACGGTTTTTCCCGGATGGCAAAAAGCCGGACAAACTTTGTCCGGCTTTTTGTCATCCGGGAGAAACCGGCAGTGTCTGTCACACAGGACGGCTTTGAGCCGTGTGTGATGCTGTGCGCATGCGCAGCATCAGACACGGCTTCAGAAAAAAACGTTGTGTGTGAAAGCTCCCCTTCACACACACGGTTTACTGGCTCCAAAGACGGCCCGGCGGGGACCTTCCAGTGGTGAGACCCGGCTGCAACCCGGCAGCCGGGCCGGGGCCGTGCAGTGTGAAGGGACCCTAGCCCTCACACTGTTAACTACAATGCCGGCACGGGAAAAAGCCGTCCGGCTTTTTCCCGGCCGGCAAAAGCCGGGTAGTGTGTTTCAGCCCTAAATGCTGAGTGACTGCTAAGACACGCCTCCCTCTCCTTTCTTCCTGTGTGTTGTGTACGCAGCATGAAGGGCGCAGGCGGGAGCAGCTGCACAGAGAAGAGCCTGCTTAACAGTTTGAGCCAGCATAAAGTAATACAGTACAGCAGGTACTTGAATCAATAGTATGCTGTGAAACTAAGATTAGAAATGTAAATCCCGGGCACATGTGTGTGTATGTATGTACAGATGTGTCCACATACATCTTTGCTATATCCCGCCATGTATGGTACAGTTTTGCATGGCATAGACTCAGAGATTTAGCCATGCCTTGTGATTTTTCTTAATTTGCTTCTTTAATATGTTATTTCTCTGACGTCCTAGTGGATGCTGGGAACTCCGTAAGGACCATGGGGAATAGCGGGCTCCGAAGGAGACTGGGCACTCTAGGGGCTCTCCTGAGCTTCTAGTAAAGAAAGTATTTATTAGGTTTTTTATTTTCAGTGAGATCTGCTGGCAACAGACTCACTGCAACGAGGGACTTAGGGGAGAGAAGCGAACCTACCTGCTTGCAGCTAGCTTGGGCTTCTAGGCTACTGGACACCATTAGCTCCAGAGGGATCGAACACAGGCCCAGCCTCGGTCGTCCGGTCCCGGAGCCGCGCCGCCGTCCCCCTTGCAAAGCCAGAAGCATGAAGATCTTTACGGAAATCGGTGGCTGAAGACTCCGGTCTTCATTAAGGTAGCGCACAGCACTGCAGCTGTGCGCCATTGCTCCCTGTGCACACCACATACTCCGGTCACTGATGGGTGCAGGGCGCTGGGGGGGGGGGGGGGGGCGCCCTGGGCAGCAATTAGAGTACCTTAAAGTGGCTAATCACACATAATATAGCCTAAGAAGCTATATATGTGTAAAATACCCCTGCCACATTATTATTATAAAAGCGGGAGAAGTCCGCCGAAAAAGGGGCGGGGCTATCTCCCTTAGCACACTGGCGCCATTTCCTCTCACAGCTCCGCTGGAAGGACGCTCCGCAGGCTCTCCCCTGCAGTTTCCAGGCTCAATAGGGTAAAAAAGAGAGGGGGGCACTAAATTTAGGCGCATATACTATATATATAGCGGCTATAGGGTAAATCACTTGTGTAGTGTAACTCCCTGCATTATATAGCGCTGTGGTGTGTGCTGGCATACTCTCTGTCTCCCCAAAGGACTTTGTGGGGTCCTGTCCTCAGTCAGAGCATTCCCTGTGTGTGTGCGGTGTGTCGGTACGGCTGTGTCGACATGTTTGATGAGGAGGCTTATGTGGAGGCGGAGCAGGTGCCGATAAATGTGATGTCACCCCCTGCGGGGTCGACACTGAGTGGATGGATATGTGGAAGGAATTACGCGACAGTGTCAACTCCTTACATAAAAGGTTTGACGACATAGCAGATGTGGGACAGCCGGCTTCTCAGCCCGTGCCTGCCCAGGCGTCTCAAAAGCCATCAGGAGCTCAAAAACGCCCACTACCTCAGATGGCTGACACAGATGTCGACACGGATACTGACTCCAGTGTCGACGACGATGAGACTAGTGTACATTCCAACAGAGCCACCCGTTACATGATTACGGCAATGAAAAATGTGTTGCACATTTCTGACATTAACCCAGGTACCACAAAAAAGGGTATTATGTTTGGGGAGAAAAAGCAACCAGTGGTTTTTCCCCCATCTGATGAGTTGAATGAAGTGTGTGAAGAAGCGTGGGCTTCCCCCGATAAGAAATTAGTGATTTCTAAAAAGTTGCTAATGGCGTACCCTTTCCCGCCAGAGGACAGGATACGTTGGGAGACATCCCCTAGGGTGGATAAAGCGCTCACACGCTTGTCAAAGAAGGTGGCACTACCGTCTCAGGATACGGCCGCCTTAAAGGAGCCTGCGGATAGAAAGCAGGAGGCTATCCTGAAGTCTGTATATACACACTCAGGTATTATACTGAGACCGGCTAATGCTTCAGCATGGATGTGCAGTGCTTTCTGCTGCGTGGTCAGATTCCCTGTCTGATAACATTGATACCCTCGACAGGGACACTATATTGCTAACCATAGAGCATATTAAAGACGCAGTCTTATACATGAGAGATGCACAGAGGGATATTTGCCGGCTGGCATCTAGAATTAATGCAATGTCCATTTCTGCCAGGAGAGGATTGTGGACTCGGCAGTGGACAGGTGATGCAGATTCTAAAAGGCACATGGAGGTTTTGCCTTACAAAGGTGAGGAATTGTTTGGGGACGGTCTCTCGGACCTCGTTTCCACAGCAACAGCTGGGAAGTCGACATTTTTACCCCATGTTCCCTCACAGCCAAAGAAAGCACCGTATTATCAGGTACAGTCCTTTCGGCCCCAGAAAGGCAAGCGGGTTAAAGGCGCGTCCTTTCTGCCCAGAGGCAGAGGTAGAGGGAAAAAGCTGCACCATACAGCCACTTCCCAAGAACAAAAGTCCTGTCCCGCTTCCTCTAAGTCGACCGCATGACGCTGGGGCTCCACAGGCGGAGCCAGGTGCGGTGGCGGCCCGTCTCCGGAACTTCAGCGACCAGTGGGCTCGCTCACGGGTGGATCCCTGGATTCCACAAGTGGTATCTCAGGGGTACAAGCTGGAATTCGAGACGTCTCCCCCTCGCCGTTTCCTCAAATCAGCCTTGCCAACAGCTCCCCCAGACAGGGAGGCAGTGCTGGAGGCGATTCATAAGCTGTATTCTCAGCAGGTGATAATCAAGGTACCCCTCCTTCAACAAGGACGGGGTTACTATTCCACAATGTTTGTGGTACCGAAACCGGACGGTTCGGTGAGACCCATTTTAAATTTGAAATCCTTGAACACTTATATAAGAAGGTTCAAGTTCAAAATGGAATCGCTCAGGGCGGTTATTGCAAGCCTGGACGAAGGGGATTACATGGTATCACTGGACATCAAGGATGCTTACCTGCATGTCCCCATTTACCCTCCTCACCAGGAGTACCTCAGATTTGTGGTACAGGACTGTCATTACCAATTCCAGACGTTGCCGTTTGGTCTGTCCACGGCACCGAGGGTATTTACCAAGGTAATGGCCGAAATGATAATACTCCTTCGGAAAAAGGGTGTTTTAATTATGCCGTACTTGGACGATCTCCTTATAAAGGCGAGGTCCAGGGAGCAGTTGTTGGTCGGCGTAGCACTATCTCGGGAAGTGCTACAACAGCACGGCTGGATTCTGAATATTCCAAAGTCGCAGCTGGTTCCTACAACGAGTCTACTGTTCCTGGGGATGGTTCTGGACACAGACCAGAAAAAAGTGTTTCTCCCGGAGGAGAAAGCCAAGGAGTTGTCATCTCTAGTCAGAGACCACCTGAAACCAAAACAGGTGTCGGTGCATCACTGCACGCGAGTCCTGGGAAAGATGGTAGCTTCCTACGAAGCAATTCCATTTGGCAGGTTCCATGCAAGGATCTTTCAGTGGGATCTGTTGGACAAGTGGTCCGGATCGCATCTTCAGATGCATCGGCTGATAACCCTGTCTCCAAGGACCAGGGTGTCTCTGCTGTGGTGGCTGCAGAGTGCTCATCTTCTAGAGGGCCGCAGATTTGGCATACAGGACTGGGTCCTGGTGACCACGGATGCCAGCCTTCGAGGCTGGGGGGCAGTCACACAGGGAAGAAACTTCCAAGGACTATGGTCAAGCCAGGAGACTTCCCTACACATAAATATTCTGGAACTAAGGGCCATTTACAATGCCCTAAGTCAGGCAAGACCCCTGCTTCAACACCAGCCGGTGCTGATCCAGTCAGACAACATCACGGCGGTAGCCCATGTAAACCGACAGGGCGGCACAAGAAGCAAGTTGGCGATGGCAGAAGCCACAAGGATTCTCCGATGGGCAGAAAATCACGTGATAGCACTGTCAGCAGTGTTCATTCCGGGAGTGGACAACTGGGAAGCAGACTTCCTCAGCAGACACGACCTCCACCCGGGAGAGTGGGGACTTCATCCAGAAGTCTTCAAAATGATTGTAAACCGTTGGGAAAGGCCACAGGTGGACATGATGGCGTCCCGCCTCAACAAAAAACTAAAAAGATATTGCGCCAGGTCAAGGGACCCTCAGGCGATAGCTGTGGACGCTCTAGTGACACCGTGGGTGTACCAGTCGGTTTATGTGTTCCCTCCTCTGCCTCTCATACCCAAGGTACTGAGAATAATAAGGAGAGGAGTAAGAACTATACTCGTGGTTCCGGATTGGCCAAGTAGAGCTTGGTACCCAGAACTTCAAGAAATGATCTCAGAGGACCCATGGCCTCTGCCGCTCAGACAGGACCTGCTGCAGCAGGGGCCCTGTCTGTTCCAAGACTTACCGCGGCTGCGTTTGACGGCATGGCGGTTGAACACCGGATCCTAAAAGAAAAGGGCATTCCGGAGGAAGTCATTCCTACACTGATTAAAGCTAGGAAAGATGTGACCGCAAAACATTATCACCGCATATGGCGGAAATATGTTGCTTGGTGTGAGGCCAGGAAGGCCCCAACGGAGGAATTTCAGCTAGGTCGATTTCTGCACTTCCTACAGTCAGGGGTGACTATGGGCCTAAAATTGGGTTCCATTAAGGTCCAGATTTCGGCTCTGTCGATTTTCTTCCAAAAAGAACTGGCTTCACTGCCTGAAGTTCAGACTTTTGTAAAGGGAGTGCTGCATATTCAGCCCCCTTTTGTGCCCCCAGTGGCACCTTGGGATCTCAACGTGGTGTTGGATTTCCTAAAGTCGCATTGGTTTGAGCCACTTAAAACCGTGGAGATAAAGTACCTCACGTGGAAGGTGGTCATGCTGTTGGCCTTGGCGTCGGCCAGGCGTGTATCAGAATTGGCGGCTTTGTCATGTAAAAGCCCTTATCTGATTTTTCATATGGATAGGGCGGAATTGAGGACTCGTTCCCAATTCCTTCCTAAGGTGGTATCAGCTTTTCATGTGAACCAACCTATTGTGGTGCCTGCGGCTACTCGGGACTTGGAGGATTCCAAGTTGCTGGACGTAGTCAGGGCCCTGAAAATATATGTTTCCAGGACGGCTAGAGTCAGAAAAACTGACTCGCTATTTATCCTGTATGCACCCAACAAGCTGGGTGCTCCTGCTTCAAAGCAGACTATTGCTCGTTGGATCTGTAGCACGATTCAACTTGCACATTCGGCGGCTGGACTGCCGCATCCTAAATCTGTAAAAGCCCATTCCACGAGGAAGGTGGGCTTTTCTTGGGCGGCTGCCCGAGGGGTCTCGGCTTTACAACTTTGCCGAGCTGCTACTTGGTCGGGTTCAAATACGTTTGCAAAATTGTACACGTTTGATACCCTGGCTGAGGAGGACCTTGAGTTTGCTCATTCGGTGCTGCAGAGTCATCCGCACTCTCCCGCCCGTTTGGGAGCTTTTGTTATGATTCCAGCACTCTGGTCTGAGGAGATCTTATAACAAGGACCTGAGCACTGGAAAGTAATGCTGGGAAAGGGAGCGGGAATGGAAAATAGCCCCGTGCTGTCAGAAATCCCTTGCGAGACTATGGTTGCTTGAGCCCATGGCAGCCGCGTTTGAAGGGCGGATTACGTCTGCCCAACTCCGATGCCCCCTCAGGTCTTAATGGGAGACAAAGGGAAATCCGAGACAGGGTGATAACAAGGGGCCCTCTAACTAAGCAACAAGACCAGGGGCTACAAGCTAACTTAAAACTAGAATATGTGCGGAAAAACCGCCAGGGAAAAGGACAACCAAAATACCCACTTGTCCACTCTCCTACCCGGCACCGCCGAGTTCCGGAGAGGACTTGTGGAAGCGGAACTCTCCGCAAATGCTCCGAAACAGAATACAAAATAAAGCGGGCTGAGCCGCAGCACACGGCAGAGCCGCAACTCACGAACACCACACGAGATTCTCTGGCGATCGTTGCGGACATTAAGGGACCAGAAGACTTCTTGGGATGAGATGACAACTCCAAGATTCAGGACCTCTGAGGACAGGAATGACCGGACACAGCAGGATTGGAACAGACGTTCAGCAAACCTAAGCAGCATGCAGGAAGCTATTACCGGCGTCTGTGTGAAGCACTGAGAAGGTATTTAGCAATGAGTCCTCCAATCAGATGTTCAGAATCTGATTACCCTAAATGCTGTGCAGCTGCCCTGCTGCACGCCCAGAAAACCAGTGTGTGTGTGTTGTTAAATTGACCCTGCAACGGGGAACGCGGTCCGCCTGTGGCGTCCCCGTTGCTAGGGTCCAGGCGGCTCAGCGCGCCCGGCGTCCCTGCGTTGCTAGGGAGCCGGCGGCTACGCGCGCACGGCTTCCCAGCGTTGCTAGGGACCCGGCGGCAAGCACGCTCGGCGTCCCTAGTTGCTAGGCGCCGGGCCGCGAGGACATCGCGGACCCCGGCGCCTAACAGCTTTGGTATAATCCCCATGGTCCTTACGGAGTTCCCAGCATCCACTAGGACGTCAGAGAAAATAAGAATTTACTCACCGGTAATTCTATTTCTCGTAGTCCGTAGTGGATGCTGGGTGCCCATCCCAAGTGCGGATTGTCTGCAATACTTGTATATAGTTATTGCCTAACTAAAGGGTTATTGTTTGGAGCCATCTATTCGAGAGGCTCAGTTGTTGTTCATATTGTTCACTGGGTATAGTATCACGTGTTGTACGGTGTGATTGGTGTGGCTGGTATGAGTCTTACCCGGGATTCCAAATCCTTTCCTTATTGTGTCTGCTCTTCCGGGCACAGTTTCCCTAACTGAGGTCTGGAGGAGGGGCATAGAGGGAGGAGCCAGTGCACACCAGGTAGTCCTAATTCTTTCTTAGAGTGCCCAGTCTCCTTCGGAGCCCGCTATTCCCCATGGTCCTTACGGAGTTCCCAGCATCCACTACGGACTACGAGAAATAGAATTACCGGTGAGTAAATTCTTATTTTTATACATATTCTATTATGGCAAACAAAAATTTTAAAATTCATCCACTCGCTACTCGTGAAAAACAGCTTAGCCATGTTTTGCATGATGTGCCAAATTTGTAAAAAAGCAAAGATGTAAGTGGACACATCTCTATGTTGTATGTATGTATGTATGTGTGTGTATATATATATATATATATATATATACAGAAAGCCCAGCACTCTCCATGTAGGTTAAAGGTAACACTGCCGCAATGCATTCCTTGGGTCTGAAACCCTATTACCAGCAACGGTGGAAGAGGCGGAACTTAAAAGTGTTTCCAACGTTTCAAGACTCTGCCCCTTATGCATATACTATTGCCATAATATCATTAAAAGGTTGTGTTATCTTCGATTCTCTGTGTGTTTAATAGTGCCGTGAGTTTTGCCCCACTGTTTTATATTTATATACTTTTTCAGATTTTTTTTTTTTTATGAGACTGAAGGCTGTATTGATGCTCACTAATGCTGTCTGTAGTATATCGCGGTGCTGATGCTGTTTGACCTATATGATGCTCACTAATACTGTCTGTAGTATATGGTGGTGCTAATGATGTCTGTACTATATGATGTTCACTAATGCTGTCTGTAGTATATGGCGGTGCTAATGCTGTCTGACTTATATGATACTCACTAATACTGTCTGTACTATATACTGGTGCTAATGCTGTCTGTACTATATGATGCTCACTAATACTGTCTGTACTATATGCTGGTGCTAATGCTGTCTGTACTATATGATGCTCACTAATACTGTCTGTACTATATGCTGGTGCTAATGCTGTCTGTACTATATGATTCTCACTAATACTGTCTGTACTATATGCTGGTGCTAATGCTGTCTATACTATATGATGCTCACTAATACTGTCTGTACTATATGGCGGTGCTAATACTGTCTGTACTATATGATTCTCACTAATACTGTCTGTACTATATGCTGGTGCTAATGCTGTCTGACTTATATGATGCTCACTAATACTGTTTGTACTATATGCTGGTGCTAGTGCTGTCTGTACTATATGATGCTCACTAATACTGTCTGTACTATATGCTGGTGCTAATGCTGTCTGTACTATATGATGCTCACTAATACTGTGTACTATATGCTGGTGCTAATGCTGTCTGTACTATATGATGCTCACTAATACTGTCTGTACTATATGGCGGTGCTAATACTGTCTGTACTATATGATTCTCACTAATACTGTCTGTACTATATGCTGGTGCTAATGCTATCTGTACTATATGATGCTCACTAATACCATACCTCCCAATTGTCCCGATTTTCGCGGGACTGTCCCGCTGTCCCACCCGTGGGCCGCAGTGTCCCGCGGTGGGGGGGGGGGGGGCAGTTGGGAGTCTCTGTCTGTCGCTGCCCTGCTTAGCAGAGCAGCGGTGAATAGACGTCTATTCACTGGAGTCCGAGGAAGAGGGGGCATGCCAGCGGCTCACAGAGCGCTGGGCATGCCCCCTTAGTGACAAAAACAGGGGGCGTGGCTCGCGATCGCGGGTCTTCCTGTGAAGCCACGCCCCCTTTCCTAGGCCACATCCCCTTTTCGGGAGTGCGCGCGGCATCGCCGCGCGTGTGTCCCGCTTGGTCCAAGTTCAAAGTTGGGAGGTATGTAATACTGTCTGTACTATATGGTGGTGCTAATACTGTCTGTACTATATGATTCTCACTAATACTGTCTGTACTATATGCTGGTGCTAATGCTGTCTGACCTACATGATGCTCATTAATACTGTCTGTACTATATGGCGGTGCTAATACTGTCTGTACTGTATGATGCTCACTAATACTGTCTGTACTATATGGCGGTGCTAATACTGTCTGTACTATATGGTGGTGCTAATACTGTCTGTACTATATGATGCTCACTAATACTGTCTGTACTATATGGCGGTGCTAATACTGTCTGTACTATATGGTGGTGCTAATACTGTCTGTACTATATGATGCTCACTAATACTGTCTGTACTATATGCTGGTGCTAATGCTGTCTGACCTACATGATGCTCATTAATACTGTCTGTACTATATGGCGGTGCTAATACTGTCTGTACTGTATGATGCTCACTAATACTGTCTGTACTATATGGCGGTGCTAATACTGTCTGTACTATATGATGCTCACTAATGCTGTGTGTAGCATATTTAGGTAACTAAGCTGTGTGTAGTATATGTAGGTAACTAATGCTGTGTGTAGTATATGTAGGTAACTAATGCTGTGTTGTAGTATAGTGCGGTCGCTAATGCTGTCTTGTAGTATATGGTCCTTACGAATGCTGTCTGTAATATATGCGCATGCTGTCTATAGTATGTGGCGGTGCTAATTCTGTCTGTAGTATATTGTGCTCACTAATGCTGTGTGTAGTATATGGGGGATCACCAATGCTGTATGTAGTATATGTAGGTCAATGTTCTCTACATTGCGGACACTGATATTGTCTCTATTATATGGTTGCATATAGCTAAAGGGTAATTACCATCTACTGGTATAAGGTGGCACCAGGTGACAGGCTAGCTTCACCCCTGGGGAGGAGGATGTGAGGCCCCTTCCACTCTCCACCCATCATATCTCAGCGTTCCCGACTTTTCTTCTCTGCCTTCCTCTTACCACCAGCATTGGGGATCTGACATCGCAATCTCGTGATCGTCACCAGCACAAAAACCCAGGGAGAGGAAGAGGAGCTGCCCTAAATGTGCTGCAGTTCTGGTATGGGACCAGGTAAGTAAAGGCTCTTCGGAATCTCTGCCCACACCTCTCACACTTCTGCTATGCCATCTGATCCAATCCCTGCATACACAACACACACTCCACACAGGGTATTAGTATTATTCTGATTTTATTAAAGACTATTTTGCATTACTCAACTTCCGGTTCCGGGTGCATGGAGTGAGCAGCGCGTCTCACAGCTCTCCTCCGTCCCCGGCTATTTTACTGCTTTTACAAGGCCTCCAATCTCCCCCACACCTCTTCTTGTACCACCTGCACCTCATGATGGACAAATTTGTCACAGCCAGTCAGCCGGCGCGCTCGCAGCAGCAAACGCTGCGCCAAGTGAAACGGAGCTCAGACCCTGTATTGGCGCCGGGCACGGAGACGCATGGGGCTTCTCCAGTATCAAAGAAGCCGACAACTGAATCACTGGATGCTGACAAGACTCCCTCTCAGAGACAACATGACTCCCCCCTTTGTTATGGGGATCTGGTGGACGCAATTACCTCAACTGTAGGTCCGCTTCTCTCTAAAGCGGTAAGTGACATAACTACTCAAATACATCAGCTAAATATCAGGGTTTCCACCGCTGAGAACAGGATAGGATCAATTGCCCATAATTTGGCTGATTATCAAGGCGCTGTAAAACGGCTGGAAAAAGAAAACTATGCCATTACTAATCGCCTAGAAGAAATCGAAAATCGCTCTAGGCGTAACAATATCAGGGTGGTGGGTCTTCCTGAGTCATTCAAGGGCCCGTCCCTGGAACATTTTGTGAAAGATACTCTACCTCAACTGTTGGGGATTAACGATCTATGTAAAGATATGGTTATTGAAAGGGTCCACCGCATAGGCCCACCCCCTCGCTCTACTGATACCCGTCCCAGGGTCACCATATTCAAGTGCCTAAGCTACACGCACAAACTGGAAATCTGGAGAGCTTCCAGGAAACAGCCTGTTATTAAATGGGAAGGCAAAACGCTGCGTCTTTTCCAAGACTTCTCAGTAGAATTAACCAAAGCACGAAGAGCCTTCTCTCCGATATGTACACGCCTAATCGCTGACAAGCAGAAGTTCGCCTTGATTTATCCAGCCAAACTGCGCATTTTTGATAAAGACAAGCACTTTGATTTCCTGTCCCCTGACGATGCAGCTGATTTCCTTTGCGATAAAACAAAAGCCTCTGAGGATGATATTTCTGATAAGCCTTAATAGCTTAATCTTGTATCTACATACAGGTTACTTCAGGGTGCCAACCCTCCTTTTTGGGGAAGGATATGTATATGCCTACGGAATATACATCCCATCCCTGACCAATATGGGGAGATTTTCTGGATCTATAACCGGGGATGCTGGGAGTTATGCTCCGGGTTATAGTGGTTATAGTTTTGTTTTCACATTGATTGTTCAGAAAAATGTTGAAAGTGTCTGGAAGTGACATCTTACTCCCGCATTTGCATTGGACATGCACAGCATGTCACGTCTATTTTTTTCTTGTTACATGTTTGTTTGTCTCCCCCTTCCCCATGTATTCTCCCCCCCCCTCCCCCCTGTTCTCTTCTTTCTCTCACAGCATCCTCAAAATTTGATAACGAGGTAGGATATATGCTTTTACTCCGTACTCTCGATGACCTCACTTAAGGTAGGATCCCTGAATGTGGGAGGTTTCAATTCTCCTGCAAAACGTAGGAAAATACTGGTATATTGTAACAAACTGAAATTAGACCTGGTATTTATTCAGGAAGCACATTTAATTAATTCGGAAATATTGAAGCTTCAAATGTTAGGCTGGAAACTGGTAGCATCTTCCCCATATACCTCGAAGGCCAGAGGAGTTGTGATTTTAATTAAACGTAGTATACCCCTTACAATTTCCAAGATTATTACAGATCCTGAGGGAAGATTTGTTATAGCCCATGTCTCATTATTTTCCTCCCCTTATGTCCTCTGTAATGTATATGCACCCACAGTCTACAACAAACAATTTATCTTGCAGATGATCTCCACACTAACACCCTTTCTCCATGAACCCCTGATGGTGTGTGGGTATTTTAACCTTATTTCGGATAGACTTCTAGATAGATTCTCTACTCCCAATCACTCCTGCTCTCTACCCAAATATGGAGTACCCTACTTGATTTCCCGATTGCTGTTGGTAGATATTTGGCGAGCTTTGAATCCTACTGTAAAAGAATATACTTGTCTATCAGCCGCCCACCACTCCTTGTCTAGAATAGACTACGTACTGCTCTCACAGACCCTGTTTACTAGAGCTTCCTCAGTCCATATAGAACCTATCTCGGTGTCTGATCACTCCCTATTGAGATTTGAGTTGCACATCTCTTCGGAGAGGTCGACTCAGATCTCCTGGCGCTTTCCCTCCCACCTCCACGCTTCCCCTGATTTTAGAGAGATGTTGACGGACAGCTGGAGAAAATTCTCATGTACTAACGAAGCACAAGCGGATTCAGACCCTCCCCTTTTCTGGCAAACAGCCAAAGCAGTATTAAGAGGTGATATAATCTCCTATGTAGCTAAACTTAATAAGTCCTATACTGCTTCTTACCTCCACCTTCAACAGAGCCTCTCTACGGCCTACGTAGAACTTAGTAGATCCCCAACCTCATATAACAAATTGAAATATAATACAGCCAAAACGCATTTTGACGAATATCTCACTAGACAAGGGAATAAATATTTTTATAATATCAATTTTAAATATCATAGATTTGGGAACAAGTCTGGAAAATTGCTTACAAATATATTGAAGGGCGCAAGATCTTCCGCAGCAGTCCAACCCTTACGTTATCCGGACGGGTCCTACACGTCCACCAATAAACAGATAGCGCAGCTTATGAAAGATTTTTACTCCACCCTTTACTCCCCTCCGATTAGGGAAGAACCAAATACCCAAAACCAACCCTCCTCGGAGTCACCCCCCTGGCATGATATACCTTTCCCTCAACTTACAGCTGACATGCAAACTAATCTTGCTTTGCCTGTCACACATGAAGAGGTTTCTGCTGTTATTAAATCTATGCAGACGTCAAAAGCCCCGGGACCTGATGGATTTGGCGGGAGCTTTTAATAACTGATGCATTCTGACATTTTGGATTCACTTGTTTCTGCTTTTAACCATATGTTGAAATCCGGGGCTGTTCCTTTATACTTTAATGCAGCGTATATCCGAATTTTACCTAAACCAAACAGAGACCTATGCCTACCTACTTCTTATAGACCCATCTCCTTACTAGATTCAGACTACAAGATATTGGCTAAAATTCTGGCGGATAGACTCAAGAAAGTGTTGTCTCTAATTATTCACCCTGACCAAACCGGATTTATAGCTGGTAGGCAGTCGGTCCTTAATGTCAGAAAAGTGGTATCAGCGGTACAACACCTCCAACTATCCTCAGGCATTGCCCCCCCGGGAGTAGTTATGTCATTAGACGCAGAAAAGGCCTTTGACCTTGTTCTCTGGCCTCACTTATTTCACACAATGGAACGTTTTGGGATTCCCCCCACTTTCATCTCCTATATTAAGATGTTGTACACAAATCCTATTTCCCAAATCATGTGTAACGGCCAATTCTCTGACTGGTTCACTTTGCATAGAGGTACGAGACAGGGATGCCCCCTGTCTCCTCTCCTCTTTGCAATAGCTATAGAGCCCCTGGCTATTATGTTACGGGACTCCTCGGGCTTTCGGGGTATTCGCATCTCCGATTATGAGCTAAAAGTGTCTCTTTTCGCAGATGACATGCTCCTCTTCATTTCAGACCCATTAAACTCCATTCCTGTAATCATGTCCTTAATTACTAGTTTTGGTAAGATTTCGGGTTACAGGGTAAATGTCGACAAATCAGAAATTTTGCCCTTAGGCTCTTACTCCCTTGACCTCTCCTCCTCCCCGGTGTTCTCTGAATTTAAAATTAATTCCACCCGATTGAAATACTTGGGAATTTTTATCTCTAATACAATAGATAAATTATACCAAGCAAATTTCTCCCCCCTCGTAAGCAAAATCACTATGTTAATGACTTCATGGAACTCTCTCCCTCTTTCGCTGCTGGGTAGGGCTGCTGCGGTCAAGACTGTTATTTTTCCTAAATTATTCTACGCAATTCAAATGCTCCCTATTGCTCTGAGAAATAGAGACATTCTTACGGTGAATGCCTCTATCTCAAATTTTCTATGGAATGGCAAGAGACCCAGAATTGCTCTCTCCAAACTCATGTTATCTAAACACCAAGGGGGACTTAGCATCCCAGATTTTGCTGCTTACAGTTTAGCTGTATTCTTTCGATACGCCAGTGACTGGCTCCTTGATACTTCCACATTTACTGATGTTGGGTTGGATAAGGCCTTATTCTACCCATATTCCCCTTCAGCGTTGCTACACCTCAAATTTAGTGATATACCAAGAAATGTATACACCCATGTGATATTTCATGATACTTATATTTCCTGGATAGGCCTACATAAAAAACTTCATAGGGATTTTAGATTCTCCCCATACCTTCCCCTATGGGGTAACCCTAACTTTCCTCCCTCCCTTCACAACCCTTCTTTTCAGGTTTGGAAACATAAAGGGATTGCTCTAGTGAACAGAGTCTTCGACCCGGGAGGCAATATCCTCTCTTTTGCAGAATTACAGCAACAATACTCTCTACCCAACACTCTGTTCTACTTATATCTCCAGGTCAGGCACTACATTCAGTCCCTCCCAATTGTTTTCCCGTTGCCCAAAGACTCCCATGTACTGCTTAGATTACTACGCACTAAACCCTTGATACACTATAGAATAAAACACCTCTATCCTTTTCTCATGGAATCTAAGGTTGGGATACTGCAGCACCCCCTAAAAGTTTTCTCAGGGTGGGTTGCAGATTTGCCAAGGCTATGTGGGTCAGAAGTAGTATTGCTTCAAAACTATTGCAAATGCACTAAATATGCACAGTCCGCCTATTTACAGCAAACTCATCTACACCTTCTGCATAGAGCTTATATCTCCCCAGCTCAGAGAAAATATATGATTTCTGATGACACAGGGAAATGTGTTAAATGTAACATGTCTAATGCGAAACTATTTCATTGCTTTTGGGACTGCTCCAAGGTGCGCAGATTCTGGATGAAAGTAATATACTTCCTTAATGCTACTCTAAGACTTACCCTGGCACCCTCACCGGAGGCTTGTCTACTGATGGACTTCAGGGAATGGTCCTTTGGTGCGGTCGCCTCACGTTATATCCCATTTGTTGTCACAGTATTAACTTTGGCTAAAAAGCTGATATTAATTCATTGGATCAAGAAAACGGCACCTTCCATACACGAGCTTAAATCACGCCTATTATACCTACTGTACTTTGATATGAGATCTGTCCTACTCACAGAAGCTCTTCCTCCTTCAAATATTCACAAAAAATGGGACTTTTTCATAAACTCATTGGGTGATGAAAGCAAATCCATTATATCTTCATTTTTCGGCTCTCAACAATGGGCGAGAGCTCGAATGCTGCTAACACCCCCGGTGTGATTTCTGTATATTATCAATGATCTTTGTTGCACTATATGTTTTTTGTATTGCTTGCCTTAACCTCCCCCATACAGGTCAGAAAGTATTATATGTTTTAAAGATGCATAGAAATCCCCTTCCAATATCCTCATTGAAATACTAGGCCCAAGCCTTTTCTTTACCCCTTAGGTATCTCTTCTTTACTCTCTATTCTGTCCTCTCCCTCCCCCCCTTTTTTCATCTGATTTTCACAAATCTACATCCTTCACTACCTCTACAACTTCCCCTTTTTGTGTCTGTCTTGTCGTGTTTGTCAGGTTTGAGTTTACCTATGACAAAGAAAAAGTTACACTCAAGGTGAAATGTTGCAGTAATTTTAATGCCTGAAATTCAACAGCCTTGTTTCGATATATAAGCAGTATGCAACACACTTTTCTCTAACGTCCTAGTGGATGCTGGGGACTCCGTAAGGACCATGGGGAATAGACGGGCTCCGCAGGAGACTGGGCACTCTATAAGAAAGATTTGGTACTATCTGGTGTGCACTGGCTCCTCCCTCTATGCCCCTCCTCCAGACCTCAGTTAGATTTCTGTGCCCGGCCCGAGCAGGTTGCACACTAGGAGCTCTCCTGAGCTGCTAGAAAGAAAGTTTAAAATTAGGTTTTCTTTTTACAGTGAGACCTGCTGGCAACAGGCTCACTGCATCGTGGGACTAAGGGGAGAAGAAGCGAACCTACCTGCTTGCAGCTAGCTTGGGCTTCTTAGGCTACTGGACACCATTAGCCCCAGAGGGATCGACCGCAGGACTCGTCCTTGGTGTTCGTTCCCGGAGCCGCGCCGCCGTCCCCCTTACAGAGCCAGAAGCATGAAGATGGTCCGGAAAATCGGCGGCAGAAGACATCAGTCTTCACCAAGGTAGCGCACAGCACTGCAGCTGTGCGCCATTGCTCCTCATACACACTTCACACTCCGGTCACTGAGGGTGCAGGGCGCTGGGGGGGGGGGCGCCCTGAGCAGCAATAATATCACCTTGGCTGGCAAAAATAACCACAATATATAGTCCCAGAGGCTATATATGTGGTAATTACCCCTGCCAGAATTACAGAAAAAAGCGGGAGAAAGGCAGCCGAAAAAGGGGCGGAGCCTTCTCCCTCAGCACACTGGCGCCATTATTCCCTCACAGTTCCGCTGGAAGGAAGCTCCCTGACTCTCCCCTGCAGTCTACACTACGGAAAGGGTAAAAAAGAGAGGGGGGCACTAAATTTGGGCGCAGTTTAATATAATAAGCAGCTATAAAGGGTCATAATTCAGTTAGTCCCTGTATTATTATAGCGCTCTGGTGTGTGCTGGCATACTTTCTCTCTGTCTCCCCAAAGGGCTTTTGTGGGGTCCTGTCTCCTTGTAAGAGCATTCCCTGTGTGTGTGCGGCGTGTCGGTACGGCTGTGTCGACATGTTTGATGAGGAGACTTATGTGGAGGCGGAGCAGATGCCTATTAATGTGATGTCACCCCCTGCGGGGCAGACACCTGAGTGGATGGATTTATGGAAGGAATTACGTGCAAGTGTCGACTCCTTACATAAAAAATTTGACGACATGCCAAATGCAGGACAGCCGGCTTCTCAGCTCGTGCCTGCCCAGACAATTCAAAGGCCGTCAGGGGCCCTGAAACGACCACTACCTCAGATGGCAGACACAGATGTCGACACGGATACTGATGCAAGTGTCGACGACGATGAGTCAAATTTAATGTCCACTAGGGCCATTTGTGGCATGATTGAGGCAATGAAAGAGGTATTACACCTTACTGATATAAACCCGGGTACCTCAAAGAAGGGTATTATGTTTGGGGAGAAAAAACTACCTATAGTTTTTCCCCCATCTGAGGAATTGAATGAGGTGTGTGAAGAAGCGTGGGCTTTCCCCGATAAAAAATTGGTGATTTCAAAAAAATTACTAATGGCGTTCCCTTTCTCGTCAGAGGATAGGTCACGTTGGGAAACTCCCCCTAGGGTGTATAAAGCGCTCACACGTTTGTCTAACAAGGTGGCACTACCGTCTCCGGATACGGCCGCCCTAAAGGAACCTGCTGATAGAAAGCAGGAGGCTATCCTAAAATCTATTTACACACACACTGGTGTTATACTGAGACCAGCTATTGCCTCAGCCTGGATGTGCAGTGCTGCTTGGTCAGATTCCCTGTCGGAAAAAGATGCAGATTCTAAAAGGCACATGGAAGTTTTGCCTTATAAGGGTGAGGAGTTATTCGGGGACGGTCTCTCAGACCTTGTTTCCACAGCAACGGCTGGGAAGTCTGCATTTTTGCCCCATGTCCCCTCACAGCCTAAGAAAGCACCGTATTACCAAGTACAGTCCTTTCGACCCCAGAAAAACAGGCGCGGAAAAGGCGGGTCCTTTCTGTCTAGAGGCAGAGGAAGGGGGAAAAAGCTGCAACACACAGCCAGTTCCCAGGACCAAAAGTCCTCCCCCGCTTCTTCCAAATCAGCCGCATGACGGTGGGGCTCCACAGGTGGAGCCAGGTACGGTGGGGGGCCGCCTCAAAAATGTCAGCGATCAGTGGGCTCGCTCACGGGTGGATCCCTGGATCCTTCAAGTAGTATCTCAGGGGTACAAAGCTGGAATTCGAGGCGCCGCCCCCCCCCCCCGCCGTTTCCTCAAATCAGCCTTACCGACGACTCCATCGGGCAGGGAGGCTGTGCTAGAGGCCATTCACAAGCTGTATTCCCAGCAGGTGATAGTCAAGGTACCCCTACTTCAACAAGGCCGGGGCTACTATTCCACACTGTTTGTGGTACCGAAACCAGACGGTTCGGTGAGACCCATTTTAAATTTGAAATCCTTGAACACTTACATAACAAAATTCAAGTTCAAGATGGAATCGCTCAGGGCGGTTATTGCAAGCCTGGACGAGGGGGATTACATGGTATCCCTGGACATCAAGGATGCTTACCTGCATGTCCCTATTTACCTTCCTCACCAGGAGTACCTCAGATTTGTGGTACAGGATTGCCATTACCAATTCCAGACACTACCGTTTGGACTGTCCACGGCACCGAGGGTGTTTACCAAGGTAATGGCAGAAATGATGATACTCCTTCGAAAAAAGGGAGTTTTAATTATCCCGTACTTGGACGATCTCCTTATAAAGGCGAGGTCCAGGGAGCAGTTACTGGTCGGAGTAGCACTATCTCAGGAGGTGCTACAACAGCATGGCTGGATTCTGAACATTCCAAAGTCACAGCTGGTTCCTTCCACTCGCTTACTGTTCCTGGGGATGATTTTGGACACAGAACTGAAAAAAGTGTTTCTCCCGCAGGAGAAAGCCAAGGAGCTGTCATCTCTAGTCAGAGACCTCCTAAAACCAAAACGGGTATCGGTGCATCGTTGCACACGAGTCCTGGGAAAAATGGTGGCTTCATACGAAGCAATTTCATTCGGCAGGTTCCATGCGAGGACCTTCCAGTGGGACCTCTTGGACAAGTGGTCGGGATCGCATCTTCAGATGCATCAAATGATAACCCTGTTTCCAAGGACCAGGGTGTCTCTACTGTGGTGGCTGCAGAGTGCTCATCTTCTAGAGGGCCGCAGATTCGGCATACAGGACTGGGTCCCGGTGACCACGGATGCCAGCCTTCGAGGCTGGGGAGCAGTCACACAGGGAAGAAACTTCCAAGGACTATGGTCAAGTCAGGAGACTTCCCTACATATAAATATTCTGGAACTAAGGGCCATTTACAATGCCCTAAGTCAGGCAAGACCCCTGCTTCAAAACCAGCCGGTACTGATCCAGTCAGACAACATCACCGCAGTCGCCCATGTGAACCGACAGGGCGGCACAAGAAGCAGGATGGCAATGGCAGAAGCCACAAGGATTCTCCGATGGGCGGAAAATCACGTACTAGCTCTGTCACCAGTGTTTATTCCGGGAGTGGACAACTGGGAAGCAGACTTCCTCAGCAGACACGACCTACACCCGGGAGAGTGGGGACTTCATCCAGAAGTCTTCCTACTGTTGGTAAACCGTTAGGAAAGGCCACAGGTGTACATGATGGCGTCCTGCCTCAACAAAAAGCTAAAGAGATATTGCGCCAGGTCAAGGGACCCTCAGGCGATAGCTGTGGACGCTCTAGTGACACCGTGGGTGTACCAGTCGGTTTATGTGTTCCCTCCTCTGCCTCTCATACCAAAGGTACTGAGAATAATAAGAAGGCGAGGAGTAAGAACGATACTCGTGGTTCCGGATTGGCCAAGAAGGGCTTGGTACCCGGAACTTCAGGAAATGATATCAGAGGACCCATGGCCTCTACCGCTCAGACAGGATCTGCTGCAGCAGGGGCCCTGTCTGTTCCAAGACTTACCGCGGCTGCGTTTGACGGCATGGCGGTTGAATTCCGGATCCTAAAGGAAAAGGGCATTCCGGTGGAAGTCATTCCTACGCTAATAAAAGCCAGGAAAGAAGTAACCGCGAACCATTATCACCGTATTTGGCGAAGATATGTTGCGTGGTGTGAGGCTCAGAAGGCCCCAACAGAGGAATTTCAGCTGGGTCGCTTTCTACACTTCCTGCAGTCGGGAGTGACTATGGGCCTAAAATTGGGTTCCATTAAAGTCCAGATTTCGTCCCTGTCGATTTTCTTCCAGAAAGAACTGGCTTCACTGCTTGAAGTTCAGACTTTTGTAAAGGGAGTGCTTCATATTCAGCCCCCTTTTGTGCCTCCCGTGGCACCTTGGGATCTCAATGTGGTGTTGAATTTCCTAAAATCACATTGGTTTGAACCACTTAAAACTGTGGATCTGAAATATCTCACGTGGAAAGTGGTCATGTTATTGGCCTTGGCTTCGGCCAGGCGTGTGTCAGAATTGGCGGCTTTGTCTTGTAAAAGCCCTTATCTGATTTTTCATATGGATAGGGCAGAATTGAGGACTCGACCCCAGTTTCTCCCTAAGGTGGTATCTGCTTTTCACTTGAACCAACCTTTTGTGGTGCCTGCGGCTACTGGGGACTTGGAGGATTCCAAGTTACTGGATGTAGTCAGGGCCCTGAAACTTTATGTTTCCAGGACGGCTGGAGTCAGAAAGACTGACTCGCTTTTTGTCCTGTACGCACCCAACAAGATAGGTGCTCCTGCTTCTAAGCAGTCTATTGCGCGCTGGATTTGTAGCACTATTCAGCTGGCGCATTCTGCGGTAGGCTTACCGCAGCCTAAATCTGTAAAAGCCCATTCCACGCGGAAGGTGGGCTCATCTTGGGCGGCTGCCCGAGGGGTCTCGGCTTTACAACTTTGCCGAGCTGCTACTTGGTCAGGGGCAAACACGTTTGCAAAATTCTACAAATTTGATACCCTGGCTGAGGAGGACCTTGAGTTCTCTCATTCGGTGCTGCAGAGTCATCCGCACTCTCCCGCCCGTTTGGGAGCTTTGGTATAATCCCCATGGTCCTTACGGAGTCCCCAGCATCCACTAGGACGTTAGAGAAAATAAGATTTTACTCACCGGTAAATCTATTTCTCGTAGTCCGTAGTGGATGCTGGGCGCCCGTCCCAAGTGCGGAGTGTCTGCAATACTTGTATATAGTTATTGCCTAACTAAAGGGTTATTGTTGAGCCATCTGTTGAGAGGCTCAGTTTTATTTCATACTGTTAACTGGGTATAGTATCACGAGTTATACGGTGTGATTGGTGTGGCCGGTATGAGTCTTACCCGGGATTCCAATATCCTTTCCTTATTGTGTCAGCTCTTCCGGGCACAGTATCCTAACTGAGGTCTGGAGGAGGGGCATAGAGGGAGGAGCCAGTGCACACCAGATAGTACCAAATCTTTCTTATAGAGTGCCCAGTCTCCTGCGGAGCCCGTCTATTCCCCATGGTCCTTACGGAGTCCCCAGCATCCACTACGGACTACGAGAAATAGATTTACCGGTGAGTAAAATCTTATTATGTCTTGTATTTCCCATTTCATGTTAAAAATGCTTAATAAAACATATTTTCAAAAAAAAAAAAAAAAAAAAAGACTATTTTGCATTGAACATACTGTAAATAATACTAATACCCTGTGTCCTGCGAGGCAATGCCTCCTTCCCCACAGGCCCATTTTCCCTTTTTTGGAAATGTGCCTTAGTCAAGTGCAAAGATCTATAATTCGGTGTTGGGGACCCAAAGCATATTGTTGCACCTGGGCCCACCACTCACTAGTTCCGCCACTGCACCCAAATAAGAGTGTAATTGAACATGCAGATGCAGACAGGATTGTGGTCATTGTGCCCATTGTCAAGGACATATGGAGCAGGCCAACAAGCTCAACAGAGAGCATATAATGGTATATGCAATTGCGGTCGAATTCCCGAAATTGGCGAAAAACTGGACTTTTTCGCCAGAAAAAAAAAATCGTCAATGCAATACAGTATTTTCCGTCAAAAAAACGGACTTTCAAAATTCGACTTTTTGAAATTCGACTTTTGTCAAATTCGACTTTTCTGCAATGATACAAGTGCTGCAATTCGACCAAAGTATATTCAATTGAAGTTTGCAAATTCGACAACAGTGCTTTTAGACAGTAAATTCGTCATTTTCAATCCGCCACACTTTGGTGGGTGAAACTAATAAAAAAAAATTTAAACATGGTTTTTTTTGGTGTTTTTTCTTTATTGGTAATAGCATATCTATTTATATTAGAATGGATTAGGTACTTGGTTTGTCTTTTTTGGAGGCACAAGTATTTTTTATATATTTTTAAAAATAATATTTATTTATTTTTTTATTTTATTTTTAGATGGAATGGTAAAATCCCGGAAAAAAATGGCGTGGGGTCCCCCCTCCAAAGCATAACCAGCCTCGGGCTCTTCGAGCCGGTCCTGGTTCTAAAAATCCGGGGGGAAAAATGACAGGGGATCCCCCGTATTTTTAAAACCAGCACCGGGCTCTGCGCCTGGTACTGGTGCAAAAAATACGGGGGACAAAAAGAGTAGGGTTCCCCCGTATTTTTTACACCAGCATCGGGCTCCACTAGCTGGACAGATAATGCCACAGCCGGGGGTCACTTTTATACAGTGCCCTGCGGCCGTGGCATTAAATATCCAACTAGTCACCCCTGGCCGGGGTACCCTGGGGGAGTGGGGACCCCTTCAATCAAGGGGTCCCCCCCCCTCCAGCCACCCAAGGGCCAGGGGTGAAGCCCGAGGCTGTCCCCCCCATCCAAGGGCTGCGGATGGGAGGCTGATAGCCTTGAGAAATGTGAAAGAATATTGTTTTTTCCAGTAGTACTACAAGTCCCAGCAAGCCTCCCCCGCAAGCTGGTACTTGGAGAACCACAAGTACCAGCATGTGGGAGAAAAACGGGCCCGCTGGTACCTGTAGTACTACTGGAAAAAAAATACCCAAATAAAAACAGGAGACACACCTTGATAGTAAAACTTTATTACACAACTGCCGACACACACATACTTACCTATGTCGACCCTCCGACTGCCACAGTCTCCGACGATCCGGGGTACCTGTGTAAAAAATTTGACTCACCTGATCCAGTGTCCGGGAGATAATCCACGTACTTGGTAAAAAAAGAAAACTCTGCAGGATCAAGGTAATTTTCCGCCGCCGCAACCCGCCGCCTGCTCCACCGCCGTCCACACCATCGCCGCATCCAGCCGCCCGCACCTCCTCCGCCAGCGTCGCCCACACAGTGATTGACAGCGGATCCGGTGACGGATCCGCTGGCCAATCACTGTGGCCTCACTGACAGGGACGTGCTTTCATAGGTTGAAAGCACGTCCCTGTATGAAAGCGGCACCACTAATGGTGCCGCTTTCCCATATATTTTCAATGGGCTAGTCCCCGCCCGTGCCCACCCCCCGCTCCCCATACTTTCCCCAGTGACAACGGGAGGCACCACGATCGGTGCCTCCCAAACACATAAAGAGAGGAGCAATGTAAAGAATAATATTAAGAAGATACATATGACACAGAATATGTGTCATATGCATCTTCTTTGTATTATCTTAATCATTAATGACAGGGGAGGCACTGCCTCCCCTGCCTCCCCTGACTGCACGTCCCTGCCTAGAGAGCATAATCATCAACACTAAAAAAGGTGTTTTTACAATTTTATCACCCTATTAAGGTTACTACCTCATTTATCAAAGGCTGTAATGAAGGTGATGTAACTCATCTCCTTGTTAGCCTGCTGTGAGAATTTCTACACTGCCCATGGGAAATTGTGAAATTCAGCAAACTCCAAACATGCATTATTTTTGGAGTTTGAAACGGTTTGCCATTCTGAGATGGTGAACAGTTTCCCGAATGTGTTCACAAGCTGCTGGCAGCTTGTGTTGCAGTTTATGCGCACTGCACACCTTGCACCCATGTTTTAATACTTACATTTCTGGAGTCTCATGTTGGGAGCTGCAGCCGCAGCAAAAATCACAGCCAAAAATGGCCACCGTGCATGGGCAGTAGTGCATAGCCCAGGACTTACTCCTACAGTGCGCAAAAAAAACCCCAGGCTGATCAGGTCGGAGCTGTCGTCACATACCCTCCCTGAAAACGCTTGGGAACGCCTACGTTTTTCCTGACACTCCCAGAAATCGGTCAATTACCACCCCCAAATGTTTGCTTCCTATCAATCAATCTGCGTACGCCTAGTGATCAAAAAAGACGCAGGATTTTTTGGCAGTTTAGCCTCGCGCCTGCGCATTACGATCCATATGCATGTGCAGTCGTTCCATAAAGCTAAAAAAAAAAAAAAAAATTCTATAGTCAAGGATATTTGGATATTTGAATGAATTTAGAGTAATTTGAGAGTGCTGATTCCAAATATACCATTGGTTTTCCTAGATTGGCTCTATTTTTTTTTAGATATTGCATATACCCTGAAATAGCATTTTTCCCATTAGCGCTTTAGACCTGCTTGTCTTAGTAGAAACATAGAATATGACGGCAGATAAGTACCACTTGGCCCATCTGGTCCTCCCATGTACACACACAGACACTTACACACTAGGGTTAATTTTTTAGCGGGAGCCATTCAAAAAAAAAAAATTTAGTAGTTGTGGCTTGATCTTCATTGTGTACTTTCTGCATCTGATACTTTTAGTTACTTGTTTCCTCATTCACAAACGTCATTAAAGAGCAAAATTTGTTGTTTTTCCAGGCAAAAATGAGTTAATCTCGAAGCTCTTGCAGGGATTAATGAAGCAATGTTTTAAGGCCCTGAATAGAGACGGTGATTGCTTCAAGTATATTTGCAAGTACTGTAATTTCCAGGATTAAGCATTGAAAAAATAAAAGCTGGTGTCTTTAATGGTCCACAAATTCGAAAACTTGTGAATGATTCTAATTTTATAAAATCTATGAATCCTGTTGATTCTTCTACCTGGACCAGTTATGTTTCTGTCATTAAGATTTTTTGGGGAAATCACAAAGCAGAGAATTATCAAGTACTGGTTGTAAACATGCTAAAAATTTGCATTAGATAGGGGCAAATATGAGCATAAAGGTGCACTTTCTTCACAGTCACTTGGACAAATTCCCTGTTAATTTAGGAGACTACAGTGAGGAACAAGGTGAGAGATTTCACCAGGACATAAGTGATGGAGGAGAGGTATCAAGACTACTGTTGGGGTCTTATACGTGACTGTGACAATGGGGTCGATTCTATTCGGCAACTTAAGAATAGCGCCGGGAATTAGCTCCCGACGCTATTCAATTCAGCTCCAGTTAAGTCGGCGATGTCCCGTTCTCGCCGACTAAACAGGTTGAATTGTCAGGAGAACGGGCATTCTCCGACTTAACTCCCCGGCGCGAGGCTGATTCCCGACAGAATCAGCCTAGCTCCGGTCGCGAGGCAGCACTTTTGTCGGGTTTCTTCTCTCATCCCCCGGGGATGAGAGGAGAATTCCCGACAATTGCGGGTCACTAGCAGCTGAATTGAATAGCGTCGGGAGCTAACTCCCGGCGCTATTCTTAAATTGCCGAATAGAATCGACCCCCATCACTCCTATAGAAGAAAATCATACAAGCAACATTTTTGAAAACAATAAATGTCAAAAGTTTACCATGTTTATATGTTGTTTCATCAAATAAATATTAATTTTGAATGTCTTGAGTTTCTTTTGAAGTGATTTGTAGTAATTTTTTCATACTAAGCTACACAGTTCTGCATATAGAAAATTTAATATGCGTTTTACTGTTTTTCATGGAGTACTCAATTATCTAAAAAGTAGAGCCAATCTGAGAAAACAAATGTCATATTCAGAATCAGCACCCTCAAATTACCCTAACAAGGCTGAAAAATTCTTGACTATAGGCATAGTGTTGACCAGTATAATTGGCCGCTTTGAGATTTTTCCCAACAGCGATCTGGTCTGAATTAGGCCCTTAATTTCCAGAACATGGCGGCAGAGTTGTAGCTAGGTGCCATGGTGCCCGGAGCAAGGGTATGTTTCGGTGCCCCCTCTCCTGTACTGAATTGGGTGCATGTTACATTTGAAAATAAAGAAATAAAAATCCTAAATTGGTTCCAGATTTGACATCACAAACACGCCCTGCGTTCGGCCAGCCAAGCCTGCATTTTTCCTGGCATGCCTGCGTTTTTTCGAACACTCAGAGAAAACGGTCAGATAACACCCAGAAATTCCCTCTTCCTGTCAATCAATCTGCGGCCAGCAGTGCGACAGAAAAGCTTTGCTAGACCTTGTGTTAGCATCGGCTAACTGCATCGGCCGCTGTGAAAGTACGTCACGCATACGCAGAAGCGCCGATTTTTTGCTTCATCGCTGTGCAGCGAACATTTTCTGCTAGCGATCAACTCGGAATGACCACCATTGTCCGTTATTCACATTACACCTCACAGTAGTAACCCTTATACACTTTGTGCCAAAAATACAGCCCCTTATACACGTTGCATCACACAGTAGAGATCATTATACACGTAACACAACACAGTAGAGCCACTTATACATGTTATGCCACAGTAGAGCCACTTATAGACGTTACACCACAGTAGAGCTGCTTATACATGTTATGCGACGGATTCATGTTACTCTGCAGCTACAGTCAGACACTGCTTTGCAGAGCTGGGGGCGGGGCCACACCATGGGCAGCTGCTCATATCTTAAGATGCATGTAATCTGAAATATAGTGTACAGCTACACTTATCAAAAATATTTGGTTGCCTTCTACAGTACATCAACATTAAACCAAGTACATAAAACTCACAAAAATAGCATCATTAAAGTGGTGAAGAAAAGAGGATTTGGCGTGTCCTTTTTATATGCGGTATGTGAATTGGTTCCGGTATGAATGGTCGACCATGTTATGGTCGACAGTCATTAGGTCGACCACTATTGGTCGACATTGACATGGTCGACATGGACACATGGTCGACACATGAAAATGGTCGACACATGAAAGGTCGACACACGGAAAGGTCAACATGAGTTTTTTTACTTTTTTTGGTGTTGTTTTTTGCGTAAAGTGACTGGGAACCCCAATTAGTGCACCGCGTCCCTTCGCATGGCCCGCTTCACTCGCCATGCTTTGGGCATGGTGCCTTCGCTCCGCTACCGCTTCGCTCGGCACAGATTACCGTTCCAATCGTAGTCCACGTGGATCGTAAAGTATGGAAAAGTTCCCCAAAAGAAAAACAAGTTAAAAAACTCATGTCGACCTTTTCACGTGTCGACCTTTCACGTGTCGACCATTTTCATGTGTCGACCTTGTGTCCATGCCGACCATGTCAATGTCGACCAATAGTGGTCGACCTAATGACTGTCGACCATAACATGGTCGACCATCTGAACGGATACCATGTGAATTGGACAGGTTGAGAATAGGACTGCAGATAGAAGATTGGGAACTTGGCGGGTAGGTTTATTTTATGATTAGTATTACTGAGAAGGTGGAGTCACACTGCTCAAACCAGACATTGTCTGGGTGTTTGTTTCATATGTTAACTAAGGGAGGTTCCAGGGTCAAATGCAGGATTTAGTAAGGGGGGTTTCCATGGGTGGGTGTGTATGTGCATGTATTTGTAATATATATACTCTTAGTCACTTGTATAGTGTATTAAACATACATATTAAGCACCAACCACCTTGACAAAGGGGCGCGAGTGGCCCCAAAATGTTGGTGCTTAATATGTGAGTTTAATACACTATACAAGTGACTAAGAGGGTAATTCAGACTTGATCGCTAGGCTGCATTTTTGTACAGCGGGCGATTAGGTCTAAACTGCGCATGCACCGCAACATGCAGGAGCGTCGCACGGGTATAAAACGGATCGCCGCTCAGTGTTGGGTTTGTGCAAAGGATCCATTCGCACGGGCTTTGCAAGGAGATTGACAGGGAGAAGGCATTTCTGGGTGGCAACTGACCATTTTCTGGGAGTGTTTGGAAATACGCAGGCATGTCCAAGCATTTGCAGAGCGGGTGTCTGACGTCAATTCCGGTCCTGAACAGGCTGAAGCAATTGCAGCGGCTGAGTAAGTCCTGGGCTGTGCAGACACTGTACACAATCTGTTTGTACAGTTCTGCTACACATACGTTAGCACACTTGCACAGCTAAAATACACTCCCCCTGTAGGCGGCAACTATCTGTTCGTAGCAGTGCAGAAATTGCCTGAATTAGGCTCCAAGGGCCGCCTCTTCTTTCTTGTATTGTTGCTGCTTCTGGAGGGAACTGGAGCACCCTATTTATCACAGAGGAGTAATGCTGGCGATTCACCACAGGTATATACACACACACACACACACACACACACACACACACACACACACACACACACACACACACACACACACACACCTGAGGGTGCTAATAGTAATGTTCAGGGTAATCAGACCATACCTATTACAGTTTGTTTCTTTAAAAACTGTTTAAAATAAAAAAAAAGATTTGTTTCCATATGATCAGAATTTATTCACAATAAAATACAGGATAACATGTAAATAGTATCTGTACCGTTTCAACGAGAAGTCACTGTAGATTTATCAATTCTGTATTTGTTGTAGCAGGTTTTCTTTGTAGATATTTATTTGCGGTATGATAAAAAGACAATAGAACAATGAACCAACGTGTTTCGTCCCAAATGACTTCCTCAGGGGTACAGTATCTGAATGGCAGATAAAGACAACTCAATAAACTGGGTAAATTGAGTACCTTTGGTTGTACAGTAAAATAGAGAAGGTACATACCAAAAATATAAGGTAATACAATCAACATGAATATATCACAAGTAGTGCCAGCTTGAGAGAATCTAAAAACTGAGGTATATTAACATTATAAATGAGGTATATTAACATTGTAAAAAACATATACAAAGAATAAATACATGGATGAAGAGGAGCAGACAATGGTTATTATACATACCAATTCAACATTCATTGATGTTAACCATCAATAGAGTTGACTCATAAGAATTCATTATATGGATGAGCAGTCCTTTAAAGGTCTATTTTTAAAAGAAAATGGCCAACAGTAGGTGTTGGACCTACAGAAAGAATAAAATATAATCAAAGAGGGTTTATCATAGTAAATGGAGATATATAGGAGCCAGGAAAGGTGGTGGGATTATACAGTAACAATGGACTATAATGCTGAACTCTTATTAGTTCCACAAGGACAATGTGGTAGTCTGGTGTTGGTAAGGGGTGTAGTATGGCTGACTGGCGGTCTCCTGACCGCCGGTCAGCTTACCGACGCCGGGATCATCGGTCTCCCGACCGTCGGTCACATGCATACCACCCGTTGGTAAGCAACCTACAGAAAAGATTGTATATGAACACCATCACTCTAGGGATTTACAAAGTGATGTGTAGATCTCGCATTACCATTCTAAGAGTAACTGAAGTAAAGTACGTTTGGCCAAAGGGTAAAAAGACAGCATTTGACTCACAGGTATGGTGGCAATATTTACAATGTGTGATGGATATCCCACTAGGACTAATATAAAGGTATAATGACTTGTATTAGTGAAATGACAGTACATAGTATTTAAAGAATTTGCACCATTTGAAAAATTCCTTAAGTTTGTAATAGTGGATTGCATGGTTCTAGATTAAGGGTGGGATGTACTAACCAAAGCCGCAGCGTTGTTACGTTTTCTCCGCAATCTCATCTAACCGCTCCACTGGCCGCCGCTTCCCCTTAGCTCCCCCATCTGCTTTCTCTCTCCTCTCCCTCCTCATCACCGCAGCGGCCACTGAAGTTCTCATATTGCTGCGCTCCCCCTGGCCGTTGGCGCATGCGCACATCTCAACAGGTCCAACAAGCCTGTGTGCGCATGCCCGGAAAACCAGTGAGGTGTGCGCATGCACCAACGGCCAGGGGGAGCGCAGCGATATGAGAACTTCAGTGGCCGCGGCGGTGATCAGGATTAGAATAATAGTAGGGGACTCATAGCCTACAAGATTATATTCTAAATAAAGTAGGAGACTGGACGGGAGGGTACTCTAAATAAAAGAGGCCATGTCAATACCCTCATTTAGACCACATGGAGTTAAGGAATTCAGAGTATAGATCCAAAAACTTTCTCTTTTAGTTAAGAGGAGGTCCCTATTGCCACCTCTTATGGGCTCTTTAACATGTTCCAAGACAGTGAAGCGGAAGGAAGATGGATGTACCTCTGATTTGTTCTTTTTCAATAAAATGTCTTGGCAGACTATGGGTTTTGATCTTATTTTTTATGTTAAGCATTGGTTGATCAAGCCCTGGGTCTCATGTTTCTTCACTCACTTGTATGGCAGATAGAGCAGCCAGTAACTTATTACGGATCACAGCCCCAGCACTGGACTGATTTATGGCAGACAGATGCAGCACGCACTTGTATGGCAGACAGAGCACCCAGTGACTTATTATGGCAGCACAGCCCAAGCACTGGACTGATTTGTGGCAGTCAGGCGCAGCACCCACTTGTATGGCAGACAGAGCACCCAGTGACTTATTATGGCAGCACAGCCCCAGCACTGGACCGATTTGTGGCAGATAGATGCAGCACCCATGTGTATGGCACACAGAGCACCTAGTGACTTATTATGGCAGCGCAGCCCCAGCACTGGACTGATTTGTGGCAGATGTGCGCAGCACCCACTTGTATGGCAGACAGAGCACCCAGTGACTTATTATGGCAACATAGCCCCAGCACTGGACTGATTTGTGGCAGACAGGTGCAGCACCCACTTGTATGGCAGACAGAGCACCCAGTGACTTATTATGACAGCACAGCCCCAGCACTGGACCGATTTGTGGCAGACAGATGCAGCACCCATGTGTATGGCACACAGAGCACCTAGTGACTTATTATGGCAGCACAGCCCCAGCACTGGACTGATTTGTGGCAGATGTGCGCAGCACCCACTTGTATGGCAGACAGAGCACCCAGTGACTTATTATAGCAGCACAGCCCCAGTGCTGGACTGATTTGTGGCAGACAGGTGCAACACCCACTTGTATGGCAGACAGAGCACCCAGTGACTTATTATGACAGCACAGCCCAAGCACTGGACTGATTTGTGACCGCACAGGACAACAGCACCAACAGCAGAATCAGCACCCTTCCCACGAACCTCCCACAGACAGACAACAGACATGTCCGTCCTGCTCCCTCTCCAATGCTGCAGTTATAATTGCAGCAAGAAGTGTGGAATAATATATAGTCCAGATCTCGTGAGAATCTGACAGCGGGATGATGACGTTTTGCCTCATTCCGGGATCTGAGTCTGGCAGGAGAACCCGAGCGGGACTCTGATCCCGGCTCAGATCGGGAAGTTCGGGTGGGCTCGGATCTTGTAGATCTGAGCCCACTCATCCCTACCTACTATAAGTAGGAACAGCATTTGATGATGAAAGAGGGAGAGAAAGCAGGTTTTTTTTTCCCTAATTCAGTGTGTAATCCAGAGATTGTCATGGGTTCATGAACAAAGCCTAAATTGTCTCAGTTACTGTATTGCTATAACCTATTGCTTCTCTTTAATCCAATGGATATATTAAACTTTTATTTTCTGCTGCTGAATAATGGGGCCTACACATGGGGTGACTGCAATCGGTGATCTGAGCGATGCTAGATCACTCAGATCGCTCAGCACACATCGCTGCACCAGCGATGTGTGCTGAGTGATCTGTCACTGCCCGTGTTCTTAATAGAGAGAGCATGGGAGATGACTAGATCTTTCAAGCATGCTTGAACTATCTAGACGGGCAATAGCGACGCACATCACTATTGCTATAGTCCACACACAGGGCGATTTGTGCTGAATTTCTAAGCGATTCACTCAAATCACTTAGAAAAGCAGCCTAAATCGCTATGTGTGTAGGCCCCATTGGTCAATTTTTCCAGGACAAAGCAGGCTTGTGAAAAGGTGTTAAGCCTCGGCGTTGAACGGTGAGTGCTGATGCATACTCCCGCTTCATTGCCGGTGGCTGCTGTTCATCTGCTGGTATTACCAGCAGATGATTGTCAGGGTGGACGGCTTTCCATAGCGTTCTGCTATGGAAAGCCATTCACTCCCGCTGACATTGCTGGACTGGTGGAAAATCGGTCAGTGTGTATGCGCTGAGTGATTTTCAGTCCAGCGATGTCAGCGATCACACGGGCCTCCTGCTCTCTTAAAGTGACTCTGCTTTTATCTTTAAGTTTGCCTCAGCACACAGGGGGAATGAGAAATGAATTTGGAGACAGTTGGTAAGATGTACTAAGCCTTAAAAAGTGATAAAGTGGAGGGTGATAAACCACCAACCAATCAGCCACTAACTGTCATTTTTCAAACACAGCCTGTGACATGGCAGTAAGGAGCTGATTGGATGGTACTTTATCACTCTCCATTTAATCACTTTTTAAGTTTAGTACATCAGGCCCAGTGCACTGTCCCCAGACAGACAACTAATTAGGTTTCCATTTGCTCCCCCCCCCCCCCGCCGCCTTTTGTTAATGCTAATTGATGTTGTATTGAGACTTTTGTACAGTCTCTTACTCACAAAGTAGCACATGCACTGTAAAGGGTCAAATACTCCTGGCACCTGGCTGGTGGTGCTCCCAGAAAAAAATAGTTCAATAAAATGTATAAATGGAAAATCTTTACATAGGAGGTAAAGACAAAAGGAGACTATAAGTCTGTCCTGGGGCACACTTGACAGGAATGATTAATAAAATATAACTTTTAATATTCACAATTAAAATAGATCATCTCACAAAGCAACATGTAAAAATTGTAATCATAAACTTTTGGTACAGTAATCAAAATTTGTAATCACAATCTTTTTGATACTGTAATCCAATATGTTATAACGAAATATGGGCCTAATTCAGATCTGTTCGCTCGCTAGCATTTTTCGCTGCGCAGCAATCAGGTAACTACTGCGCATGCGTATGCACCGCAATGCACAGGCACGTCATACGGGTACAAAGTGGATCGTTGCTGTGCCCTGGTTCTAGCAAAGAATGCATTCACACAGCCGATCGCAAGTAGATTGACAGGAAGAGGGCGTTTGTGGGTGTCAACAGACCGTTTTCTGGGAGTGTTTGGAAAAACGCAGGCGTGTTGAGGCATTTGCAGGGCGGGTGTGTGACGTCAATTCCAGGCTTGAATAGGCTGAAGTGATCGCTGCCCTGAATTGTGCTTCTCCCAAAGTGTCACCACACTTTCAAACAAAGAATGGGCAAAAATTGGTTGGAAGAAGCATCACACTGTTTGTCAGGCAAAGGCGCTGGCAGCTTGAAGCTTCCCCCATGTGAGGGGACACCGTACACTTTTACGGTGTCCATGATGACATATGTCGACATAGTCACCAAAAATCATGAAAAACTCATTGCAACTTTTTTTGTGTCAACCTTTTCTATATTGACCTATTGCTTGTGTCGACCTTTCAACACTGTCTACCTAAACCATGTTGATCTTTCTGATGTGTCGACATATGGCCTGTCGACCAATATTGGTTGACCTAATGACTGTTGACATTCTTATTGTCGAAAATATGACCCTTTCCAATTACATGCAGCTGGCTCAGCAAGATCGCTCAGCATATGTCAACGATGTGTGCTGAGTGATCTGTCAGGGCCAGTGAACACTGACCCTGACATGCGATCTGACTAGATTTATCCTGCATATAGGATCTTAATCGCCGGGCGATAGCGACATCTGAACATCTGTGTACTTGGGATCTGCAGTACCTATCAGCCACATAATCACTGTTGGAAGTCTGGTTCCAGTTTAAGAAATATAGCATCCTAATTATTTATTTACAGTTATAATTCTTTCCCATTGGTCCATTTAAAAACTATTAGTTATTTTGTGTGCACTGTGAGTGTGTAGAGTGATTGCTATCACACAGAGCTGCCACTGCTGTAATCGGGGAGGGTGGGGATGGGAATTTCGATCGCAAGGAGATTGACAGGAAGAAGGCATTTGTGGGAGTCAACTGACCGTTTTCTGGGAGTGTTTGAAAAAACGCAGGCATGTCCAAGCGTTTGCAGGGCCTGTTCATGTCTGAAATTGACGTCGGACACCTGCCCTGCAAACGCTTGGACATGCCTGCGTTTTTTCAAACACTCCCAGAAAACGGTCAGTTGACACCCACAAATGCCTTCTTCCTGTCAATCTCCTTGCGATCGGCTGTGTGAATCGATTCTTTGTTAAATCCATCGCTCAGCAACGATCCGCTTTGTACCCGTATGACATGCATGAGCATTGCAGTGCATACGCAGTTTTGACCTGATCGCACTGCAGCGAAAAAACTTAGCATGCGATCAGGTTAGAATGACCCCCATGGTTTTGACCATCTGCTAACAAAAATGCTGCTACGATCAGGTCAGAATTACCCCCTCTAGAATCTTTCTCTCAGACTTTCTGCTTACTCAGTTTCTGAATATGCCACCTGCTGTCTGAAAAGTGTTACTGCACTATATTTCAGACGATTTACACATGGCCTGCCATGTATATCTTGGGAGGAAAGCTTATCTAGTGCCATGAACGGCAGGCCATGATACTTTTTTCAGAAAGGTAATCATGGATACGTCTGTACGTCACCTGCAGCACATTTTTTAGAAGCCAGTGTCAAGTTGTGAAACTTTGGGTAAGAGCATAAGCAGTCCACTGACACCTAAATCGCTTCTTCCTCTTGTACCCAAGCTCCTGCAAGCCATACCACCAACTCCCTAAACGTCAACTTCCTCCGCAGTCAGGAACATTAGTAGTCCTGCAGGCCATGTCACTGGCATAACTGAGGAGTCCTCTCCTAACCGACATTCCTCTGGAGGATCCTTGAGTGGTACACCTACTGCTGCTGTTGTTGCTGCTGGGAGTCGATCATCATCCCAGAGGGGAAGTCAGAAGACCACTTGTACTACTTCAACTAAGCAATTGACTGTCCAACAGTCCTTTGCGAGGAAGATGAAATATGACAGCAGTCATCCTTTTGCAAAGCGGATAATTGAGGCCTTGATAGCTATGTTAGTGTTAGACGTGTGTCCGGTATCCGCTATTAGTTCAGTGGGACTTAGCAAATCGTTTGAGGTAGTGTGTCCCTGGTACCAAATCCCATCTAGGCTCCACTTCACTAGGCAGGCGATACAGAGAATGTACAGAGGCGTCAGAAAATGTGTCCTCAGTGTCCTAAAAAATGCAGTTGTACCCACTGTCCACTTAACCACGGACATGTGGACAAGTGGAACAGGGCAGACTAAGGACTATATGACTGTAACAGCCCACTGGGTAGATATAGTGCATCCCGCAGCAACAACATCAGCGGCACCAGTGTTAGGTTCCTGGTGCTCAGAACAAGGGAGATGTTCATGAAGTGAGTCCAGAGCACCAGGACGTAACGCTGGGAAAGGGGAATGGAAAGGGAATAGCCCCTCTCACCCGTGCTATCGGAAATCCCTTGCGAGACTATGGTTTCTTGAGCCCTTGGCAGCCACGTTTGAAGGGCGGATTATGTCTGCCCAACTCCGGTGCCCCCCGGTCTTATTGAGAGACAAAGGGAAATCCGAGGCAGAATGATAACAAAAGGACCTCTAACTAAGCAAACAGGCCAGGGGCTACAAGCTAACTAAAAACCTAAAGTATGTGCGGAGAAACCGCCAAAGGAAAAGAACAACAAAGGAAATGCTGATCACACGCCGACACAATACCTTTGTGTACCAGCGGTGACAGCATAAGCAGAACCCTCTGCAAAACACCAGGGACAGAAACAATAATGGAATACCGCGGCCTAGGCCAACGGACGCGGGAGAGCCGCTACTCACGGAACCGGTACGAATACTGGCAAACGGACAGGAACTTCTAATGCTGCAGACACTGACTCTCAGAACTGGAGGACAGGCAGAATCCCAAACGACAGACCGGTGGACACCAGGAAGCCAGAAGACTTGACCAGGGACAGGCAAAGCCACTGGAACTCAGGGCAGGAACGCCTAACAGCAGGACACGGGATCAGACACAGGAATCGACACAGGGACTGACACAGGAATCGACACAGGGACTGACACAGGAATCAACACAGGGACTGACAGGAACCAGCTCAAACTTCCAGCAGACTGCAAACCAAGGAATATCACCAGCATCTGTGAATTGCAAACAGCCAGCATATAACAGAGAGGCCTAATTAATAATCCCATGCAGTTGCCTTGTTGCATGACTCTAAACTGACAAGATGCAATTAGCAGCCAGGTGAGGCTGAACACATGGGAACAAGCTGCAATTACACAGACTCACCAGCGGCAGCAGACAAGAGTATTCTAAAACAGAGCAACGGGAAATCCTGGCATGCAAGACAACTTAATAAACATAAAATAGGAATGAACCACTACCTGTGGTTCATAACAGTATCCCCTCCTTAAGGGTGAGCTCCGAGCACCCCATGACACCCACGGGGAACATAAACAGAAGTATAACATGAAATACAGAACAAAACTGCAAAACAGGAATGAGCCACAGCCGTGGCTCATAACAATCAGTTGCAGCATCTCGCAAATGCCAACTCGTTCCTAGGCAGGGTATGCTATGTATCACCACTTTCCGTAAGAGGCACACCGCTGACAACCTATTACGGAAACTGAGGGACATCATCACTCAATGGCTTACCCCAATTAGACTCTCCTGGGGATTTGTGATATGGGACAACGCCACCAATATTGTGCGTGCATTACATCTAGACAAATTCCAGCAGGCCCCATGATTTGCACATACAATGAATTTGGTGGTGCAGATTTTTTTGAAAAATGACAGGGGCGTGCAGGAGATGCTGACGGTGCCCCGAAAAATTGTGAGCCACTTTCGACATTCAGCCACTGTGTGCCGAAGACTGGAGTGCCAGCAAACACTCCTGAACCTGCCCTGCCATCACCTGAAGCAAGAGGTGGTAATGAGGTGGAATTCAACCCTCTATATGCTTCAGAGGATGGAGGAGCAGCAAAAGGCCTTTCAAGCATATACATCCACCTACGATATAGGCAAAGGAGGGGGAATGCACCTGACTCAAGCACAGTGGAGAATGATTTCCGTCTTGTGCAAGGATCTCCAACCCTTCGAACTTGCCACACGTGAAGTCAGTTTAGACACTGCCAGCTTGAGTCAGGTCATTCCCCTCATCAGGCTTTTGCAGAAGCAGCTGGAGAAATTGAAGGATGAGCTAAGACGGAGCAATTCCGCAGAGTATATGGGACTTGTGGATGCAGCCTTTCATTCGCTTTGCCAGGATTCAAGGGTGGTCAATCTGTTGAAATCAGAGCACTACATTTTGGCCACCGTGCTCGATCCTAGTTTTAAAGCCTATGTTGTATCTCTCTTTCTGGCAGACACAAATCTGCAGAGATTCAAAGACCTGCTGGTGAGAAAATTGTCAACTCAAGCGGAACGTGACCCATCAACAGCTCCTCCTTCATTTTCTCCCGCAACTTGGGCTGCGAGGAAAAGGATAAGATTTCCTAGCCAACCCGCTGGCAGTGATGCACGGCAGTCAGGAGCGAGTGCTGACATCTGGTCCAGACTGAAGGACCTGCCAACGATTACTGACATGTCTACTGTCACTGCATATGATTCTGTCACCATTGAAAGAATAGTGGAGGATTATATGAGTGACAGCATCCAAGTAGACATGTCAGACAGTCCGTACATATACTCACAGGAAAAAGAGGCAATTTGGATGCTCTTGCACAAACTGGCTTTATTTTACCTAAGTTGCCCACCCCCCCAGTGTGTACTCTGAAAGAGTGTTTGGTGTAGCCAGTAACCTGGTCAGCGATCGGCATAGGAGCCTCCAGAAAGTACACAGGGACCTGTGATGGTGGATTCCAGTGGGGACAAATTAATACTCTGTGAGGAGGAGGATGTACACACTGAAAGGGGTGAGGAATCGGAGGATGAGGATGAGGTCGACATCTTGCCTCTGTAGAGCCAGTTTGTGCAAGGAGAGATTGCTTCTTTTTTGGTGGGGGCCCAAACAAACCAGTCATTTCAGACCCTGTCGCTGAAATGATTGGTTTGTTAAAGTTTGCATGTCCTGTTTATAGAACATAAGGGTGGGTGGAAGGGCCCAAGGACAATTCCATCTGGCACCTCTTTTTCTTCTTTGCATCATGTGCTGTTTGGGGACTAGTGCCATCCTCTCTGACACTGCCGTACAACTCCAGGGGTACTGCCGTATAGGTCCAGGGGTACTGCCGTATAAGTCCAGTCCAGTGGTGGTGTCTTGTGCTGCCATAAGTCCAGTGGCGGTGACCTGTGCTCTATATTATTTACTTCAAATAAAAGGCTTATATACATTACTTATATTATTATCCAAATAATTTTTACAGGGTTTGCCTTCTGTGGTGTAGGGGTACGCTCACCTGTGCTGCATATTATTATAATAGCTCCAAATAAAAGGGTTATTATTATCCAAATTAATTTTACAGGCTTTGCCGTGTGTGTGTGGTTTAGGGGTACGCTCTCCTGCACCACCAATATTTTGCGTGTATTACATCTGGGCAAATAACAGCACGTCCCATGTTGTTTGTGACGCACACTTGTGTCATTTAGCTTAGTCATACAGCTACCTCATTGCACCTATTTTTCTTCTTTGCATGATGTGCTGTTTGGCACCTAGTTTTTTTAAGTGCCATCCTGTCTGCAACTGCAGTGTCACTCCTAGATGGGCCAGGTGTTTGTGCCGCACACTTGTGTCACTTAGCTTAGTCATACAGCTACCTCATTGCACCTATTTTACTTCTTTGCATGATGTGCTGTTTGGGGCCTAGTTTTTTTAAGTGCCATCCTGTCTGCAACTGCAGTGCCACTCCTAGATGGGCCATTGTTTGTGCCGCACACTTGTGTCGCTTAGCTTAGTCATACAGCTTCCTCATTGCACCTCTTTTTTCTTCTTTGCATGATGTAATGTTTGGGGTACTATTTTTTAAATCTGCCATCATGTCTGCCACTGCAGTGCCACTCCTAGATGGGCCAGGTGTTTGTGCCGCACACTTGTGTCACTTAGCTTAGTCATACAGCTACCTCGGTGCAACTTTTAGGCCTAAAAACAATATTGTGAGGTGTGAGGTGTTCAGAATAGACTGGAAATGAGTAGAAATGAATGTTATTGAGGTAAATAATATCGTAGGATCAAAATTAATCCCAAATTCTTTGATTTTAGCTGTTTTTATGTTTTTTTACAAAAATCATCCAGATCCAAAACAAAAACACGAACGGGTGGTTTTGGCAAAACCAATCCAGATTTAAAACATGAGGCTGGAACCAGAACCAAACACAAAACATGCTGCAAACCTGCTAACATACGCAATTAGTTACAGCATGGTGGAGCCCATGCTGTGACCAATGAGAGCATTTCCATTCATTCTTATGGCCGTGTACTTTAATGACCTGTCAGTAGTGTTGGGTCCTTGCAAGACGCAGTCATGCATTGTCTCATGTGAAATATTGTCCCTCATTCCGAGTTGTTCGCTCGCTAGCTGCTTTTAGCAGCATTGCAAACGCTAGGCCGCCGCCCTCTGGGAGTGTATCTTAGTTTAGCCGAATAGCGAACGAAAGATTAGCAGAACTGCTACAAAATAATTCCCTGCAGTTTCTGAGTAGCTCCAGACCTACTCCTAGACTGCGATCACCTCAGTCCGTTTAGTTCCTGGTTTGACGTCACAAACACGCCCTGTGTTCGGCCAGCCACTCCCCCGTTTCTCCAGCCACTCCTGCGTTTTTACCTGGCACGCTTGTGTTTTTTAGCACACTCCCTGAAAACGGCCAGTTTCCGCCCAGAAACACCCACTTCCTGTCCATCACACTACAATCACTCGAGCGATGAAAAAACATCGCTCGAGCTTGTGTAAATCTACAAAGTTTTGTGTGAAAGTACTTAGCGCATGCGCGCTGCGTACCATTCGCATTTTTGCAGTTTTTTCACTTGATTGCTGCACTGCGAAAATCGGCAGCGAGCGAACAACTCGGAATGACCACCATTGTTTTATCAAGTATCAGGATGACTACTGTACATGGAATGAAGAGTATCCTTTCCCAAAATGTCTGAGTGAGCAATAAAATGGTGAACACTTGCATAAGTAGAGGGTGTTTCTGAGTACCCAGAAACCCCCCCCTTGATAGACCAAATTATATTTTTACTTAGCCGTGGTCCCACGGCCGGCTGCGCTTGCCACAGGATCTATTCCCTCTCTATGGGTGTTGTGGACACCCACGAGTGCGAATAGTCCTGCAGTGTCGGTATTCTGGCCAGCGGCATTGCCTGCTGGTGGGATTCCGGCGTCGGTATGCTGACCGCCGGGATTAAACATATCCTGTGCTTTGTAACTTGTGTGTGCATGTTCTATGTAACTTGTTTGTGAGTGAGTGTGTGTGTGTGTGTGTGTGTATGTATGTATATAAATATATATATATATAGAACATGTAAACTATCTCTTTTTTTTTTGTTTCGTTAGTTTTGCTGAATTTTTTCTGATGCAGTTGTGGCATTTTTGTTATGTGATCGGACTTTAGAATCCAATGGACATCAATAGCAGTTAACTGTAGAAAACCACAGTAAAATCTAGTTCATATCAAATTCTGTATTTTGGCAAGCGCCGAAACTGTCGGTGAGGCCCATTAGACTGCAATTGTTGGATGATCCACCACTTGTTAAATTTACCCCCATATTTCCAGAAGAATTAAAAATAAATGGGAGATTGAGTAAAGAATTGCTGCTAAAGTGATGATAGACTGCATCACAAAACAAGCCATTAAATGATCTCAAATGAGGATGCAAGAGATGTTTTGAAAGTACCAATGGTTTTACAAGGGGAAGGTTTTCTACAGAGGAAGATATATATTACAATTGGAGGACATGCACTAAAACTTAAAAGTAATGGGTTTATAGAGTAGTAGGCGGGTGCAATAAAGTAGCCTTGCAACAGAGACAATGGATGGTAATGTTATAAGAAAATCTGAGCAAACCTAAGAATCAAAAAAGGGGAAAACATGTGCTGTGTTATTCTTGACAGCTGTACAACTCTGATTCACATGCACTATTTTAAATTGCAGAAGATATGACAGCAATCCATAAATATTTGCTTCTGTCAACATGAAAATGCGAGGCTACTTTGCAAATATTTCCATGTTTCCTACTTTCCATGTTGATGTATGCAGTGTTCTATGAGGGTAATTCCAAGTTGATCGCAGCAGGAATTTTGTTAGCAGTTGGGCAAAACCATGTGCACTGCAGGGGAGGCAGATATAACATTTGCAGAGAGAGTTAGATTTGGGTGGGTTATTTTATTTTTGTGCAGGGTAAATACTGGCTGCTTTATTTTTACAATGCAAATTAGATTGTAGATTGAGCACACCACACCCAAATCTAACTCTCTCTGCACATGTTAAATCTGCCTCCCCTGCAGTGCACATGGTTTTGCCCAACTGCTAACAAAATTCCTGCTGCGATCAACTTGGAATTACCCCCTATGGCAATAATCAACACCCCTTCACTGGGAGCGCACGCAAAATAGTTTTTTTTTTAATGTCTATAAGGGGGTGCATTTTAGAATGTCTATGAGCGGGGTGGGAGGAGGGTGGTTGCATTTTTTTACTGATTGCGCTGGGAGCCAAATTGTCTAGAAACAGCCCTGTGTGCTTTCCACAATGGAGGAATGCAGATTCTTCCTGGTTATACCTGTATGTATATTCCTTAAATTCATGTTATTTAAACAGTTTTTGTATTTATAAAACAGCGATCTATATGAGGACCACCCCATTTTGATCAGAGTAGATCCTTTTTTAGAATGTTCAGGAGATTTTAGTTTTTTTCTGCTGACCCCTTCCCTGGCCAAACAGGAAGTAGGAGGTATAATTGTATAAGCTATAAATATGGACTTTAGTGACCACTCCATTACAACCTCTGTAGTTGAAATGAGTTGATGGTTTGGATGAGTTGACTTTTGGGGCCAAGCAGGACCTTATTATCTAACATCTATTCAATGGGGGAGAGGGTCATAATCCTAGTTTAACATCAACCTTATCTGCTGTTGTTTATGCCTTTGTATGGTACTAAGCCAATTATTTTATTATGTGGTCATTTTTATCTGTTGGAATTAAATACATGTTCCAATTTTACACTATGAGGCCATTTTATATCTCTTTAAGGTTGAAAAATAAGATTAAAATGTTGTTGGTCTAAAGGAGCAAGAAGCAAGCACTGACGGTTAGAATACTTCTACGTTACATGTGATTATATTGACCTAATCCAGCTCATAAGCGGGCACAAAGTAAATTGGATTACTTATAAATTGTGATATACTATCTGACTTACTGATGTTCACTGTGTATAGTGATTCATTTGTGCCTTTGAGGTAATCAAGAGAATAATATCAAGATGCATGAACAAAAAGACCCTTTTTAAAAGAAAGGAACAAAATCATGGTTCTTGGAAGGACTGTTCCACTAAGACTGTGTACGAGTATATACAATATATTATATTCATCCCAATTGGGAGCACATAATCTACATTGTTAATTAAATGTAGCAGGGCTATCTGCCAATGGAGATCCATTGCCACCCCATTCCAACTGTGATGGGACTGGTTATGAATGGATTTAGGCCCCACCAATCAGAGCAGTGGATTTAAAATAAGGAGCCACCACTGAACCTATCATGGCTTGCAGCAAGCCTGGGAACAGATGCTTGCAGTGGGCTATTCATGTCTTTCTGCATCTAAATTCTACCCTCTGTATTGGCTTATATTGGATGGAGCAAGATGGCTAAAGTCAGCCTGATGGTGGAGATAAAAAGAGAAGAGCCGGAGCTATATCTCAAAGCACGGATATAGTGAGAGTGGCCATAAAGAAAATGCTGCAGCAGTTGAATGTGCCAAAGATGCCAGAAATCCTGGGAAAGCAGTGGCAAATGCATAAAAGTTAGTGCAGGCCACCATAATTCCTGAAGCCCTGAGGTCAAGAAGAGTTTTAGAAGGCCTGAGGGTGAACTTCAGGAAAGAGCCTTGAACTGAATGCTGAATGAAGGACCGCTAGGACCCCAGTGGAGTATCTGTAAACATTTCCATTATACCACCAAGAATTTGTCTGTCACTTGGCTTGTGCCATTGAAAATGTGGGCACTAGGAGCATGTTGTATAGATAACTTGAGAGTTAGGCTCATGCCATAGAGACAGGTCTGGTGCTAGGCCCATGCCACTGAGACAAGTCAGGCACTAGGCCTATACCATTGTACCAAGTTGGGCACTAGACCTGTGCCAATAAATGATCAGGTGCTAGGCCTATGTCACCATAATAAGTTGGACATAAGGCCTGCACTGGTATACTAGGTTGGTTGCTTGGCCTATGCAACAAGGTTTTGGGCTTTAGGTCTTTTTCTGGCCATACATAGGCCAGGGACAAGGACATTCTGGTGACTCTTGGTGTAAAAGGGCTTGTCTGGCTTCTGCACCAGGGCGAGCCACCAAGTGGACACAAAGACAGTCTGGCTTACACCCATGGCCGCAGGTAAAGAAGTGGTGTATGCAGTCTTCAATTCTTGCTCATAACTAAATCATTGGTTCCTTTAAATATTAAAGATATGCCAGCTGGCATTGGGATAGTTGCTAGTTGTTAAAGCAAATGTGTATTGTATTCTAACAGTTGTAGATACTGTCTGTTGAGAGTAGTACACCACACCCAAGTTTATTATAGTTGTACTACTGCTACACTAAGTTTGGGTTATTTAGGGTCAGTCTTGTTATATAGTGTTATATGGATAAATCTATGTAAGATATCTCTGTATGATGAGGCTTCCGAGCATGTTCATTCTGTAAAAAACACCTATAACAACCACCTTACCTGTTGAAAAAGTCGTTCTCAGTGGTAGTGTACTTGCAGGTGCCACAATCTACTGTACATTTGTGTGTTTTCCATCTCTCCACAGTCCACTATCACCACATATACTTGCATTCTATATTCCACCACCTTTGTGCATAAGCTTAAGTGGTGGAATGGATCTCTGTTTTCCCATTTCTTGTGTTGTTTTCCCTGTCGAGGTGTCATCATGCTTGACTCCAGTTTACTTTTCCACAGCCTTGAAAGCAGCACTGTTGCATGTCTTCCTTAACTACACTGTTCACAACAATACAAGTAACTGCTGAAGTGTAACAGTTTAGTACCAGCAGGAGATATGGTTGTAATCAGCCAGGTGGAAATCACAGTTCATTATTATGTACATATGGTTTGTTATCACACAGATACAGAGCACAGTTAAATATATTTATAGCCTGAAAATACACAGATTTAAGTCTGATTCCATCATTCTAGAGTATATTAGCAATGTACAGTAGGAAATCATATGAGTAAAAAAGCAGAAATTGTAGTCAAATGACTAAGGATTAAAGCCAAATAAAGCCGAGTTTAGAGATTCTTCAGACACAGGGGGGAATAATCTAAAGGCAATTACCAGGAGTACAATAATCCAAAGTACTGGAGCAGCTAACAGATAAGACTCAACACAAGAAGATGGACCCAGCTAGCCCAGGGATGAAAAATCAAAGTTCTGGGATCAATATTCTCCATGGATTCAGAATCGGCACATACTGTACATATCCCTGGTCAACATGGCGAAAGCAACAACGTAATGCAATGCTGCAGATATTCCTATTTTATGTTCAAATTTGTTATTAAGAGGTCAACAACTGATGAGACTATGAGTATATCAATTTACTTGGAAACCTCCAATGAGAGGAGAGACAGTTAATAAAGCTGCCGGTTCTGTGAAAAAATAATGATGCATACATCAATGCCATCAATATCATGTTCCCACCATTGAAAATTCACCATCTTAATGTTTTATGTTAATCTGGAAATGCACAAATGATGAACCAGCAAAGTTGTGCTGCATAGACATTTAATATAAAGGGAAGTGGTTATATAAATCAGGAGAAGCTGGGAAGTGGTACCCAGAGAAAGTCACACTGTTCATGAAATAGTCACTGGGAGCTTTTACCCCTATAAAAACTAGCAGGGGAAGATTGGTATGGAGAAGCAGCCTGGGAAATATCTGAAAGCAGCCCTAGGGTCTGTGAAAGTGGTTGAGTCTGTTGGGTGGGGGAGGGGGGGGACAGGACATCTCTTCCTCAAAGCGAGTGCTTTTTCGACATGGAAACTGACTATTTTTGCTTCACTGGAATCTGATAGTATACAGGGATCCGGTTGGGATCCCAGTAGTCAAAATAGCGATGCTGGAATCCCGACACTGCTCGGAACGTTGGTGCAGATAATCCAAATGTGATCACAATCCTGGCACCGGCATCACAACAACCGGGATCCCAAACATGTGACGGTTAGGCTGCCGGAGAGGTAAACCATGAGGGGGTAGGTTTATGCTGTGGGGGGTGGGTTAGAGAGATTGGCTGCGGGAAAAGAGGGTAAGGTATAGGCTGTGGGCAGGGGGGGTGTTATGATTAGGCACCACTTGTAAGGGTAGGGTTGTGGGGGGGTTAGGCTGTGGTGAGGGGAGTAAGGCATCCTTAGGGTTTGGCGGCGGGAAAGGGAGGATTAGGTTTAGGCTGCAGGAGAAGGGGTAGGTTTAGGTACCACCAGGGAGGGTTAGGGTTGGGCAATGGGGGGGGGGGGGGTGAGGTATAGGCTGCAGATAGGGGGTTAGGGTGAATGGGTAAGGGTTAGGGTTTTTCTGCTTTGGGATATAACTGCCGGCATCCCATCCACCGGGATGTTGTATGTATTCCATGCTCAGTTGCACACAGATATACAAGTGTCTCATATCAAATTAATCAGTGCATTATCTAGAAACGGTTTTGTTACATCAATTTGCAATTAGTATGCACTTTAGAGCAAAAAATATGCTTCACCACTTGGCATGGCTCACTGCCGTCAGGGGGTTTGTGCCAGATAGCTTATTGAGGCAAGGTCTATACAGACCTTGTAAATATTGGTTCCCTCTTGTGGGTGCATCAATTGAGTGAACTTTACACAGTAAATTCTACTACTGTATATAGCTATGTCAGCTACATAAACAGCATCACTCACTCACTCAACCTCATCCACTACAATTACCCTTCAAAAAATACACAACCAGCTCCAAGATATACCTCTCATTCATCTAAAAATACCATATACAGTACACTTACCAATTTATACTCACAGGCACCATCTTTCACCCACTGAAATATTCCTCATTCACCACTCACATGGGCAGAAGTCTTAAGTAGTAAGCCTTGGAGAGTTATAAAGTGGAGAGAGATAAAGTAACAGCCAATCAGCTCCTATCTGCCATTTTCCAGGTTGTGTTAGAAAAATGACAGAAACAGGTTGGTTGGTAGTTTATCTTTCTCCATTTTATTACTCTCCAAGGCTTAGTACATCTGCCCCTCAGACCATATACTTCATCTACAGATAAACTGACTGACACCAGATAATTGTAGTGCCTCGCTTGTGGGGTGTCTTTTCTTCTCAAGGTTTGATTTCCTCATCACTTTCATTCCAGGAACTAAGACTGTAAAAGCATATAGTAAGCAATTATTAGAAGTGTCTCACAAAAACACCATGATGTCCTTCTCACTCCATCTGGAAATGTAATTGGGGTTCTCTTTAGGGCATGTCTTTTCAGCCACAGCCAACTAAGAATTATACTCTTTCAGCAGCACTCTTCATTCTTGAAGAAAATAGACAAGATATCCCTATGGAAGTTTATGAGAATAGAGTTTCTGGTCAATTATTGTCAAAATATTAAAATCCTATCTCATTAGGATTGGTTAAAAATTTTTTAAAGATGATGTTGAAGATTTTATGAATACTCGCTATACCTGTGCCTAAAATAAGTGTCTTACTGGTCAGTCTCTCTTTCCACATGTCCAATTTTACTATTAATTTTATTGTAGACTTGCCATCATTTAAATGGTACTATCTGGACAGTAGGTTGCAAGATTTAACCAACATGGCTCACTTCTTCCCCTATCTGGTAGGATCAATCCTCATTGTTTCTAGTGCATATTTCTTTATGTTTTCTCCTGTTCTGACCTTGTCTAGTTAATTGATCTCTCATGTTTTCTGTTGGCTCTGACCTTGAATAAAATATTTTGGCTTTGTATCTGTGCCATTAGCCCTGACCCCAACTAAGTACTTAATATTCTTATCTGTCAGTTTTCATTGTGCCTCAGCTTGTTCACAAAATTGAGCCATTCTGCCCTGTTCCTAAGTTCACCAGGATTCTGCACATCATGTGTCCTTGTGGACCACATTCCATTGTTATACACTGGGGGCATCTGAGTACCGGTAAACACATACATCTTCATAGAAGATGTGGCTGCTGTAGGCTAAGGCATCACAAAGTGGTTAAAGGGACCTCATTGACATTCTTTGGGTATTGATCAGAATAGTACTTCAGGCTTGGCCAATCTGGCTCTCCAGCTATTGTGAAACTACTAGTCACAGCATGCCCTGCCACAGATTTGCCATTAGTGAATGCTAAAACTGTGGCAGCATAGCATGTTGTGATGTGTGATGCTGGAGAGACACAGGTTGGCCAGGCCTGCACTACTTGATTCTTTTATGTGACTGTTGCGAGTATTACACCACTATACAGTGTATATGTGATCTGCATGAAGGTTGTATAATCTATATTGATCGGATACTAGCTACAACTGTTCTCATCTGAAATTATAAATATTTACGGTAAAGAAAAGTTTATTTAATATAGAACATATAAATATATTTTCAAATACTTTTATGGGAATGATTTTCTACCATCCAGGACGCACCTACTGTAAGAGCATTTTTATTCACCAAGTCCACACACAGATAAGGAAGACATTTACAGTAGCTGGTTCACTTATACTGCTTGGTTCTTTTTAATTCACTCAAACAAATTAATTTATTTAAAAGCAATGCATAATCTTAATGTATGAATTGAGGCAGAATTAAATTTAGTCAAAGAATAGGGAGTCTATGCATAAGAGTCTCTCGGCTTCAGAATAGCTAACATTTTTGGCCATATTTATTAACAAATTAGTTAAATATTTTTAGAATACTTGGTTTAAGTCTTCTTTTGTCACCTGTGCACATTATCAGAGTTGCGTCACAATCCACTCCACAGTTCATTGATTGATCATGTACTTAAGTAAGGAAAATAATGAATACTTAAAAAAAGGCTTCATACTGTACATCTGACACTGATTGATTGGTGACAAGTTATTTGTTTACTACAAACATCATGCTTGTGTTCTTATTTGCAATACTCAGTATACATGTAGATTGTTTCCCCATGTTTTGCGAACAAAATGTAGGTATGAAAACCTCATGATTTGTATGTCAAATAAAAACCGGAATAGCAGAAAAAGCAACAAACAAGCAAAAAAAAAAAAAAAAAAACCCAACTCATTTTGTAAGATATATATCAGGAGTGCAGTTAGTAAGTCTGAGGCATACAAGTACAACAAAGGTATCTCCATGCTCTGAAGGCTCAATGTAAAATCAATAAAACTAAAATATATAGATACAGTTCAGCCACTTGTTAAGTAGCTACAGTATAAAAAGAACTGTACTTTTTGAAACAAGTAAGCTGGACGTTAGATATACAGATTAGAACTTTGGTCCAGCATGACTTTTTCAAACAAAAACATTCCATTGGTTTTCCACATGATATTTCTCATGACAGGCTCAGCTGGAAGTCTCTTTATCCTGAGCGTTCACTTTCTAGACTGGTTGAAAACCCATAAATTAAGTTCTTGTGATTTTATCATCAACTGCATTGTGATGTTCAACCTTTTACTCCAAGGAACAGTTGCATTCAACCAGATCTGCATCTTAATGTTTGGGGAATTCTTCATTCAAGTCTGGGTTGTCAATTCCGTGATAGCTCTCATGTCTTCATTCTCCTTCTCCAGCCTCTGGTGCTCCACCTGTCTGTGTTATTACTATTGTGTGAAGATAATCAATAGCAATGGACCATTGTTCTACAAGCTCAAGACAAAGCTTCCAAGAATGATGCCCTGGCTGCTAGTGTTATCTATCGCTATATCTTGGGCTGCTGGACTGCCAGCCTACTGGGACTTATACCTACATTTTGATCTTAAATTTTCCACTTTTAATAATACAATGAACATTTCGTCCATTAATATGAAATTTAAGAGCAAATGCAATTGTCTCTTTCAGATTTACATGTTATTATCCGCGGTGGCGATTTTTATAATCTCCATCACAGCCGGGGCCATTATCACCTCTCTTTGCAAGCACATCATGCAAATTAAGAAGAACAATGAAGGTTTCAGAACTGGAAATATCTCTTCCCATGTAACAGCTACCAGAACTGTGACTTCTCTCCTTATACTTTTTTTTATTTTCTATGTAGCTATTAATATTGTATATAATGAAACACAAGATACTGGAAGTTTAATATTTGTTACATCCTTTCTTGTGTGTTCCAGTTTCCCAACAGTAAATGCCATTATTTTAATTAGTGGAAATAGAAAGCTGTCTAACATGTGCAGATATCTCTTTGGTATGAAATCTGCAGCTAGTAATACTGATGTCACTGTTACTACTAATTAGGTATCTGCCTGCTTTATTTATTACTTATGCTCATTGTCTTCTGATCTAAATGTATTTCACCAACTAGGTTGTTATATTGTGTAACCTAGTAAAGTGTACATCTTGCTGTATCATAGTACATAGCTTGATAAAGGCAGCCACTGTAAAAAGCCAGTAAAGTTAGCTAATACTAATTAAACTATTTACATTTTCATATTATATGTCCTTCCTTTGTATTCTCCTCACCAGAGATATCTAGATCATTTCTCTGCTATGATAAACCACTACTGGAAGAATGTTTGGTGATCTACTTTTATCTACTATAACACTGTATTGTCATAACACATTTTGTTAACAGATCATTTTGCATCAATAAAATTATATACAGTATGTAACCATTCTATCTGTATTTCTAACAGCAGGTATGTGAAATGTACTATTTGCAGACACTTAGCAAATTGTAATATTCGTTGTTTATCCTTTAGACTGATTTTCATCCTATTCAGAGAGTGGGTATAAAGAGTAAATTGCTTTACCTCAGAATGGGCCACAAATATAAAAAATAATGATCATTTTTAAAGTTTCTTAAATATGTATAGATTATTTTCTTACATTTTGCCATAGGAGCTGCTAAATGTTATAATGAACAAGCAAATTAATTGTATTTATCACTTAGGTACAGTACAATCAAGATATCAGAGACTGATCTTCATGTTAGTCTTTAACAGGAATGATGTGGCTTCAGCTAGGGGAAAGGGCAAATTAGTAAAACATTTTCTGTCTTTGGTAGTGCACCTTCAGGGATTTGTGGGATATGAAATTAATGTAAGCATTGTCTGTTCTGCTAAATATATTTAACCAAGAGTGATTGTGGTGGAAAGTTGAAATTTTAAGTATGATTTTAGAAGATTATGGTATTAGTAAATTTGGAATTATGAACTATTGAATGAGGTACTTTGCTAAAATGAAAAGTTATAGAGAATAGAGAAGGAACAAAATTGACAACTTTTGTGTTAGTGCTAATAGCTAACAAAAAATAAACTTTTCATCTAAAATTAAACATTTTTGTTGACTTAAGTAAAAACTCTTTGAAAATTAATACAATACAAAAACAATCTAAAAATATATCAAAAGAATAAATAAAACATCACATAGTAAAATGGCACAAAATGGCTCTACTGTGTAGTTCTCTGTGCTGACGCTGGCTGACGAGAAATGAGTAGGGAGAGTTCATAACTTCAGCTCCTGAGAGGTTTGACAATGTCACATAAAGTGGGTAAAATAAATATTGAACACATAAACATTTATCTCAGTAAATATATTTGTAATGAGGCTATTGTAATTGCATTAACACCAAATGTCAGCAACTACCCATGCAATCCACACATGCAAAGAAATCAAACCAAAGATGTTCATGAATTAAGTTAGGTGTAATAATGTGAAATTACACTGATTTGGACGCTAATACAATTCCATGCATAACAAATTGTGTACAATTGTGGATATCCGTATAAAAAACAGTGAACACCCAAAAGATGCTTCTGCTAATGGAATTGCAGTTGCGTTGGTAAGACACAACCACCAGACATCCCAGAAGTGCATACATATTTGGATGTACATGTGTAAGCATTCTCAAGATGAAAAAATACAGCGGAAGTCGTCTTCCAAGTATCGCTGTTGTCTGATGTCTATCCAATACCAGATTTTAAGTATTCAATTAGTAATATAATTCAACTATTTGAACTAGTTTAGACGTCTAACACAACTAGTGCCTAATAAAACAATATTCTCAATACTTATCAAACATTGGTGGTCATTCCGAGTTGTTCACTCGCAAGCTGCTTTTAGCAGCTTTGCACACGCTAAGCCGCCGCCTACTGGGAGTGAATCTTAGCATAGTAAAATTGCGAACGAAAGATTCGCAATATTGCGAAAAGACTTCTCTGTGCAGTTTCTGAGTAGCTCGAGACTTACTCAGCCAGTGCGATCAGTTCAGTGCTTGTCGTTCCTGGTTTGACGTCACAAACACACCCAGCGTTCGGCCAGACACTCCTCCGTTTCTCCAGCCACTCCCGCGTTTTTCCCAGAAACGGTAGCGTTTTTTCGCACACACCCATAAAACGGCCAGTTTCCGCCCAGAAACACCCACTTCCTGTCAATCACATTACGATCACCAGAACGAAGAAAAAACCTTGTAATGTCATGAGTAAAATACCAAACCTAATAGCAAATTTACTTGGCGCAGTCGCACTGCGGACATTGCGCATGCGCATTAGTGACTAATCGCTCCGTTGCGAAAAAAAAATAACGAGCGAACAACTCGGAATGACCCCCATTATTCTCATTACTCAAACCCTTTTATTGTCTAATTGCATGTCATTACCTCCAGGGTCGGTGCTAGGGTGTTCAGCGCGCCCCTGCAAACTGTAAATTTGCGTCCTCCCTCCACCACACAAAAGGTGTGTAGTATCACAAGGAAGGGGAGTGGCCACACAATAGTACCCCCAATACATATTACATCACACAGTAGCACATTCTTTTTGACATTACACTGCACATTGTGCCCCTGATTCACATTACAGATGTAATCTGAATTGGGGGTACTATTGTGTGGCCACTCCCCTTCCTTGTGATACCACACACCTTTTGTGTGGTGGAGGGAGGACGCAAATTTATAGTTTGCAGGGGCGCGCCAAACACCCTAGCACCGACCCTGGAGGGAATGACATGCTATTAGACAATAAAAGGGTTTGAGTATTGAGAATAATGTTTGATAAGTATTTAGAATATTGTTTTATTAGGCACTAGTTGTGTTAGACGTCTAAACTAGTTCAAATGACATCACACTCAGCCGCTGCGACCCGGGATGCAGAGAAAAGTCAGGTCTGAATTAGGCCCTATGCCCACAGTAGTAGTATCGCTTACACACGCACAATGCCCACAGTAGTAGTACCGCTTACACACGCACAATGCCCACAGTAGTAGTATCGCTTACACACGCACAATGCCCACAGTAGTAGTACCGCTTACACACACACAATGCCCACAGTAGTAGTACCGCTTACACACGCACAATGCCCACAGTAGTAGTATCGCTTACACACGCACAATGCCCACAGTAGTAGTATCGCTTACACACGCACAATGCCCACAGTAGTAGTACCGCTTACACACGCACAATGCCCACAGTAGTAGTATCGCTTACACACGCACATTGCCCACAGTAGTAGTACCGCTTACACACACACAATGCCCACAGTAGTAGTACCGCTTACACACGCACAATGCCCACAGTAGTAGTATCGCTTACACACGCACAATGCCCACAGTAGTAGTATCGCTTACACACGCACAATGCCCACAGTAGTAGTACCGCTTACACACGCACAATGCCCACAGTAGTAGTACCGCTTACACACGCACAATGCCCACAGTAGTAGTACCGCTTACACACGCACAATGCCCACAGTAGTAGTATCGCTTACACACGCACAATGCCCACAGTAGTAGTACCGCTTACACACGCACAATGCCCACAGTAGTAGTATCGCTTACACACACACAATGCCCACAGTAGTAGTATCGCTTACACACGCACAATGCCCACAGTAGTAGTACCGCTTACACACGCACAATGCCCACAGTAGTAGTACCGCTTACACACGCACAATGCCCACAGTAGTAGTACCGCTTACACACGCACAATGCCCACAGTAGTAGTACCGCTTACACACGCACAATGCCCAGAGTAGTAGCTCCGCTTACACACGCACAATGCCCACAGTAGTAGTACCGCTTACACACGCACAATGCCCACAGTAGTAGTACCGCTTACACACGCACAATGCCCACAGTAGTAGTACCGCTTACACACGCACAATGCCCACAGTAGTAGTACCGCTTACACACGCACAATGCCCACAGTAGTAGTACCGCTTACACACGCACAATGCCCAGAGTAGTAGCTCCGCTTACACACGCACAATGCCCACAGTAGTAGTGCGCTTACACACAAACAATGCCCACAGTAATAGTGCAGCGCACAATGCCCACAGTAGTAGTGCAGTGTACACACACACACACATTGCCCACAGTAGTTGTGCCCCTTATGCACATAGGGGCTTAATCAGAGTTGTTCTCAGTCTAAGCAAAATTACTTCTCACATGCTGGGGGCTGCCCAGAACAGGGCAAGGCTGCCCAGCATGTATGGCGCCACCCCGTGATGCGATCACTTCGTGAATACCCCAAACAGAGCACGGCCACCATGTTTCTACTCACAGGAAACGCAGGCATCTCATGGCCATTTTCAGGTCCAGCTGATGAGTGAAAACATGGTGGCGGTACCCCTGCGTACGCAGCCATGCTGCATAGGCAGGGGTCAAACTCTATGTGATGTTTTTGCAATGTATTAGATGGCCCCGAACATGGCCATGACACGCCTGCGTTTCCTGCTGTCCTCCACTGTTGCTGTCCCTGGACACTTGTTGTCTGTCAAGCACTACACGATTGCATCCTTCCAGGATGCAATCGCATAGTGAAGGGTTGCGCACGCGCACTACAGCCGCGGTGTGTGCGCAGACCTTTTGGAGGTGGCTGTGCGTGCAAACGCAACAGCTGTGTCCAACTCTGAATAAGGCCCATAGTGCAATAGAAGTGCCCCTTACACACATAATAACCACAATAGGAGAATTAAGGAGACAGGAACAGAAAAGTGCTATGTGGAGCTGACAGTGGAGAAAGGAGTGGAAGATTTGGTGCACAGAGGAAACTGGGGGGAAGCAGTGGATCATAAAGGGGTTAAGCAAAGAGAAGAAAGTGCAGAGATCGGAAAAGGGGATGTTAAAGAAGCAGCTTTCCTCAACTTACCCTATCCACGGGGAGCCGCGGGCCGTGGAGGGGGCAGGGCTTGCGGGAAGGGGTGGAGCTTAGGCTACTAGATGGCTACGCTGAGTTTGCTGTAGCAGGAAAACACCTACAGCAGCAGCAACAGCACTGGGGGATCGGCGCTGAGGCACCTTGATGCTGTTGCTCTGCTGCTGCCTGTCAGGCTGTTAGTTGGACAGGCGCAGCAGCAGCGGATGCTGTAGCAAAACAGCTGAGTGGGGAGAGTGCCTGTGTAGTTCGGTGCCTCCCTGCATTGCGGACCTTGCTGAGCACTTTGTGCCGCCTCTGATTACCTTATACCCCCACAAACATCTTAATATAATTTATTATAATAAAATAAAAACAAATTTTTATAGTTTTTTTACATTTTTACTGAACATTTTTTTAAATAACAATATTTTTAATAAAATAAACAACTTTAGAAAAAAAATGTATGGTAACATATTAATTAGCCTGTCTATCGCGGCAAGAATCTTTTGGCGGTTGGATCTAATGAAGACTAATTCAGCCACCATGGTTTGTCTCATGTGTGGCTTCAGGTCATCAACTCTACATTAAACAACAGAAGGAAAAAAACATTAGTTAAAATGCAATTATGCTTTACATTTAGGAATTAATTTACTAATGGTCAATTTTTATTGTTTTTATTAATTCTCATAAATTGTAGAAAATCTATATACAGTACATTGTCAGGCTTGAAACACACATGTACTGATGATTTTTGTTAATAACTTTAAAATGTTAGTACTGTATACTGTATGTGTGTTTTAGTCCTGGAAACTCAACTCCGATTAAGATCGTTTTTCTATGAAAATCTAGGAAAATCAACCATTACTAAATAAACCCCTTACAATCTATACACATTTCAACCAGAAATGTACCTCCTCAATGTTATGCTGCTTGAAGATCTTCTTGGTAGTTACCTCTGAGTGCCAGAAGATGAGACACGTAGAACTGACCAGTAGGTTTTCTTGCCCTAGGACAGCCACCTTTTGCTTAAAGCTAGCCATGCTTACCAGTAGAGATGAGCGCCTGAAATTTTTCGGGTTTTGTGTTTTGGTTTTGGGTTCGGTTCCGCGGCCGTGTTTTGGGTTCGAACGCGTTTTGGCAAAACCTCACCGAATTTTTTTTGTCGGATTCGGGTGTGTTTTGGATTCGGGTGTTTTTTTCAAAAAACCCTAAAAAACAGCTTAAATCATAGAATTTGGGGGTAATTTTGATCCCAAAGTATTATTAACCTCAAAAAACATAATTTACACTCATTTTCAGCCTATTCTGAACACATCACACCTCACAATATTATTTTTAGTCCTAAAATTTGCACCGAGGTCGCTGTGTGAGTAAGATAAGCGACCCTAGTGGCCGACACAAACACCGGGCCCATCTAGGAGTGGCACTGCAGTGTCACGCAGGATGTCCCTTCCAAAAAACCCTCCCCAAACAGCACATGACGCAAAGAAAAAAAGAGGCGCAATGAGGTAGCTGACTGTGTGAGAAAGATAAGCGACCCTAGTGGCCGACACAAACACCGGGCCCATCTAGGAGTGGCACTGCAGTGTCACGCAGGATGTCCCTTCCAAAAAACCCTCCCCAAACAGCACATGACGCAAAGAAAAAAAGAGGCGCAATGAGGTAGCTGTGTGAGAAAGATAAGCGACCCTAGTGGCCGACACAAACACCGGGCCCATCTAGGAGTGGCACTGCAGTGTCACGCAGGATGTCCCTTCCAAAAAACCCTCCCCAAACAGCACATGACGCAAAGAAAAAAAGAGGCGCAATGAGGTAGCTGTGTGAGTAAGATTAGCGACCCTAGTGGCCGACACAAACACCGGGCCCATCTAGGAGTGGCACTGCAGTGTCACGCAGGATGGCCCTTCCAAAAAACCCTCCCCAAACAGCACATGACGCAAAGAAAAAAAGAGGCGCAATGAGGTAGCTGACTGTGTGAGTAAGATTAGCGACCCTAGTGGCCGACACAAACACCGGGCACATCTAGGAGTGGCACTGCAGTGTCACGCAGGATGTCCCTTCCAAAAAACCCTCCCCAAACAGCACATGACGCAAAGAAAAAAAGAGGCGCAATGAGGTAGCTGACTGTGTGAGAAAGATAAGCAACCCTAGTGGCCGACACAAACACCGGGCCCATCTAGGAGTGGCACTGCAGTGTCACGCAGGATGTCCCTTCCAAAAAACCCTCCCCAATCAGCACATGATGCAAAGAAAAAGAAAAGAAAAAAGAGGTGCAAGATGGAATTATCCTTGGGCCCTCCCACCCACCCTTATGTTGTATAAACAAAACAGGACATGCACACTTTAACCAACCCATCATTTCAGTGACAGGGTCTGCCACACGACTGTGACTGATATGACGGGTTGGTTTGGACCCCCCCCAAAAAAGAAGCAATTAATCTCTCCTTGCACAAACTGGCTCTACAGAGGCAAGATGTCCACCTCATCTTCACCCTCCGATATATCACCGTGTACATCCCCCTCCTCACAGATTATCAATTCGTCCCCACTGGAATCCACCATCTCAGCTCCCTGTGTACTTTGTGGAGGCAATTGCTGCTGGTCAATGTCTCCGCGGAGGAATTGATTATAATTCATTTTAATGAACATCATCTTCTCCACATTTTCTGGATGTAACCTCGTACGCCGATTGCTGACAAGGTGAGCGGCGGCACTAAACACTCTTTCGGAGTACACACTTGTGGGAGGGCAACTTAGGTAGAATAAAGCCAGTTTGTGCAAGGGCCTCCAAATTGCCTCTTTTTCCTGCCAGTATAAGTACGGACTGTGTGACGTGCCTACTTGGATGCGGTCACTCATATAATCCTCCACCATTCTATCAATGTTGAGAGAATCATATGCAGTGACAGTAGACGACATGTCCGTAATCGTTGTCAGGTCCTTCAGTCCGGACCAGATGTCAGCATCAGCAGTCGCTCCAGACTGCCCTGCATCACCGCCAGCGGGTGGGCTCGGAATTCTGAGCCTTTTCCTCGCACCCCCAGTTGCGGGAGAATGTGAAGGAGGAGATGTTGACAGGTCGCGTTCCGCTTGACTTGACAATTTTGTCACCAGCAGGTCTTTCAACCCCAGCAGACCTGTGTCTGCCGGAAAGAGAGATCCAAGGTAGGCTTTAAATCTAGGATCGAGCACGGTGGCCAAAATGTAGTGCTCTGATTTCAACAGATTGACCACCCGTGAATCCTTGTTAAGCGAATTAAGGGCTGCATCCACAAGTCCCACATGCCTAGCGGAATCGCTCCGTGTTAGCTCCTTCTTCAATGCCTCCAGCTTCTTCTGCAAAAGCCTGATGAGGGGAATGACCTGACTCAGGCTGGCAGTGTCTGAACTGACTTCACGTGTGGCAAGTTCAAAGGGCATCAGAACCTTGCACAACGTTGAAATCATTCTCCACTGCACTTGAGACAGGTGCATTCCATCTCCTATATCGTGCTCAATTGTATAGGCTTGAATGGCCTTTTGCTGCTCCTCCAACCTCTGAAGCATATAGAGGGTTGAATTCCACCTCGTTACCACTTCTTGCTTCAGATGATGGCAGGGCAGGTTCAGTAGTTTTTGGTGGTGCTCCAGTCTTCTGTACGTGGTGCCTGTACGCCGAAAGTGTCCCGCAATTTTTCTGCCCACCGACAGCATCTCTTGCACGCCCCTGTCGTTTTTTAAATAATTCTGCACCACCAAATTCAAGGTATGTGCAAAACATGGGACGTGCTGGAATTTGCCCATATTTAATGCACACACAATATTGCTGGCGTTGTCCGATGCCACAAATCCACAGGAGAGTCCAATTGGGGTAAGCCATTCCGCGATGATCTTCCTCAGTTGCCGTAAGAGGTTTTCAGCTGTGTGCGTATTCTGGAAACCGGTGATACAAAGCGTAGCCTGCCTAGGAAAGAGTTGGCGTTTGCGAGATGCTGCTACTGGTGCCGCCGCTGCTGTTCTTGCGGCGGGAGTCCATACATCTACCCAGTGGGCTGTCACAGTCATATAGTCCTGACCCTGCCCTGCTCCACTTGTCCACATGTCCGTGGTTAAGTGGACATTGGGTACAACTGCATTTTTTAGGACACTGGTGAGTCTTTTTCTGACGTCCGTGTACATTCTCGGTATCGCCTGCCTAGAGAAGTGGAACCTAGATGGTATTTGGTAACGGGGGCACACTGCCTCAATAAATTGTCTAGTTCCCTGTGAACTAACGGCGGATACCGGACGCACGTCTAACACCAACATAGTTGTCAAGGACTCAGTTATCCGCTTTGCAGTAGGATGACTGCTGTGATATTTCATCTTCCTCGCAAAGGACTGTTGAACAGTCAATTGCTTACTGGAAGTAGTACAAGTGGGCTTACGACTTCCCCTCTGGGATGACCATCGACTCCCAGCGGCAACAACAGCAGCGCCAGCAGCAGTAGGCGTTACACGCAAGGATGCATCGGAGGAATCCCAGGCAGGAGAGGACTCGTCAGACTTGCCAGTGACATGGCCTGCAGGACTATTGGCATTCCTGGGGAAGGAGGAAATTGACACTGAGGGAGTTGGTGGGGTGGTTTGCGTGAGCTTGGTTACAAGAGGAAGGGATTTACTGGTCAGTGGACTGCTTCCGCTGTCACCCAAAGTTTTTGAACTTGTCACTGACTTATTATGAATGCGCTGCAGGTGACGTATAAGGGAGGATGTTCCGAGGTGGTTAACGTCCTTACCCCTACTTATTACAGCTTGACAAAGGGAACACACGGCTTGACACCTGTTGTCCGCATTTCTGGTGAAATACCTCCACACCGAAGAGCTGATTTTTTTGGTATTTTCACCTGGCATGTCAACGGCCATATTCCTCCCACGGACAACAGGTGTCTCCCCGGGTGCCTGACTTAAACAAACCACCTCACCATCAGAATCCTCCTGGTCAATTTCCTCCCCAGCGCCAGCAACACCCATATCCTCCTCATCCTGGTGTACTTCAACACTGACATCTTCAATCTGACTATCAGGAACTGGACTGCGGGTGCTCCTTCCAGCACTTGCAGGGGGCATGCAAATAGTGGAAGGCGCATGCTCTTCACGTCCAGTGTTGGGAAGGTCAGGCATCGCAAACGACACAATTGGACTCTCCTTGTGGATTTGGGATTTCAAAGAACGCACAGTTCTTTGCGGTGCTTTTGCCAGCTTGAGTCTTTTCAGTTTTCTAGCGAGAGGCTGAGTGCTTCCATCCTCATGTGAAGCTGAACCACTAGCCATGAACATAGGCCAGGGCCTCAGCCGTTCCTTGCCACTCCGTGTGGTAAATGGCATATTGGCAAGTTTACGCTTCTCCGACAATTTTATTTTAGGTTTTGGAGTCCTTTTTTTTCTGATATTTGGTGTTTTGGATTTGACATGCTCTGTACTATGACATTGGGCATCGGCCTTGGCAGACGACGTTGCTGGCATTTCATCGTCTCGGCCATGACTAGTGGCAGCAGCTTCAGCACGAGGTGGAAGTGGATCTTGATCTTTCCCTAATTTTGGAACCTCAACTTTTTTGTTCTCCATATTTTATAGGCAGAACTAAAAGGCACCTCAGGTAAACAATGGAGATGGATGGATTGGATACTAGTATACAATTATGGACGGACTGCCACGGTTAGGTGGTATAAAAAAACCACGGTTAGGTGGTATATATTATAATAATAATACAATTATGGATGGACGGACTGCCTGCCGACTGCCGACACAGAGGTAGCCACAGCCGTGAACTACCGCACTGTACACTGGTTGATAAAGAGATAGTAGTATACTCGTAACAACTAGTATGACACTATGACGACGGTATAAAGAAAGAAAAAAAAATACCACAGTTAGGTGGTATATATTATAATAATAATACAATTATGGATGGACGGACTGCCTGCCGACTGCCGACACAGAGGTAGCCACAGCCGTGAACTACCGCACTGTACACTGGTTGATAAAGAGATAGTAGTATACTCGTAACAACTAGTATGACACTATGACGACGGTATAAAGAAAGAAAAAAAAATACCACAGTTAGGTGGTATATATTATAATAATAATACAATTATGGATGGACGGACTGCCTGCCGACTGCCGACACAGAGGTAGCCACAGCCGTGAACTACCGCACTGTACACTGGTTGATAAAGAGATAGTAGTATACTCGTAACAACTAGTATGACACTATGACGACGGTATAAAGAAAGAAAAAAAAATACCACAGTTAGGTGGTATATATTGTAATAATAATACAATTATGGATGGACGGACTGCCTGCCGACTGCCGACACAGAGGTAGCCACAGCCGTGAACTACCGCACTGTACACTGGTTGATAAAGAGATAGTAGTATACTCGTAACAACTAGTATGACACTATGACGACGGTATAAAGAATGAAAAAAAAACCACGGTTAGGTGGTATATATTATAATAATAATACAATTATGGATGGACGGACTGCCTGCCGACTGCCGACACAGAGGTAGCCACAGCCGTGAACTACCGCACTGTACACTGGTTGATAAAGAGATAGTAGTATACTCGTAACAACTAGTATGACACTATGACGACGGTATAAAGAAAGAAAAAAAAATACCACAGTTAGGTGGTATATATTATAATAATAATACAATTATGGATGGACGGACTGCCTGCCGACTGCCGACACAGAGGTAGCCACAGCCGTGAACTACCGCACTGTACACTGGTTGATAAAGAGATAGTAGTATACTCGTAACAACTAGTATGACACTATGACGACGGTATAAAGAAAGAAAAAAAAATACCACAGTTAGGTGGTATATATTATAATAATAATACAATTATGGATGGACGGACTGCCTGCCGACTGCCGACACAGAGGTAGCCACAGCCGTGAACTACCGCACTGTACACTGGTTGATAAAGAGATAGTAGTATACTCGTAACAACTAGTATGACACTATGACGACGGTATAAAGAATGAAAAAAAAACCACGGTTAGGTGGTATATATTATAATAATAATACAATTATGGATGGACGGACTGCCTGCCGACTGCCGACACAGAGGTAGCCACAGCCGTGAACTACCGCACTGTACACTGGTTGATAAAGAGATAGTAGTATACTCGTAACAACTAGTATGACACTATGACGGTATAAAGAATGAAAAAAAAACCACGGTTAGGTGGTATATATTATAATAATAATACAATTATGGATGGACGGACTGCCTGCCGACTGCCGACACAGAGGTAGCCACAGCCGTGAACTACCGCACTGTACACTGGTTGATAAAGAGATAGTAGTATATTCGTAACAACTAGTATGACACTATGACGACGGTATAAAGAAAGAAAAAAAAATACCACGGTTAGGTGGTATATATTGTAATACAATTATGGATGGACGGACTGCCTGCCGAGTTCCGACTGCCGACACAGAGGTAGCCACAGCCGTGAACTACCGCACTGTACTGTGTCTGCTGCTAATATAGACTGGTTGATAAAGAGATAGTATACAATACATACAACAATATACTACTATACTGGTGGTCAGGCACTGGTCACCACTAGTCACACTGGCAGTGGCACTCCTGCAGCAAAAGTGTGCACTGTTTAATTTTAAATTAATATAATATTATGTACTCCTGGGGGCTCCTGCTATAACAACCTGCAGTGCTCCCCAGTCTCCCCCACAATTATTATAAGCTTTGCCTTTTATACATTGATGTGCAGCACACTGGGCTGAGCTGAGTGCACACAGACTGAGTCACACTGTGTGACTGGCTGCTGCTGTGTATCGTTTTTTTTCAGGCAGAGAACGGATATAGCAGAGAACGGATATATTATATTAAAATAAATAAAAGTTAACTAACAACAACTGCACTGGTCACTGTGGTAAACTCTGTCTGACTCTGCACAATCTCTCTCTCTCTTCTAATCTAATTTCTAATGGAGAGGACGCCAGCCACGTCCTCTCCCTATCAATCTCAATGCACGTGTGAAAATGGCGGCGACGCGCGGCTCCTTATATAGAATCCGAGTCTCGCGAGAATCCGACAGCGTCATGATGACGTTCGGGCGCGCTCGGGTTAACCGAGCAAGGCGGGAGGATCCGAGTCTGCTCGGACCCGTAAAAAAAACATGAAGTTCGTGCGGGTTCGGTTTCAGAGAAACCGAACCCGCTCATCTCTACTTACCAGTACTTGGATGACGTCAGGTCTTACGTTAAAGGCCGTAGTACCAGCTTATCTGTGACGCCAGAAGCAACTACCGTTTGAAGGAGTGCATGGAGGGATTTCAGAACGTATAACATTGGACTGGCACTGACAAGAGTGCGGGGAGCTGGCTTGTCAGCGACTGTGGAAATGCGTCTGTCCTCACAGAATGAGAGTAGATATTTGAGGCTGATTCCTTAAGAAAGCTGTGAGGGGTAACGCGGTGTCGGCAATAACAACAAGCTGGAGATGTCGACTAGCAAACCGGAGCAGCGGCGGTGGAATGAAAAGAGGACTGGTGTTGCTGACCAGATTTCCCAGAAGAAAGTCACGTGTCTTTCCGATATGCGGATGCAGGCAGAGAAGAACTGGATAGACTGTCAGACTGATGGTGTGTGAAAGTAACAGATTCTGGAAAATGAATGCTCTCCTGAAGCAGGACAGGAGATCAGGAGATCCAGGAGCTGGTTAACAGGTAGACAGAGCAAGAGACAGTGAGACAAGGGCTCCTGCTGCCACTGAAACCTATAACTGGCGGAGGACGGCAGGGTTGCCTGTAGAATATAGCAGCCAAGAGCCAATCAGCACGTTCCCCTGCCAGACCCTCCTTAATGAATCCTCATAACCTGCAGCTGGAGTGCTCCAAGTCCACGCCCAGCCACCCCTGACAATACCCAGTGTCTCCCGTCACCAAGCAACGAACATGAGACCGCCGGGTGTCAGCTCTCCAGTGCTCTGGTTGCCTAGCAACAACTGGAGCACGCGGGAGAATGAGTCGGAAGCTCATAACACTCTAGTTGAAGCTTCTGCCACAGCATTTGACCCTGATGAAACAGAAGGTGGGGACAAGGGAATGAGTGGCCAGGGGAGGCACACTGGGCAAGGGAGCTGGTGTGGCAGGGAGTCAGACAGGGCTAGGGAGCAATAAATTCAGGTCGTAGTAGGTTCTTATGTCTGTTAAAAGTACTGTAGGTACTTTGTATTGAGAAACTTGTGCATCAACCAATCTTACAAAAGTTTTTAAAGATGCATTTTCAGATTGTGGATGGAAGGAGGATTTCGGAGCAATTATTCTTAATTCAGTAGGTAATGGTTCTATAAGACTAGATATTGGATGCTGCTCAAGATATTCTAATAATTTAAATTGTCTGTTTAATTTGTAAGTTTAAATTTTCCATAAGAAAAGATCAATAGATGTTGTAGGTACAAAACTGAGTCCTCTTTGTAATACTTTTGTCTCGCTTTCAGTGAGAGGTGTTGAGGATAAAGAAAACCACTTCCTGGTTTTTTTTTAGCAGCTTGTTGCCTCCACTGGTCCCCTCTATGTGTGTGTTGTCATTTGTATTTGACTTTTGTGCATGGGTCTTTACCCCTAAAGGGATAAACTTTTTTGCCTTAGCGTTACGAAAATAAGCAGACTCAGATCCACTTGCTGATGTTTCAAACCAGTCCCGTTGTAAGTGTTTTCTGTATGTATTACGTCGCGGTTCATCAGTATTGCCTCCAGTCAGCCAACCATACACATTGTGCAATGCATAGTCCTGGTTAACTTTAACTAGTTTTTCCTGTTTATACTTGATGAGCTCCACTTTGTATTTGGCAAGGTGAGACTCCAAATTTTTAAGCCAATCTCTGGATTTGTCTTAGTTAAAGACATGTTTGAAAGAAGTTTCAAGGGTGGAGAACTTTTCCTTTATCTTATTGAGCTCCCCGGACGATTCTTCAGTGACCAATAAGTCCAGGGACCACTTATTCAAGATGGCTACCCACCTCTTACATAATTGGACATTATGACATCCTATGGTGGGTGTATTTTTTACCCTGAACCTACAGGGATTTTTTTGTCAGAATAATATTCCGACAGAGTAGCCCCATGTAAGTTAAAGTCCACCTCCTTCTTTTTGAGTTTAAGCCAGTCCTTGAATTTGTCCTGGGAATATTCTCAGATTGTGCAAAAATCTTGTCCTTACATACTGTAGGATAGCCTCAGCTTCAAAGTCAGTATAACTGTACGTGTTTCCAATTTCCAGGACAATCATAGATGTGGCATCTTCCATTATGGAGGTAGCAGCATTAGACATGCTCAAAAAATCATGTTAATGTTGCCACTTGCACTAATAATGACACCAAAAAATATAAAAAAAAGATGTAAAAGCAATAGATCACAATCTCAATGTAAAGTGCTATGTGCAAAAAATTAAGAAGCAATGGCCCTCATTCCGAGTTGTTCGCTCGCTAGCTACTTTTAGCAGAAATGCAAACGCAAAGCCGCCGCTCTGGGAGTGTATCTTAGCTTAGCAGAATTGCTAACGAAAGATTAGCAATTCTGCTATTAAGTATTTCCTTGCAGTTTCTGAGTAGCTCCAGACCTACTCCTAGATTGCGATCACCTCAGTCCATTTAGTTCCTGGTTTGACGTCACAAACACGCCCAGCGTCCGGTGAACCACCCGTCCGTTTCTCCAGCCACTCCTGCGTTTTTACCTGGCACGCCTGCGTTTTTTAGCACACTCCCTGAAAACGTCCAGTTTCCGCCCAGAAACACCCACTTCCTGTCAATCACACTACGATCAGCAGAGCGATTGAAAAGTTTGTTCGCCCGTGAGTAAAATAGCATAGTTTTGTGTAAAAATACTTAGCGCGTGCGCCCTGCTGTGCATACGCATGCGCAGAACTGCCGGATTTTAGCCTATTAGCAATTCTGCTAAAAATAGCAGCGAGCGAACAACTCGGAATGAGGGCCAATATATTTTAGTCCGAAAACAATCCAGAATAAAGTGCTCAGTACAAATTAAATGTTAATGTATAAGTGCCTGTGCAAGCAGAGGTAGCGAATATTGTCAAGTATAAGAACAAACGCAGTATAAAAGTGCTATGTGCATACAAAGTAGTTCAGGGTAAACTGCTCAGTGCCACGGCAATTTAACTATAAAAAATGTTATGCAAAGACAGATGACCAGTGTTGATGCTAATATAAGAACCGTAGCATCCAATCCACAATGTAATTAGAACCAATTACAAATAATCCATGTAGCATACCTTCATTTGTTCATTTCTCATAATCCAAGGACAGTCCTCATACAATTAAAGCTTCATGCAAATCAGAGATGTGCAGCGGGCATTTTTCGTGTTTTGTGATTTGGTTTTGGATTCGGTTCTGCGGTCGTGTTTTGGATTCGGACGCGTTTTGGCAAAACCACCCTTTCGGATTTTTGTCGGATTCGGATGCATTTTGGATTTGGGTGTTTAAAAAAAAAAACAACAACTCAAAAACAGCTTAAATCATAGAAGTTGGAGGTAATTTTGATCCTATAGTATTATTAACCTCAATAAGCATAATTTCCACTTATTTCCAGTCTATTCTGAACACCTCACACCTCACAATATTATTTTTAGTCCTAAAATTTGCACCAAGGTCGCTGGATGACTAAGCTAAGCGACCCAAGTGGGCGGCAAAAACACCAGGCCCATCTAGGAGTGGCACTGCAGTGTCAGACAGGATGGCACTTAAAAAAATAGTCCCCAAACAGCACATGATGCAAAGATAATAAAAAAAGAGGGGCAAGATGGAATTGTCCTTGGGCCCTCCCACCCACCCTTACGTTGTATAAACAGGACATGCACACTTTAACAAACCCATCATTTTAGCGACAGGGTCTGCCAGACGACTGTGGCTGAAATGACTGGTTGGTTTGGGCCCCCACCAAAAAAGAAGCAATCAATCTCTCCTTGCACAAACTGGCTCTACAGAGGCAAGATGTCCACCTCATCGTCCGATTCCTCACCCCTTTCACTGTGTACATCCTCCTCCTCACAGAGTATTAATCCGTCCCCACTGGAATCCACCATCACAGGTCCCTGTGTACTTTCTGGAGGCAAATGCTGGTAAATGTCTCCACGGAGGAATTTATAATTCATTTTGATGAACATCATCTTCTCCACATTTTCTGGAAGTAACCTCCTACACCGATCGCTGACATGGTGACCGGCTGCACTAAACACTCTTTCGGAGTACACATAGGAGGGGGGGCAACTTAGGTAAAATAATGCCAGTTTGTGCAAGGGCCTCCAAATTGCCTCTTTTTCCTGCCAGTATATGTACGGACTGTTTGACATGCCTACTTGGATGTTGTCACTCATATAATCCTCCACCATTCTTTCAATGGTGACAGAATCATATGCAGTGACAGAAGACGACATGTCAGTAATCGTTGGCAGGTCCTTCAGTCCGGACCAGATGTCAGCACTTGCTCCTGACTGCCCTGCATCACCGCCAGTGGGTGGTTTTGGAAATTTTATCCTTTTCCTGGCAGCTCCAGTGCCAGTAGAAAATGAAGGAGGAGCTGTTGGCGGGTCACGTACCGCTTGACTTGACAATTGTCTCACCAGCAGGTCTTTGAACATCTGCAGACTTGTGTCTGCCGGAAAGAGAGATACAACGTAGGCTTTAAACCTAGGATCGAGCACGGTGGCCAAAATGTAGTGCTCTGATTTCAACAGATTGACCACCCGTTAATCCTGGTTAAGCGAATGAAGGGCTCCATCCACAAGTCCCACATGCCTAGCGGAATCGCTCCATTTTAGCTGCTCCTTCAATCTCTCCAGCTGCTTCTGCAAAAGCCTGATAAGGAAAATTACCTGACTTAGGCTGGCAGTGTCTGAACGGACTTCACGTGTGGCAAGTTCAAAGGGTTGGAGAACCTTGCACAACATGGAAATCATTTTCCACTGCGCTTAAGTCAGGTGCATTCCCCCTCATTTGCCTATATCGTAGGCAGATGTATAGGCTTGAATGGCCTTTTGCTGCTCCTCCATCCTCTGAAGCAGATAGAGTGTTGAATTCCACCTCGTTACCACCTCTTGCTTCAGCTGATGGCAGGGCATGTTCATGAGCTGGCACTCCAGTCTTCGGCATGCGGTGGCTGAATGCCGAAAGTGGCCCGCAATTTTTCAGGCCACCGACAGCATCTCCTGCACGCCCCTGTCATTTTTCAAAAAATTCTGCACCACCAAATTTATTGTATGTGCAAAACATGGGACGTGCTGGAATTTGCCCACATGTAATGCACGCACAATATTGGTGGTGTTGTCCGATATCACAAATCCCCAAGAGAGTCCAATTGGGGTAAGCCAATCTGCGATGATGTTCCTCAGTTTCCGTAAGAGGTTGTCAGCTGTGTGCCTCTTATGGAAAGTGGTGATACAAAGCGTAGCCTGCCTAGGAACGAGTTGGCATTTGCGAGATGCTGCTACTGGTGCCGCCGCTGCTGTTGTTGCTGCGGGAGGCAATACATCTACCCAGTGGTCTGTTACAGTCATATAGTCCTTAGTCTGCCCTGCTCCACTTTTCCACATGTCCGTGGTTAAGTGGACAGTGGGTACAACTGCATTTTTTTAGGACACTGAGGACACTTTTCTGACGTCTGTGTACATTCTCAGTATCGCCTGCCTAGAGAAGTAGAACCTAGATGGGATTTGGTACCGGGGACACACTACCTCAAGCAATTCTCTATGTCCCTGTGAACTAACGGTGGATACCGGATGCACGTCTAACACCAACATAGTTGTCAGGGCCTGAGTTATCCGCTTTGCAACAGGATGACTGCTGTGATATTTCATCTTCCTCGCAAAGGACTGTTGGACAGTCAATTGCTTACTGGAAGTAGTACAAGTGGTGTTCCGACTTCCCCTCTAGGATGACGATTGACTCCCAGCAGCAACAACAGTAGCAGTAGGTGTTCCACTCAAGGATCCATCGGGGGAATCCCAGGAAGACCTGCCAGTGACATGGCCTGCAGGACTATTGGCGTTCCTGTCTAAGGAGGAAATTGACATTGAGGGAGTTGGCGGTGTGGTTTGCAGGAGCTTGGGTACAAGAAGAAGAAGGGATTTAGTTGTCCGTGGACTGCTTCCACTGTCATCTAAAGTTTTTGAACTTGTCAATGACTTCTGATGAATGAGCTCCAGGTAACTTATAATGGAGGATGTTCCTAGGTGGTTAACGTCCTTACCCCTACTTATTACAGCTTGACAAAGGCAACACATGGCTTGACACCTGTTGTCCGCATTTCTGTTGAAATAATTCCACAACGAAGAGGTGATTTTTTTCTTGCATTTTGACCAGGCATGTTCCTGGCCTTATTCATCCCACGGACAACAGGTGTCTCCCCGGGTGCCTGACTTAAACAAACCACCTCACCATCAGAATCCTCCTTGTCAATTTCCTCCTCAGCGCCAGCAACACCCATATCCTCATCCTGGTGTACTTCAACAGTGACATCTTCAATTTGAATATCAGGAACTGAACTGTGGGTGCTCCTTCCAGCACTTCCAGGGGGTGTGCAAATGGTGGAAGGAGCCACCTCTTCCCGTCCAGTGTTGGGAAGGTCAGGCATCGCAACCGACACAATTGGACTCTCCTTGGGGATTTGTGATTTAGAAGAACGCACAGTTCTTTGCTCTGCTTTTGCCAGCTTAACTCTTTTCATTTTTCTAGTGGGAGGATGAGTGCTTCCATCGTCATGTGAAGCTGAAGCACTAGTCATGAGATACATAGGAGAGGGCCTTAGCCGTTCCTTGCCACTCCGTGTCGTAAATGGCATATTGGCAAGTTTACGCTTCTCCTCAGACGCTTTTAATTTAGATTTTAAAAGGTAATTTTACTGAACTTTTGCTTTTGGATTTTACATGCTCTCTACTATGACATTGGGCATCGGCCTTGGCAGACGACGTTGATGGCATTTCATTGTCTCTGCCATGACTAGTGGCAGCAGCTTCAGCACGAGGTGGAAGTGGATCTTGATCTTTTCCTATTTTACCCTCTAAATTTTTGTTTCTTCATTTTTTAACGTGTGGAATTATATGCCAGTAATATATCTGGAATTAGACGGCAGTAATATCTGGAATTAGATACCACTAGATAGATACCAGATACCACTGTGACTGGAATGATGATGACCTATGCACAGTGACTGAGCACTGGTGATACTGAGCACTGATTATACTGAGCACTGATGATACTGAACACTGATGATACTGAACACTGATGATACTGAGCACTGATACTGAGCACTGATGATACTGAGCACTGATGATACTGAGCACTGATTATACTGAGCACTGATTATACTGAGCACTGATACTGAGCACTGATGATACTGAGCACAGTGCCATCAAAGGAGTGCCAAACTACAAAGTCTGCCAATATAAGCTACCTGCCTTCATGGACCAGCTTTGACCAAGTGGATTTAAAGGACACTGCTGAAATTGCTCGGATTTTGTGTCCCACCACCTGTGATCTGGACCCGGCCTCATCCAAGCTTCTAATAGGTTGTATGGATATAATTGGTCCGGTCTTTGCAAAAATTGTTCAATGCTCTTTGCAGACATACACAAAAATAAGGTATTGCGCTGACCTGCTGATGATATTACTAATAAACTTTATTCTATTTCCATATGTGGTAATTCCACTTTTCTAAATGCCCTGCCGCTGCCTCCAAAAGGAGGTATTTGCATAAACCTCCTGCAATGAAACAAAACAATACAAATAGAACAGATGGTGGCGCGGCTGGGATTTTTAGAACTGTGGATTAGATATCAATATTTACAATAAGCAGCATAGATTGTAAATTCATAAAAGATTTTTATTCCACTGATAAAATCAAATATAAAATATAAAAAAACATGATGTACACCATATATACCTAAATCATACTTATAACTGATCCCATAATCTTAATAGGCCATCCGAAATAATCTTGGATAGTAGTATAAAGGGAATATACCTCTCAACAAAATAAATGATAAAAAAAAAATCCCAATAGTCTCTAAATGAGGTGCCGGCACCCTTTATGATTTCCCAATTATTGATTTGATATCCCGGATTTGGGAATTTATAGCAGGTAAATAGCAATATACACCTTGGGGATTTCCACTTTTAGATCCTTTGTATCATACAATATTAGGGACTGTTTCCTTTGGCCAATTCTTTGTTTAAACAAATGTGTAGTCTGAATCTCATACACAGTGTACCTGTATCTCCACGTATTTAACCTCCTCGTCCACTCTGCTGGCTCTGCCAGTGTTTTACAGCATTGGTGGTGAATGGAGGTGTGGGTGTATTTTCTCCCCCGTGGTTCAGGATCTCCTGCCGCAAGGAAACAGTCTGCCGTCTGTATCTCCGCGTATTTAGCCTCCTCGTCCACTCTGCTGGCTCTGCCAGTGTTTTACAGCATTGGTGGTAAATGGAGGTGCGGGTGTATTTTCTCCCCCGTAGTTCAGGTTCTCCTGCCGCAAGGACACAGTCTGCCGTAAATAGTGGAAAACACTCTCGTATAGCCCACTCGTATGACGCGTTTCTCCGCCTCGTCACTCGGCGGCTTCCTCAGATACGGATTGGGGCTCTCTGATGTGTCCTTAAGTAGCGGGCTGCTCCCGCCATCGCCGCACTACCATTTCCGCATTTTGCGTCTCAAGCCTCGTTTTAAACTTTCTCTTATGTAAACTCCGTCGGCCATCTTTGTTGTTGCTCTCCAAGCCTCATTTTCATTAACCTATGATTCTTTGTCTACCCTCTCATTCCGGTGGCCATTTTTAGTTGCAGTGATCAGTTAACCATTACACATCCAAACAATTTATAACAATTCATGCTGCTTTTCGAATAGTACCCAATAAACATATTTAAAAAGTCATTAAACATATATATATAACCACATATTTATTCATTTCAAATACGTATAGTGTCTTTCATTTTACAATTTAATTCATCAGCATTTATCCTCTATCTACTAACAATCAACCAAATATGCATATTTCTAATCATCTCCAAATATACATACTTTACATCTAAGTCCTAAAAAATGACAGCGAATGACATAACCATAATAGAATATATTATTTCTACTTCATAGTATCCGATACTATACATCACATTCCCATTATTTTTGTAATATGATAATTAATATATCAATCAATTCACTAATTAATTACCCATTCAATTGTTTAATTAATCCTAACCGTTTTATTATTCATATTTCTTACATCCTAATCCCATTGTTATAATTACCATTAGTAAAACTTTCCATGTTTTGAATATTATAATCATATCGGGACCAAAACAATAATAATAATAATAATAATAATAATAAATATATAACCTTTGTTTTTGTAATAATCCAACTAAACAAAAACAAAGGTTATATATTTTTTATTATTATTATTATTATTATTATTATTATTATTATTATTATTATTATTATTGTTTTGGTCCCGATATGATTATAATATTCAAAACATGGAAAGTTTTACTAATGGTGATTATAACAATGGGATTAGTATGTAAGAAATATGAATAATAAAACGGTAAGGATTAATTAATCAATTGAATGGGTAATTATTTAGTGAATTGATTGATATATTAATTATCATATTGCAAAAATAATGGGAATGTGATGTATAGTATTGGATACTATGAAGTAGAAATAATATATTCTATTATGGTTATGTCATTCGCTGTCATTTTTTAGGACTTAGATGTAAAGTATGTATATATGGAGATGATTAGAAATATGCATATTTGGTTGATTATTAGTAGATAGAGGATAAATGCTGATGAATTAAATTGTAAAATGAAAGACACTATACGTATTTGAAATGAATAAATATGTGGTTATATATATGTTTAATGACTTTTTAAATATGTTTATTGGGTACTATTCGAAAAGCAGCATGAATTGTTATAAGTTGTTTGGATGTGTAATGGTTAACTGATCACTGCAACTAAAAATGGCCACCGGAATGAGAGGGTAGACAAAGAATCATAGGTTAATGAAAATGAGGCTTGGATAGCAACAACAAAGATGGCCGACGGAGTTTACATAAGAGAAAGATCAAAACGAGGCTTGAGACGCAAAATGCGGAAATGGTAGTGCAGCGATGGCGGGAGCAGCCCGCTACTTAAGGACACATCAGAGAGCCCCAATCCGTATCTGAGGAAGCCGCCGAGTGATGAGGCGGAGAAACGTGTCATACGAGTGGGCTATACGAGAGTGATTTCCACTATTTACGGCAGACTGTTTCCTTGCGGCAGGAGAACCTGAACCACGGGGGAGAAAATACACCCGCACCTCCATTCACCACCAATGCTGTAAAACACTGGCAGAGCCAGCAGAGTGGACGAGGAGGCTAAATACGCGGAGATACAGACGGCAGACTGTTTCCTTGTGGCAGGAGAACCTGAACCACGGGGGAGAAAATACACCCACACCTCCATTCACCACCAATGCTGTAAAACACTGGCAGAGCCAGCAGAGTGGACGAGGAGGTTAAATACGTGGAGATACAGGTACACTGTGTATGAGATTCAGACTACACATTTGTTTAAACAAAGAATTGGCTAAAGGAAACAGTCCCTTATATTGTATGATACAAAGGATCTAAAAGTGGAAATCCCCAAGGTGTATATTGCTATTTACCTGCTATAAATTCCCAAATCCGGGATATCAAATCAATAATTGGGAAATCATAAAGGGTGCCGGCACCTCATTTAGAGACTATTGGGATTTTTTTTTTATCATTTATTTTGTTGAGAGGTATATTCCCTTTATACTACTATCCAAGATTATTTCGGATGGCCTATTAAGATTATGGGATCAGTTATAAGTATGATTTAGGTATATATGGTGTACATCATGTTTTTTAATATTTTATATTTGATTTTATCAGTGGAATAAAAATCTTTTATGAATTTACAATCTATGCTGCTTATTGTAAATATTGATATCTAATCTACAGTTCTAAAAATCCCAGCCGCGCCACCATCTGTTCTATTTGTATTGTCTTGTTTCTTTGCAGACATGCATCTTTCCTGGACCCCTAAAGGAAGCAATTGTTAGACCGCTTCTTAAAAAACCTAATTTAGATCCCGACTGCATGACCAACTACAGACCGGTATCAAACCTTCCTTTCATAGGAAAGATTATTGAGAAAGTGGTTTAAAAACAACTGGAAACCCGCCTGACAACCAATGATATTTATGATCCATTCCAATCAGGATTCAGGAAAAGACATAGCAGTGAAACATCCCTGGTGTGTGTGTGTGTTAAATTATATTCTGATGGCAAGAGACAGAGGTGACTGTTCAATATTAATCCTTCTGGATCTCTCAGCAGCATTTGATACCGTGGACCATGGGCTTCTGATTGAGCGACTGATACATTTCTGTGGTCTGGATGGCGCAGTCCTAAACTGGTTCAAATCATTTCTCACAGGCAGGTCACAGAGAGTATCGTCTGGATTATACTCATCACCCCCAGTACCATTGCCATGTGGTGTCCCACAAGGTTCTATACTATCCCCCATGCTTTTTGCAGTATACATGCTTCCATTGGGCGAAATAATCAGGCACCATGGCCTGGTCTACCACTGCTATGCAGATGGTACACAACTGTACTTGTCCTTTGCTCCAGGCACTGATAACCCAATAGCAACCCTAAATGGCTGTCTAGCTGAGCTACAGGAGTGGATGAGTGCCAGTTGGCTGCGACTGACCCCGGATAAAACAGAGGTCCTTATGATATGACCGCAACATCAAAGGACAAGACTGCAGCATAACCAACCAACTGGACTTACACTCGGGAATTCAGAATTACAGACCAGTGATCGTGTGCGGAATATTGGATGGTGGCTTGACACTTAAACATCAGAAATCAGCCACAATCAAATCCTCATTCTTTCACCTGAGGAACATAGCCAGAATCAAGCACTTAATTCCCTCAGATGATCTGCCAAAAGTCATACATGCATTTGTATCATCTCGATTAGACTACTGTAATGCCCTCTACCTTGGTCTCCCAGCAAAAGAATTGCACCGCTTACAGCTGGTGCAAAACACAGCTGCCAGGCTGTTAACCAACCAGCCCCGTTCTAGCCACATAACACCCATCCTCTACTCCCTTCACTGGCATCTTCAAGATTGGCTTACTGAGTTTCAAAGCATTACATGACCAGGGCCCAAGGTACCTGGAACAGCTTCTGACCCCATACTGCCCCACTCGATTACTGCGACCTGTAGATGAAGGACTTTTAGCAGTACCTAGAATCTCCCGTAATTCATCCAGGGGGTCGAGCTTTTAGTCATGCGGCTCCGACTCTATGGAACTAACTTCCCCGCACAGTGCGAGAGGCCCCAACTATAGAATCCTTCAAAAGTAAACTCGAGACTTTCCTGTTTACTCAAGCATTTCCATAATGTCCCTTTTAGTATCTTCCTGCTTCTGTATTTTATGAAAATGTACTTCATTATTTTCTGTACTATATCATGCTATGTATCTGTTAAGCGCCTTGAGTCCTATTGGAAAAAGAGTGCTATATAAATAAAATTATTATTATTATTATTATTATTATTATACTGAGCACTGATTATACTGAGCACTGATGATACTGAGCACAGATGATGCTAAGCACTGATGATACTGAGCACTGATGATACTGAGCACTGATACTGAGCACCGATGATACTAAGCACTGATGATACTGAGCACTGAGCACTAATGACACTGAGCACTGATGATACTGAGCACTGATGATACTGAGCACTGATACTGAGCATTGATGATACTGAGCACTGATGATACTGAGCACTGATACTGAGCACTGATGATACTGAGCACTGATACTGAGCATTGATAATACTGAGCACTGATGATACTGAGCACTGATGATACTACGGAGAACTGACAATGAGCAGCATGATGCAGCACAAGACACTGTACTAGTATTACTGAGCAGCACAAAAGCACTCTGGAATTGTCACCCCCCAGATACCACTGTGACTGGAATTATGATGAATGATACACAGTCACAGGACACTACTACCACAGCACCCTACAGCAGCAAGATGCAGCACAAGAGAGACACTGTACTAGTATTACTGAGCAGCAATAAGCACTGATACTGAGAACTGATATTGAGATTTGCCACTGAGAGAACGTAGCCACATCCTCTCTGTACCCTCTACAATGCACGAGTGAAAATGGCGGCGACGCGCGGCTCTTTATATGGAATCCGAATCTCGCGAGAATCCGACAGCGGGATGATGACGTTTTGCCTCGTTCTGGTTTTCCGAGTCAGGCAGGAACAACCGAGCCTGCCTCTGACCCATGTAAAACACATGGAGTTCGGGGGGGTTCAGTTCTCGGAGAACCGAACCCGCTCATCTCTAATTCAAATGAGCAGCATGTAGTAGATGGTAGAGACCAAGTATAACATTACAATCATAAAGGTGCCTTGATAATACTCCTCCAGATGAACGTAAAACTCTGCATGAGGAAGATCAATGTACAGTAGAAACAGAATGGATCTGGCACTCAATAAATAGAATTGAAAAATGAGTGAAATTCCATGGCTCACTGTTCACACTGTAGAAACAGTGCTACCCACATACATGCACACAGCATCTGCACTCAGAGAAATAAAGAGAGCAGAAAGCAGGTCTAATGGTCAATGGTTCAATGAAATATAACTTTCATCAGGACAAAGTACAGGCAGTTACTCACCAAATTTATGTGCTCCCCATCACCACATTTGTGCTGCTTCATGCTGATCCTGCCAGCAGGCACGCCCCCGATGACGTCACCCATGTGAATCCATCACCATGGTCACAGACAAGAAAGATAATGTACAAAAAAGTTTATTTGAAAAAACAATTATTATTAAGGTACACAGGACATACCATAACACCAATATTATTGATTATACAAATAACATTGAAGCTTTAACAAGCTATATGCATATACTGAGGAATGTAATTTTATCCAAATGCAACTTAATAAATTTATCAGAAACTATTCCATATATACAACATATCTGAAAAACGCCCTTGTTGTGCATCTTTAAACAGCAGCACAACATTCCAAGTTCTAATTAGCACAACTAGTACAGATTCCAAAAGGCTCCTAACGTAACCCCAGACCCCGAATCTATCGCTTGGCCACTTGCTGGCATCAGGAGCATGACCTACTAAACAAACACATTTTTAAAGGTAGCAGACAAAGGGGGTACTTCCAAGTTGATCGCAGCAGGAATTTTGTTAGCAGTTGGGCAAAACCATGGCCCTCATTCCGAGTCGTTCGCTCGGTATTTTTCATCGCATCGCAGTGAAATTCCGCTTAGTGCGCATGCGCAATATTCGCACTGCGACTGCGCCAAGTATCTTTGCTATGAAGATAGTATTTTTACTCACGGCTTTTTCATCGCTCCGGCGATCGTAATGTGATTGACAGGAAATGGGTGTTACTGGGCGGAAACAGGCCGTTTTATGGGAGTGTGGCTGAAAACGCTACCGTTTCCGGAAAAAACGCAGGAGTGGCCGGAGAAACGGGGGAGTGGTTGGGCGAACGCTGGGTGTGTTTGTGACGTCAAACCAGGAACGACAAGCACTGAACTGATCGCACAGGCAGAGTAAGTCTGGAGCTACTCAGAAACTGCTAAGTAGTTTGTGAGCGCAATATTGCGAATACATCGGTCGCAATTTTAAGATGCTAAGATACACTCCCAGTAGGCGGCGGCTTAGCGTGTGTAACTCTGCTAAATTCGCCTTGCGACCGATCAACTCGGAATGAGGGCCCATGTGCACTGCAGGGGGACAGATGTAACATGTGCAGAGAGAGTTAGACTTGGGTGGGGTGTGTTCAATCTGCAATCTAATTTGCAGTGTAAAAATAAAGCAGCCAGTATTTACCCTGCACAGAAATAAAATAACCCACCCAAATCTAACTCTCTCTGCACATGTTATATCTGCCTCCCCTGCATTGCACATGGTTTTGCCCAACTGCTAACAAAATTCCTGCTGCGATCAACTTGGAATTACCCCCCAGCTTTAGTGATTAGATTAGCTGTGGTTTACAGCAGACTCAGATAAAACCCATACTGGATTCCATCAGACCTATTGCTGCTGCTCTATTCCTGCAAAAGCCTGTCGTTCCACATTAACCTCATGTGAAATCATGCTGTCCCTGCCACAATATATATATATATATATATATTAGAGATGAGCGGGTTCGGTTCTCCGAGATCCGAACCCCACCGAACTTCACCTATTTTACATGGGTCCGAGGCAGCCTCAGATCTTTCCGCCTTGCGCCCGAACGTCATCATCCCGCTGTCGGATTCTCGCGAGATTCGTATTCTATATACAGAGCCGCGTGTCACCGCCATTTTCACTCGTGCCTTGGAGATTGAACAGAGAGGACGTGGCTGCGTTCTCTCCCTGAAGTGCTCCGTATCTGTGCTCAGTGTGCTGCAAATATCTGTGCTCAGTGTGCTGAAAATATCTACGTTCTCTGACTGAAAACGCTCCATATATGTGCTCAATGTGCTGCAAATATCTGTGCTCAGTGTGCTGCATTGTGGGGACCACCAGTATATAATTATAGTAGTACAGTAGGCCATTGCTGTATCTTGCACCTCTGTGTCAAGTATACTATCCATATCTGTGCTGCATTATTGTGAGCAGTATATAGTAGGACAGTGCAGCATTTTGGTGACCAGCAGTATACATATAGTACAGTACAGTAGGCCATTGCTGTATCTGGCAGCTCTGTGTCAAGTATACTATCCATATCTGTGCTGCATTATTGTGAGCAGTATATAGTAGGACAGTGCAGCATTTTGGTGACCAGCAGTATACATATAGTACTGTACAGTAGGCCATTGCTGTATCTTGCAGCTCTGTGTCAAATATACTATCCATATCTGTGCTGCATTATTGTGAGCAGTATATACTGTAGTAGGACAGTACCGCATTTTGGTGACCAGCAGTATACATATAGTACAGTACAGTAGGCCATTGCTGTATCTTGCAGCTCTGTGTCAAGTAAACTATCCATATCTGTGCTGCATTATTGTGAGCAGTATATAGTAGGACAGTGCAGCATTTTGGTGACCAGCAGTATACATATAGTACAGTACAGTAGGCCATTGTTGTATCTTGCAGCTCTGTGTCAAGTATACTATCCATATCTGTGCTGCATTATTGTGAGCAGTATATAGTAGGATAGTACAGCATTTTGGTGACCAGCAGTATACATATAGTACAGTACAGTAGGCCATTGCTGTATCTTGCAGCTCTGTGTCAAGTATACTATCCATATCTGTGCTGCATTATTGTGAGCAGTATATAGTAGGACAGTGCAGCATTTTTGTGACCAACAGTATACATATAGTACAGTACAGTACAGTAGGCCATTGCTATTGATATATTACTGGCATATAATTCCACACATTAAAAAATGGAGAACAAAAATGTGGAGGGTAAAATAGGGAAAGATCAAGATCCACTTCTACCTCATGCTGCCACTAGTCATGGCAGAGACGATGAAATGCCATCAACGTTGTCTGCCAAGGCCGATGTCCAATGTCATAGTAGAGAGCATGTAAAATCCAAAAAACTAAAGTTCAGTAAAATGACCCAAAAATCTAATTTAAAAGCATCTGAGAAGCGTAAACTTGCCAATATGCCATTTTTACGATGTCAAAGTCAGAAAAATATCACTATGCACACTGCCATATTTGCACCTCATATGTGTCCCTGCTGCGCATGCGTGCGCTCTCCCGTGCGTGCGCATACTCGCTGTTGCGGGCACCCGCAGGCGCACGGTATGCGCATTTACGGTAGAGATTGTATGCGTCTAGCGGGCGACTCTTTCGTTACATATTTTCACTTTATAATGTATTTTATAGATCATGGTCCCTTTGATAGATTCTGAAAGTTTGGTTAATATAGAATGTTCATGTACGGAGAAATCCCTCTTTGTTTGATACGAAGGGTCAGACAGGAGTAATACAGTGGTGTTTAGTATCCATCGGAAGAGTATTTAATTAGCAATATTCCGGTGTTGGTTTGGAGCGGATTAATCGCTCGTGCGAATAGTTATGGACATAAGAAGTTTATGTCCATTTACTATTATTTGCACTTACTTATCCATGCGGCGGGAAACCTAGTTTCCCACCCACCTGAGCAGTTGGAAATTGTCACAGCCCACCTGTATGAATCAACCTATGACCTTTTGTTATAATGCGAGGAGGAATTCCTGTGTCCAATGAACAATGAGATTGTAGGGACCATTGAATTGTATTGTGTGTGGGGCATAAATAGACAAGCCGATCACATCCAGCTCACTCTTCAACGGTTCTCATTGCTGATAATCGGGAGCTGGATGTCCAGAGGCGCATGCGATCGTTCCCCTTTGTGCGTAAGTTTTTCTCTGCAATCATATTGTATTTCTTGTTATTGTGGGCCATTTCTCTCTCTCTCTCTCTCTTCTCCCCTTTCTCTCTTAATTTTCCTGCAAACGTAATTGTATTATATTGTATTTCCTGTGTAGTTATCTGGTTAGTTAGTCTATGTTATATTGTAGTGCATGACTTGTATTGTATTAATTCTTTTGCAAGTATAACATTCATAATATATATATAAGGCGTTGGACCCTAAGCCCAGGTATCTGTGTATTTCTTATAGTGTTAAGTATTTTCAGAGCGTCGGTGACGCTCGAACAGCTTTTAAGTTAATAAGGTTACACTGTGTTGCATCTACACCCTATCTCTACACTAAGGTTTTACTGCATATTACATTGTTTATGGTTTAGATATAAAGGTTTAACATTGTGAGCGTCTGCGCCGCTGGTGATCTCCTCGTGGTCCCGAGCGTCCGCTACGCTATAGCGAACCATTACGTTAGTCAGCAGCCAATAGCGTGCCTGCCTGTGATCTCTTGGCCGTGAGCGAACGTGACGCTTGAGCGTCTCGACCACGGCTAAGCGATTGTTACGCAACGTGCGTACCCTTACGGTACTCCATACGTAAATAGCGTACAGTGTTCTTAGACCTCATAAAGGGTTTTATATAAGATAAATATTTAGCTTTATCAACGACACGGAGTGGCAAGGAATGGCTGAGGCCCTGGCCTATGTTCATGTCTAGTGGTTTAGCTTCACATGAGGATGGAAACACTCATCCTCCCGCTAGAAAAATGAAAAGACTTAAGCTGGTAAAAGCACAGCAAAGAACTGTGCATTCTTCTAAATAAGAAATCCCCAAGGAGAGTCCAATTGTGTCGGTTGCGATGCCTAACCTTCCCAACACTGGACGGGAAGAGGTGGCGCCTTCCACCATTTGCACGCCCCCTGCAAGTGCTGGAAGGAGCACCCACAATCCAGTTCCTGATAGTCAAATTGAAGATGTCACTGTTGAAGTACACCAGGATGAGGATATGGGTGTTGCTGGCGCTGAGGAGGAAATTGACAAGGAGGATTCTGATGGTGAGGTGGTTTGTTTAAGTCAGGCACCCGGGGAGACACCTGTTGTCCGTGGGATGAATATGGCCATTGACATGCCTGATCAAATTACAAAAAAAATCACCTCTTCGGTGTGGAATTATTTTAACAGAAATGCGGACAACAGGTGTTAAGCCGTGTGATGCCTTTGTCAAGCTGTAATAAGTAGGGGTAAGGATGTTAACCACCTAGGAACATCCTCCCTTATACGTCACCTGGAGTGCATTCATCAGAAGTCATTGACAAGTTCAAAAACTTTGGGTAACAGCGGAAGCAGTCCACTGACAACTAAATCCCTTCCTCTTGTACCCAAGCTCCTGCAAACCACACCACCAACTCCCTCAGTGTCAGTTTCCTCCTTAGACAAAAACGCCAATAGTCCTGCAGGCCATGTCACTGGCAAGTCTGACGAGTCCTCTCCTGCCTTGGATTCCTCCGATGGATCCTTGAGTTTAACGCCTACTGCTGCTGGCACTGCTGTTGTTGCTGCTGGGAGTCGATCGTCATCCCAGAGGGGAAGTCGGAAGACCACTTGTACTACTTCCAGTAAGCAATTGACTGTCCAACAGTCCTTTGCGAGGAAGATGAAATATCACAGCAGTCATCCTGCTGCAAAGCGGATAACTCAGGCCTTGGCAGCTGTGTTGGTGTTAAACGTGTGTCCGGTATCCACCGTTAATTCACAGGGAATTAGAGAATTTCTTGAGGTAGTGTGCTCCCGGTACCAAATACCATCTAGTTTCCACTTCTCTAGGCAGGCGATACCGATAATGTACACAGATCTCAGAAAAAGAGTCACCAGTGTCCTAAAAAATGCAGTTGTACCCAATGTTCACTTAACCACGGACATGTGGACAAGTGGAGCAGGGCAGACTCAGGACTGTATGACTGTGACAGTCCACTGAATAGATGTATTGCCTCCCGCAGCAAGAACAGCAGCGGCGGCACCAGTAGCAGCATCTTGCAAACGCCAACTCGTTCCTAGGCAGGCTACGCTTTGTATCACCGCTTTCCATAAGAGGCACACAGCTGACAACCTCTTACGGAAACTGAGGAACATCATCACAGAATGGCTTACCCCAATTGTACTCTCCTGTGGATTTGTGACATCGGACAACGCCACCAATATTGTTCATGCATTACAAATTCCAGCACGTCCCATGTTTTGCACATACATTGAATTTGGTGGTGCAGAATTTAAAAAAAAACGACAGGGGCATGCAAGAGAAGCTGTCAGTGTCCCAAAGAATTGCGGGCCACTTTCGGCATTCAGCCACCGCGTGCCAAAGACTTGAGCACCAGCAAACACTCCTGAACCTGCCCCGCCATCATCTGAATCAAGAGGTGGTAACGAGGTGGAATTCAACCCCCTATATGCTTCAGGGGATGGAGGAGCAGCAAAAGGCCATTCAAGACTATACATCTGACCACGATATAGGCAAAGGAGGGGGAATGCTTCTGACTCAAGCGCAGTGGAGAATGATTTCAACATTGTGCAAGGTTCTGCAACCCTTTGAACTTGCCACACGTGAAGTCAGTTCAGACACTGCCAGCCTGAGTCAGGTCATTCCCAGGCTTTTGTCTGGCCCTGAGGACGGGGTCTAATCCCCGAAACATGTTGGCCCAATAAACCACTTGTTTATACCGCAGCCGTGTAAGACTGATTGAGTGCCGCCGTTTTACCCCTGAACTATATATATATATATATCCTATATAATATCCCAGATCTGTGACTCTGTGCCTGGCCAGTAACGCTGGGCGGAGTCACAGATCTGGGAGAGGAGGCTGGATGCAGGGCAGGATCAGGAGATAGCTGCGATGGATGTTGTGCTGGTCAATACACGTCCTGCCTGTGATTCCCTGTCCCGGCACGCTCCTCCTGGCTCCTGCACACGGCGGGTACTGGGGTGAGGGCTGTCACTCTCGGCCGCCAGGGCCCCTCCCTCACATGGATGCCGGCATGATGAGAGCAGCAGGAGCCGCCAGAACGGTTTACAGGCCAGAACTGCTGCTGCGTCCTGCCACCTGCCCTCCCCCAGGCGGCCGGCTGGGGCACACAACTGCCAGTGCCGGTAGGTGAGGGGGAGGCGGCGGCATCTCCGTGCGCTCGATGCTGGGGTCTCTGTCCCCCTATTTGTCTCCATCCAGCCCACACACCTACCTGCCGCCATTGCGCCTGCGCAGCACATCAGGGGGGAGAGGGACAGAGAGGAGCGGGCTGCAGCACTGACCCCACGCACCCTGCACCCAGCCACATGTTAGTAACTGGCTCCCACGTCCTATGTTGGGATGGGAGCTTCAGACATAACGGCACTTACCACAATGACAAATCCAAAGTCAAACCAAAAATAAAATGTTCCAGTGCAGTATAGACAGGTCAGCCTGTGGAGCTTGCTCCCACGTGGCTAAATGTATTGCTGGCCAAAACAGTCCCATCATACACCCGCCCCTCCCCCACCTGCAGCTCTCCCGGACCCCCTCCCCCATCCACAGCACCCCAGCACCTGCCCCTCCCCCACCTGTGGCACCTCCAGACCCCCTACCCCACCCGCCGCACCACCGCACCCACCCCTCATCTACCCACAGCACCTATGGACCCCATCCCCTATCAGCTACGCCCCCGCACCTGCCACTCCGCCACCCACGTCAACCCCATCTGCAGTACCCGCCCCTCCCTCACCCACAGCACCTCCACACCCCCACCTCCATCCGCAGCCACTCATCCCTCCCCCACCCACTGCATCTACATACCCCTTCCGCAGCACCCCGCAACTACCCCTTCCCCACCCACAACACCTCTGGAACCCCTCACCCAACTGCACCCCCCCTGCACCCGCCCTTCCCCCAAATGCACCCAAAAAAAAATATCTAAAGGTGCAGTAAAGATAGGCCAGCCTATGGAGCTCACTTACACGTGGCTAAATGTATTGATGGCCAAAACAGTCCCGCCACACACCCTCCCCTACCCCACCTGCAGCTCCCTCAGACCCACACCCCCATCCACGGCACCCCCCACCCGCCCCTCTCCCAGCCGTGGCACCTCCAGACTCCCTACCCCACCTGCCGCACCACTGCACCCACCCCTCCACCACCCACAGCGCCTATGGACCTCATCTCCCATCACCGACACCCCCGCACCAGCCACTCCCCAATCTGCATCATCCCCACCCTTCCCACACCCACGACACCTCCCAACCCCCTATTCCACTCGCTGCACCCCAGCACCTGCACCTTCTCCACCCGCAGCGCCACCGGAACCCCTCCCCCATCCACCACTGCACCTCCACCTCACCCACCCACCCGTGACACTGCCGCCCCTCCCCCACCCGCAGCACCACCAGAAATCACCCACAGCCCCCACTCCCCCGTCCCTTCACCAGCGGCAACACCCCACCTCCATCCGTAGCCACTCATACCCCACCCACTGCATCTACAGACCCCTTACGCGGCACCCCGCAACTACCCCTCCCCCACCCGCAACACCTCTGGAACCCCTCACCCAACCGCACCCACCCCCTGCACCCGCTCCTCTGCCAAACGCACCCAAAAAAAAATGTAAAAGGTGCAGTATAGACGGGTGTAGTACGGTATGCTGTCGCAGCTGGGCTCCCGGCAACAAGCATACCGGCGCCGGGAGCCCGACCGCCGGCATACTGACAGCGTGGTGATAATGCTGATTTATCCTTATGAATGAAAGCTATACCTTAAACACACCTTAAATACACTTTACCATGGAGCCGCTGCGGCCGCTGTACTTAATACACACTCTACGTACTTTGTACGCTATTAGCGTACAAAGTCCCGTGCTGTGTACGGACTTAGCATACAAACGCCGCGCTTACGGTACAAAGTACTCACAGCGCGTACACACCCAGAGATACACTTTAAACCTTTTACAGCAATGCAATGATAATACACTTTAAACCTTAGCAGGGCAATGAAGACACGACACCAGATTGTAATTAAACAGCTGGGTTCCGAAACCACAGCGTATTATTGCTGAAAGGGGGTTACAATACAAATAATACAATACAATATAACAGAGTAAATGGCTACATTCAATGGTACATACGTGAGTGGATTCGCTTGCGCTACCCGGTCCGGTCCTCCGTCATCTGATAGATAACGTTGTGAGTCTTGTGTCTGACCAGGCCTGCAGCAGGCTCTCTTTATACAATTCTTCCAAAAAGCAATACAATAGATACTGTAATCTCTTTTTCCATTGGACACAGGGATGCACATTTACAGTACAGGACAGGTCATAGGTCGGTTTGAATAGGTAGGTGATGTCTTTCCCAACTGCTCTTGTGGGTGGTCTCCTCTGGATTCCCGCCGCATACATAATGTACAGTAAATACAGTTTATATCTATATTCTGCTCCTGCACATAACTATCCGCAGGAACATGCAATCTTTCTCAAACCAAAGCCAGAATGTTACCCTTAAAATACCCTTCAGCTGGATACCAAACACCACCTTATAACCTTGTTCTGTCCCCACCTATTCTGTAAGAGTGAATCCCTTTGTTCTGAAACCATTTAAACTGTTGTTACTTTCTGATGTGGTGCAGGGAGGATATGTGTACATTGTGCACTATTTGGATTAAATATGTAATGTGTTTTGATAGCTTTCCATGCGTTCACAAACTCTACCGAAAATACCCATACCACGCGCTAATGCGCAGGACCGCGGGAGCGACCATACGCAAATTGCGAATATATGTGCATGCCCGACAGAACAAGTAAACGCGCGGAGGCCATCTGTGTGTAGTTTGTACGTGATGTGTGTACTGCAATATTTTTCGACTTTGACAGTCCACCCTTTGGCAGTCACCAATAACTGCCACTATCTAATCACTAAACAGAAAAATATCTACACAATATCTACAGAAGTTTGGATGGTCGGGGGAGAGTGGTAGGTAGGAAATGTATGACCTAGTGGGATAGTAAAAAGCATGTATGTATAAATCCATGTCTGAGGGGCATGTATCATCGTGCCGTATATGTTCTAAATAAGCTTCGAGGTATTGCGATGTATACATTAAATCCTTCTCATCCCTTATCAAGGGTATGTAAATGGGCCAACAAACACTACCGAGCTCTTTTCGGCTTCTTGTTAAAATAAATGGGGTGCACATTTAGTTGATGATACATGGAGGGGGCTACATATGTGAGTGCTAGTATATGTGGATATCACCTGTCGACTATGTGTGCTATTAACTGGAGGTTGCAGAGATGAAGATAAGACACATATCTAAAATACATTCATATAAACATTTTGGGTAGGGCAGATGTCTTTTCCGGATGGATGTATCTGGGCAGAGGGGGAAACAAAAGAAAAACGGGTGAAAGAAACAGGCCATGAAATTCATTTGCAATCCTTATCATAACACTGTCTCTATGGATGGGTCATAAATTAAGTCTGCTGCTATAACAGCGCCCTTGCTCCTTAGACTCATCAACTTTGTGCCGTGCTTGCGCCGTGTCAGAATTCGAACACACCTAACCAATAATATCAAACCAATAATTATGACGCCTCCCAGGATACAAAGGAGAAACTTCCCTACACTCATAATAACATTTTGAGCCCACTCTCCTAAACCTGAGAACCAATTTCGTGGGTTCAACCATGAGACCCAGCCGGTCAGTTAATTACTCACAGTCCGCCAAGGTAAGGTTGTGTTTCCTCCTGAACTCCCACTACAACTGCAAGATATTGTCCATCTTTTGATCGATAATCTCCGTTGGATCATCAGTGCTGTTCGTAATATACGTACAGCACTTCACCCCATATTGAGTTGCCAGAGTAACACAGTACCCACCTGTCACGGCTGTGATATAATTTAGGACCATCCTGTGCTGAATCAGTTCCTTCTTGTAAGCTTGTAACTCCCTTCCCGTATACCTGAAGGTGTCGTCATACATCTCAGTGATATTATCTATCAACTTCGCTAGCGCATGGATATACCTATAATTTATAATTCCTCTGGCAGTACGGGTGTTGTCTAATGCGAGAAGGAATTGAATCCCGGTGGATTCATGGATCAAATCAGAGGCTGCGTGCTCTGTCCTATCTATGAGGTGTCTCTTGATAATGTGTTCATAGTGAGTATGAGTATAAGGAGCCTGAGCACTGCGGTGAACGTCTTTCATCTTATCATGGGTTATGGTCATGACCTCTGGCAGTACTCTCCCAATATAACACAATCCCTCTGAGCTCGGGGCAAGCCACTTGTACGCCTTCCTCCCACATATGAAATAGGCATCATCTGGGAGAACATAGGGGACAAAATATGACATCACCATATTACAAACTTTCCAAGTAAAGAAACCCATCCCTAGTTCTCCCATCTGCTCAGTACAAGTATCGGGCTGGATGATATGGGCACAATACCCTGGCGATACTTTTCCAACCCACATGGTCTTGCTTCCACGAGTATACCTATACCGAAAATACCTCCCACTGTTGGCTATTTGGCGTACAAGTTTAGAGTCTATGGGTATCCTATCAGCTCTGTGTGAAAACGTCATTGTCTGGTTATTCCACGTCACTTCCCAATTTCCCAGTTTTCGGTAATTGGAAATATTAAAACATAATAAGGATCTGTCTACATGATACTGGTGGAGCTTCAAACTAGGGGCCCTAGAAATATTTAATTTCTTGTCCACCGGTCTCCCACCCCGTAATTCGAGTACCTCATCTATTGCTAAAGGGTATGGTATTATTTATTTATTAGCAGTTTCTTATATAGCGCAGCATATTCCGTTGTGCTTTACAATTAGAACAACAGTTATAAAACAAAACAGGGCAAAGACAGACATAGCGGTAGGAAGGCCCTGCTCGCAAGTTTACAATCTATAAGCAAGCTTACAATCTACTAATCCTGACTTGCTCTGACCTTGAGGTACCTGTGAGCACACCCAACATTCTGTCTGGTTTAAGACCTTACCCACTAGTGAGTGGTAATCACACAACGGATGACGGTCCATGTCGATATTAAGGTTGGACTGACATCTCTGGATGCACCCATCCTCAACTATATTCTCACAGTTCCTACAAATACAATATTCATCAGACAATAACTCCTCACAGTGCCTCCGAGCTCCCTGACTACCAGAGCGCTTACTGATGCCAGCCTTTACCAAAATGATGCGCTGATCCTGAGATCCTACAAATTCATACTTGCCATCAGAACCCATTCCAGATCCCTGCTCGACCTCTCTGGGACCCTCACAAAAACAAACTGTCCTTATCAAAACCAGAATTACTAATAGAACCCGAAACGCAGTCTCTTGTGATCGATCCATTTCGTTAGGGGAAAGGAGGAAAATAAGAAGGAGAAAAGAAAGGGAAAAAAAATGCAGGGGGAGGTGAAAAAAGAAAGTGGTACGACAACCGTTCTAGCTCTTGTTACTCTCTGTGCTCAGATGCCCTTCAACAGTCCTGCCTCTCAACTTTCCCGGAACAGACACTCCAGTGATACGAGATTCTCTACACTCTGCTCTTTGTCACGAGTTCTCTCCGGGTCAGCGATCTTCTTGCAGTGGGACGAGTGGATCCAAGTCTCTCCTTTGGCGACCTTCAATGCTGTTGTGCTGGTTAACAAGACTTGATACGGTCCTTCCCACCTGTCTATGAGGCAACCTGAGCGTAAGAAATTTAGAATCATCACATAATCCCCAGGTTCAATGTCATGACAATTACTGTTCGGCAGGTCAGGAATCACCAGCTTTAAAATTCTTGGTTGATTTCTCAGCTGCTGGCTCATCCCAACCAAATATTTCACAGTCACTTCATTCTTACATTTCAAATCATCCTGGGGTCTATCATTACATGAGGTTGTCGACCAAAAAGAATTTCAAAGGGTGATAGGTTAAGGGGAGACCTGGGAGTGGTTCTGATGCTGTACAACACTAGTGGCAAAGCTTCTGGCCACGACAATCCAGTTTCAACCATTAATTTGCTTAGCTTGTTCTAAATAGTGCTATTCACTCTCTCCACCTATGCACTTGCCTGTGGACGGTACAGAGTATGCAGCTTGCTATTAATTCCCATCAGTTTGCACATGACCTGAAAGACTTTACCTGTAAAATGGGTACAATTATTCTAGGGATACCATATCTACACACAAATTCCTGCACAATTTTCTTTGCAGTGAACGTAGCAGTATTTGTGGCAGCAGGGAACGCTTCTACCCAATTAGAAAATACGTCAATACAAATTAACACATATTTTAAATTCCTACAGGGTGGTAACTGTATGAAATCGATTTGTATAACCTGAAAAGGTCCATCTGTCGGAGGGATATGGGATGGCTCTGTTGGTATTGACTTTCCAATATTCTTCCTCAAGCAAGTAAAACATGTCATTGCTCTCTTACCTGCATGAGAAGAGAATCCTGGCGCACACCAGTAGGCTCTCACCAGCTTACACATACCCTCTTTACCCAGATGAGTCAGACCATGTGCCGCCTCAGCTAAGCTTGGAAGATATGCTATGGGGCCACTGGCTTACCTTGTCCACCTGTCCACAGTCCCGAGGATTCCTGGCCATATCCCTTTGACCTCCAGACTGCCTTTTCCTGTAATGAACACAAATCTTGCATTTCAATTAATTGTTGTGTGTTGATCGTGTTAAATGTCATCAGTGGTGTGATGTTCGTTTGTATGGGGGTGCTGGCTGCTGATTTAGCAGCTTCGTCTGCCCGGTTGTTACCAAGTGAAATTGGGTCTTGGTTGTAAGTATGTGCTTTGCACTTGATAACAGCCACTCTGTCTGGTTCCTGTATCGCTGTTAGAAGTCTTTTTATGTGGGACGCATGCGCTACGGGTGTGCCAGCTGCCGTCATGAAATTTATGAGGCGCCATAGGGCCCCAAAATCATGCACCACTCCAAAGGCATACCTAGAATCTGTGTATATATTAGCTGACTTACCCTTGGCCAATTCACACGCTCTGGTTAGGGCGACCAACTCAGCAACTTGTGCTGAGTGCGGTGGGCCCAGGGGTTCAGCTTCTATGATACCTCTGTCGTCTACAACTGCATATCCAGTACACAGGTCTCCCGAGTCCGTTTGTCTGTGGCAACTACCGTCAGTGTAGAAGGTAAAGTCTACCCCTTCCACTGGGTTGTCACTGATGTCAGGTCTCACAGTGAAATTCTGATTCAGGTATTCCATACAATCATGCGTATCAGTGACTGCACTAAATCCTCCTTCACCATCATTCTCATCCTCCACCCTTTGTGCCTGTCCAGGCACACTTGGCAAGTAAGTTGCAGGATTTAGTGAGCTGCATCTCTTAATGGTGATGTTTACAGGGGCCATCAGTGATAATTCCCACTTTGTAAACCGAGCAGATGAGACATGTCTGGTTTGGGCGGAGTTCAGTAAGGCTGATACTGCATGAGGTGTGTGGATGGTCAGGTTGTGTCCTAACACTACGTCCTCACTTTTACTTACTAGCAAAGATGTCGCTGCAACACTTCGCAAGCATGTGGGGAGAGACCACGCTACGGTGTCCAACTGTGCACTGTAGTAAGCTACCGGCCTGCTGGCATCACCATGTCTCTGGGTTAAAACTCCTGCCGCGCACCCTGCACTTTCTGTACCGTATAATTCAAAGGGCTTCCCATAATCTGGCATACCTAATGCAGGTGCCTGTGATAGGCACTGTTTGAGTCTCTCAAAGGCCAGTTCGGACTCATCTGTGTGTGAGACCCGTTCTGGTTTATTTGAAGAGACCATTTCTTGCAGAGGTAAAGCCAGTATAGAGTACCCTGGAATCCAGTTTTGGCAGTACCCGCACATTCCAAGGAAAGTGCGGATCTGCTGCTGCATTTGTGGCGGAGTCATGTCGCGAATCGCCTGTATTCTATCAGCGGTGAGGTGTCTAAGTCCTTGAGTCAAGCAATGTCCCAAATATTTTACCTTGGTCTGGCACAACTGCAACTTATCCTTTGAAACCTTGTGTCCCGTTTGGGAAAGATGAAACAGAAGCTGTTTCGTGTCTTTCAAGGACGATTCGAGTGAGTCAGAACACAACAAAAAGTTATTGACATACAGTATTAGTACTGATCCACTCTCAGGTTGAAAGGATTGTAAACAATCATGCAAGGCCTGGGAGAAAATACTCGGGCTGTCAATGAATCCTTGGGGGAGACGAGTCCAGGTGTACTGTACTCCCCTGTATGTAAAAGCAAAAAGATATTGGCTGTCAGGGTGCAGAGGGACAGAAAAGAAGGCAAAACAGAGGTCGATGACAGTGAAGAATTTTGCAGTAGAGGGAATTTGCATGAGGATGACAGCTGGATTGGGCACTACGGGGAATTGTCTCTCAACTATCTTGTTTATCCCCCTTAGATCCTGCACTAGCCTCTAACCCCTCCCCCCACTCTTTTTCACAGGGAAGATGGGACTATTGGCAGTGCTGGACGTCCTGACTAGGATGCCCTGTTGTAGCAACCGCTCTATGACGGGGTACACTCCTAATTCTACCTCTGGCTTCAGAGGATACTGAGGGATTTTTGGAGCTATCCTACCATCTTTTACTTGCACTACTACTGGAGCTACATTTGCCATCAATCCAGTGTCTTGTCCATCTTTGGTCCAAAGGGAACCCGGTATTTGTGAGATCATTTCCTCTACCTTTGATGGACACTTGTCTATAACAGTAGAATGCGACATTAGTTTTTGAGGGGTGTCTAATATATCCTGCACTTCTTGAGCGTGGTTCCCAGGTATATTCAAGAAGACACCCTCAGGAGTACAGTATATCACACACCGCATTTTACACAATAAATCTCTCCCGATTAGATTAGTCGGAGCCGATGCAGCCAACAGGAAAGAATGTTTGGTTTGCAAGGGCCCTATCATCATCTCTGCAGGTCTACTCAAAGGGTATTGTTGCACAGTACTGTTACTCCCATTGCCGAAATTGTTTTACCCGTGGTTTTTATACCTACTGTTGAATTTAACACTGACCTGGCTGCCCCTGTATCTACAAGAAAAGGTAATGGTACACCAGCTACATCAACGGTTACCTCAGGTTCACTACCAAGGCTAGCAATTAACTTGACTGGCTGCAGACTACAGGTGTGGCCCAACCCCTATTGTGTGGTGAGACCCTCCCGCAGCGCATTGGCAGCTACAATATGTGAGGGGGATAACTGTGAGTTTTTGGAGGCCTGCCAGTCCCTCCTTGGTGGGTACCTCCTTGTTTCCCCTGCGTGTGGCTCGTAATGCCTCCTACGCGGTCCCTGATCCCAAATATGTGCATTGTAGTGTGGTTCCTATCCTGGTCTAGGGGGTCGGTATACATTATGTGTACTTTTTTTTCCTACATTCCCTCGAGTAATGTCCTACCTTTTGACAATTATAGCATGTTACTACACGTGACTTACCATCAGGGGTCTGGGGTTTCGACTGATGTGGCCCTGTTGTAAGTGCATCTATACTCACTGTCATCAGCCTTTCCCCCTGTAACTCCCTGTGCTTAATGATGTTCCTATCATGCTCGACAGCGGACTCTCTGAATGCAGCCACCGAGATGCCTCTCCAGTTTGGTAGAGAGGTCTGTACCCTCGTTCTCAGTGCCTCCTTCAACCCATCCATTAATACTGAAACAGCTACCTCCCTGTGATGTACATTGTCTATAATGTCCTTGATCCCAGTGTATCTAGCTATTTCCTTCAGTGCTCGATGGAAATATTCAGATGCCGTTTCACCTTCCTTTTGTCTTATGGAAAAGATTTTATTCTATTTGACAACAGTAGGGAAATATACTCCTAATTGCAGATTGATTTGCCGTACATTCTCCTGATTGTATTCATCAGTAAGAGGTACTTCTGCGTCTAACTTACAATCGGTTATGAATTTCGCGGGGTCAATATTTGAGGGTAAACATACCCGTAGCACTATTCGCCAATCTTTGTACGTGGGTTCATTGGTGTAACCTAACTCTTTAATGAACCTCTGGCATGCGACTTGATCTTTTCTGGGATCGGGAAATTCTGACATAATTGACCTTAACTCTGCCCGGGACCAGGGACAATGCATGGCAATGTTCCTGATGGGAGTTACTCCCTGAGCGTCAGTCTTCCCATTGGGGACTGCAATCACCCTGACAGGATTTAATTCAGTTACATCATTCTGGTTTGATTCTACAATGTGAGGTGCTATTGTCTCTACATAATGTATGGTACCGTACTTACCTGTGGACACGACCTCACTTTTCACTCCGCTAGGGGGCCTGACTACTGCTCTTGTTGGTTGGGCCGTGCCCACCTGAGTGTCTTGTATGGTGGCTGCTAGAGAGAGTGCCGATATCGTGCTGGGCTCATCTTCCTGCTCACAGTCCTGGGGAAAATTTAAAACAGGATACAACTGGCAAGGGTTAGGGTTAGTACATTTATCAATTACTCTCCTATCCTGTACCAATGTACCATTGTCTGTAGCCATCTTCTCCCCCACAATATATGGTGGTGGTGGTGGTGCGGTCGCCATTGTTTTCCCGCAAGGTTTGGGACCTGCTGCGTGAGCTAATTCCCTTTGCATATCCCCCTCCTGTTGCCATAAATTTAAACAATCTGTATGTTTAATCCTTTGTTTCTTGGATTTTATCAGACATATCCTTAACCTTAAGTTCTGTAATACCTCTGGTTCAAAGCTGCCCACCCTAGGGAATGGTACCCTATCCTTGTTAGTCATACGTACCCATTCAGACAAAAAGCCTTCCGTGTGTGGACCATATTTCCCACACATAACAAACCTCGCTGACCCCATGGGCCGCGGCTCTTCAACCTGAACCCTGGTTACAAAACGTCCACCGCTTGTACAATTGGATCCCATCACGGGCTTTTTCCTTTTACGCAATCCCCAATGCACAATACGAATAGACAGTGAAAGTTCTTAGAGCGCTTTCAACTACTCACTGCCCACGTTGGCCAGTACTACCATACACTGTCGATAGCGAAGGCAATGTACCCAACCTAGGGCCCTATCTGACCTATATTTACTGGAAGTTTTTTGGGAATAACTTACTCTTTCCAGTAAAGTATCGGCCGTTGGAGATTTTCCTGAGAGAGACCAGCGAAAACTCCCTATACACTTTGTTATACACAAATCACGCTTGCGTATGCTCTATGCAGCGCTAATGATACAGCAATTTTACGCAAAAGCTCGTAAAAAGGATATCAAGTTGCGCTATCTATCGCACCCACAAACGCGCGGTCCAATCGCACAGCATATAGGTACTTGTTACTTATCTGCCGTACGACTACGGGTCGTTGTACAAACTGGGACCCTCAGTCCGGAGCGTAATACCAAAAACACCTTTTAACTTCAATACTTCGCAATACAATGCACTATCACGCTCCTCTACAAAGCACCTCACGATTTGCGTATTAAACCTTATACGTGAGTCAGCCTTCTCACGCCACCAAGCCTCCACTCACTTGATGTACCGAACGACGGGATCCCGAATTACTGGGTTCGAATTTCACTCACTCCTACGTTCGCTCACTCAGGTATACTTGGGTTTTTTTCTGTACAGAAAATTAGGATTCATTCAACTTGGCAGCTTTACCCCCAGAGACAATTAAAATTTTTTATTTATACTAAATTTTGTTTTTATATTAAATTTCTTTAGAAACCGAGTAGTTTGGTGCTATTGTAGCGTGGCTACTGTCCCGCCTTTAAACTAAATGAACTATTGTGTAATTTGTACTTAGCAACCGTATTTCTTACGCAATTTGCATAAACACGCTACCGTGCGTGTCTCTTACGCCGCGTGTGCAGTTCCGTACTTTGTCCACGACACATGTACAAAACCGTACGTACGCAATAGCACAAATCATACAATTCTTTACATGTGTGCAATAAATCTACTATTGCCCACTAAACACAATCCACACTTGTTCCGTTTTAACCCTCTTACTACTGGGCCAGAAATGCGTTTTGTGATTTTACTCTTACTTCCTTAAATACTTATTTTATTTTTAACTATATAGCAACAAATATCTCCGGTTTCACACAGGTCTAAATGAATCTAGCAATTTGAATGTTATGGCAACAATGTGAGAGAGTATGCAAAGTATGGGTGCCGTGTACGCTTTTGGTGCCAAAAAAAATTCACAGATTTTAAATAGCTTTTTTCCTGTTTACCTTACGAGTTCTACCAGCATCTCTACAAACCATACAGAGCAGACGCCATCTAATCAGCAATCAAGTAGGGTTTTCAGTGCATCCATCGACCAGGAAAAGGATACGTAGGGTAATTTCTGTCCACCCTTTGCTGATAGATTAAGTCTGCTGTGACCTGTTAGGTATTAAGTATGTGGAAAACCAGAGGAGCCCCCAATTGATAATGCTGATTTATACTTAGGAATGAAAGCTATACCTTAAACACACCTTAAATACACTTTACCATGGAGCCGCTGCACTTAATACACACTCTACGTACTTTGTACGCTATTAGCGTACAAAGTCCCGTGCTGTGTGCGGACTTAGCGTACAAACGCCGCGCTGACGGTACAAAGTACTCACAGCGCGTACACATTCAGAGATACACTTTAAACCTTTTACAGCAATGCAATGCAATGCTAATACACTTTAAACCTTAGCAGGGCAATGAAGACACGACACCAGATTGTAATTAAACCGCTGGGTTCCGAAACCACAGTGTATTATTGCTGAAAGGGGGTTACAATACAAATAATACAATACAATATAACAGAGTAAATGGCTACATTCAATGGTACATACGTGAGTGGATTCGCTTGCGCTACCCGGTCCGGTCCTCCCTCATCTGATAGATAACGTTGTGAGTCTTGTGTCTGACCAGGCCTGCAGCAGGCTCTCGTTATACAATTCTTCCAAAAAGCAATACAATAGATACTGTAATCTCTTTGTCCATTGGACACAGGGATGCACATTTACAGTACAGGAGAGGTCATAGGTCGGTTTGAATAGGTAGGCGATGTCTTTCCCAACTGCTCTTGTGGGTGGTCTCCTCTGGATTCCCGCCGCATACATAATGTACAGTAAATACAGTTTATATCTATATGCTGCTCCTGCACATAACTATCCGCAGGAACATGCAATCTTTCTCAAACCAACACCGGAATGTTACCCTTAAAATACCCTTCAGCTGGATACCAAACACCACCTTATAACCTTGTTCTGTTCCCTCCTATTCTGTAAAGGTGAATCCCTTTGTTCTGAAACCATTTAAACTGCTGTTACTTTCTGATGTGGTGCAGGGAGGCTATGTGTACATTGTGCACTATTTGGATTAAATATGTAATGTGTTTTGATAGCTTTCCATGCGTTCACAAACTCTACCGAAAATACCCATACCACGCGCTAATGCGCAGGACCGTGGGAGCGACCATACGCAAATTGCAAATATGTGCACGCACGACAGAACAAGTACACGCGCGGAGGCCATCTGTGTGTAGTTTGTACGTGATGTGTGTACTGCAATATTTTTCGACTTTGACAGTGGCGAGCACAAAGGAGCCCCTTGTGGGCTCACTGTGCTCACCACGCTGCGGGCACTGTGGCGCGCTATATGTGGCACGCTATTTATTCTCCCTCCAGGGGGGTCGTGGACCCCCATGGGGAGAATATCTGTCGGTATGCCAGGTGTCGGGATTCCAGTGCCGGTATACTGTGCGCTGGGATCCCGACATTCAGCATACTGAAGACCACATGTATAGACAGGCCAGCCTATGGAGCTCACTTCCACATGGCTAAATGTATTGCTGGGCAAAACAGTCCCATCACACACCCACCCATGCCCCAGCCTTCCCCCACCTGCAGCTCTCCCAGACCCCCTCCCCCATCCACGACACCCCGCACCCGCCCCTCTCCCACCTGTGCTACTTCCATACCCCCTACCCCACCTGCAGCACCACCACCCGCAGCGCCTATGGTCCCCATCCACCATAAGCGACACCCCCGCACCTGGCACTCCCCTACACACATCAACCCTGCCCCTCCCTCACCCACAGCACCTCCAGACTATTCCACTCGCGGCACACCAGCACCCGAACCTTCCCCACCCACAGCGCCACCAGAACCCCTCCCCTATCCACCACAGCACCTCCCCCACCCGCAGCACCTATTGAACTCATCTACGACCCGAACTCCCCCGCCCCGTCCCCAGCCACAAAACCTCCCTTTCCCCTCCCCCCAACCGCAGTATCCCCCCTTCCCCCACCCTCCCCCACCCACAGCACCTCCGGACCCCCGCCTGCATCTGCGCACCACCCGCAGCCACTCATCCTCCACCCACAGCATCAACAGACCCCTTCCGCGGCACCCCGCAACCACCCCTTCCCCACCCACAGCACCTCTGGAACCCCTCACCCAGCCGCACCCCCTTGCACCCCCCCCTTCACCTGCCCATCCCCCATGCACAACACCTCCAGACCCCCTCTTTCATCCGTGGCCCCCAACACCCACCCCTCACCCACAAGCAACATCTACAGACCCCCTCCCCCATCCGCCCCACCTGCAGTCTCTCTGGACCCCCTCCACCATCCGTACCCCCACTTCTCCCCCACATCAGGAGATGTGGAGGAGGCCGTAGGAGGGCAACAACCCAGCAGCAGGACCGCTACCTCCGCCTTTGTGCAAGGAGTAACAGGAGGAGCACTGCCATAGCCTGGCAAAATGACCTCCAGCAAGCCACAAATGAAGGTGGTATGAGGGCCCGACGTCCACAGGTGGGGGTTGTGCTTACAGCCCAACACAATGCAGAACGTTTGGCATTTGCCAGAGAACACCAAGATTGACAACAAAATCACACAAAAATGATCAATGGAAATCAAATTTATTAACCCATGGTGGTCTGGATTTGGAGTCACACTCAAAATTAAAGTGGAAAAACACACTACAGGCTGATCCAACTTTGATGTAATGTCCTTAAAACAAGTCAAAATGAGGCTCAGTAGTGTGTGTGGCCTCCACGTGCCTGTATGACCTCCCTACAGCGCCTGGGCATGCTCCTGATGAGGTGGCGGATGGTCTCCTGAGGGATCTCCTCCCATACCTGGACTAAAGCATCCGCCAACTCCTGGACAGTCTGTGGTGCAACGTGGCGTTGGTGGATGGAGCAAGACATGATGTCCCAGATGTACTCAATTGGATTCAGGTCTGGGGAACGGGCGGGCCAGTCCATAGCATCAATGCCTTCGTCTTGCAGGAACTGCTGACACACTCCAGCCACATGAGGTCTAGCATAGTCTTGCATTAGGAGGAACCCAGGGCCAACTGCACCAGCATATGGTCTCACAAGGGGTTTGAGGATCTCATCTTGGTACCTAATGGCAGTCAGGCTACCTCTGGCGAGCACATGGAGGACTGTGCGGCCCCCCAAAGAAATGCCACCCCACACCATTACTTACCCACTGCCAAACCGGTCATGCTGGAGGATGTTGCAGGCAGCAGAACGTTCTCCTTGGCTTCTCCAGACTCTGTCACGTCTGTCACATGTGCTCAGTGAGAACCTGCTTTCATTTGTGAAGAGCACAGGGCACCAGTGGCGAATTTGACAATCTTGGTGTTCTCTGGCAAATGCCAAACGTCCTGCATGGTGTTGGGTTGTAAGCACAACCCCCACGTGTGGATGTCGGGCCCTCATACCACCCTCATGAAGTCTGTTTCTGATCGTTTGAGTAGACACATACACATTTGTGGCTTGCTGGAGGTCATTTTGCAGGGCTCTGGCAGTGCTCCTCCTGTTCCTCCTTGCACAAAGGCGGAGATAGCGGTCCTCCTACGGCCTCCTCCACATCTCCTGATGTACTGGCCTGTCTCCTGGTAGCGCCTCCATGCTCTGGACACTACGCTGACAGACACAGCAAACCTTCTTGCCACATCTCGCATTGATGTGCCATCCTGGATGAGCTGCACTACCTGAGCCACTTGTGTGGGTTGTAGACTCCGTCTCATGCTACCACTAGAGTGAAAGCACCGCCAGCTTTCAAAAGTGACCAAAACATCAGCCAGAAAGCATAGGAGCTGAGAAGTGGTCTGTGGTCACCACCTGCAGAACAACTCCTTTATTGGGGGTGTCTTGCTAATTGACAATAATTCCCACCTGTTATCTATTCCATTTGCACAACAGCATGTGAAATTGATTGTCAATCAGTGTTGCTTCCTAAGTGGACAGTTTGATTTCACAGAAATGTGATTGACTTGGAGTTACATTGTGTTGTTTAAGTGTTCCCTTTATTTTTTTGAGCAGTGTGTGTGTATATATATATATATATATATATATTAGAGATGAGCGGGTTCGGTTCGTTGAGATCAGAACCCCCCCGAACTTCACCCATTTTACACGGTTCCGAGGCAGCCTCGGTTCTCCCGCCTTGCTTGGTTAACCAGAACGCACCCGAACGTCATCATCCCGCTGTCGGATTCTTGCGAGATTCGTATTCTATATAAGGAGACGCGCGTCGCAGCCATTTTCAAATCGTGCATTGGAGATTGAACGGAGAGGGCGTGGCAGCGTTCTCTCCCCTGAAAAGCTCCGTAATCTGTGCTCAGTGTGCTTAAAATATCTGTGCTCAGTGTGCTGCAAATAATCTGTGCTCAGTATGCTGAAAATATCTACGTTCTCTGCCTGAAAACGCTCCATATCTGTGCTCAGTGTGCTCCAAATCTCTGTGCTCAGTGTGCTGCATTGTGGGGACTGGGGACCACCAGTATAATAATATATACTATTCTATAGCTTCTATACTGCTTGTCAGGACACATGTGTCACAGTTACACCGCTCTGTACTGATATATATATATCGGCCCTCATTCCGAGTTGATCGGTCGCAAGGCGAATTTAGCAGAGTTACACACGCTAAGCCGCCGCCTACTGGGAGTGAATCTTAGCTTCTTAAAATTGCGACCGATGTATTCGCAATATTGCGATTACTAACTACTTAGCAGTTTCAGAGTAGCTTCAGACTTACTCTGCCTGTGCGATCATTTCAGTGCTTGTCGTTCCTGGTTGACGTCACAAACACACCCAGCGTTCGCCCAGGCACTCCCACCGTTTCCCCGGCCACTCCTGCGTTTTTTCCGGAAACGGTAGCGTTTTCAGCCACACGTCCCTGAAACGCCGTGTTTCCGCCCAGTAACACCCATTTCCTGTCAATCACATTACGATCGCCGGAGCGATGAAAAAGCCGTGAGTAAAAATACTTTCTTCAAAGTAAAGTTACTTGGCGCAGTCGCAGTGCGAACATTGCGCATGCGTACTAAGCGGATTTTCACTGCGATGCGATGAAAAATACCGAGCGAACAACTCGGAATGAGGGCCATAGATTCAAGCAAGGACGTGGCACTCATGCATAACAAAAACGCAGAAACAACTGTCGTTTAGTAACGTTTCAGTGGACTCACCACTGTCGTCAGACTTTAAAGTGGTGAGTCCACTGAAACGTTACTAAACGACAGTTGTTTCTGCGTTTTTGTTATGCATGAGTGCCACGTCCTTGCTTGAATCAATTTGTGAACTTACGTCGGCACCAGCAACTTATCTTATCACATGGAGTGCCTTACCTGTTTCTGTTGATATATATATATATATATATACAGTAAATGTAATATATATACTATTCTACAGCTTCTATACTGCTTGTCAGGACACATGTTTCACAGTTACACCGCTCTGTACTTAGAGATGAGCGCCTGAAATTTTTCGGGTTTTGTGTTTTGGTTTTGGGTTCGGTTCCGCGGCCGTGTTTTGGGTTCGAACGCGTTTTGGCAAAACCTCACCGAATTATTTTTGTCGGATTCGGGTGTGTTTTGGATTCGGGTGTTTTTTTCAAAAAACCCTAAAAAACAGCTTAAATCATAGAATTTGGGGGTAATTTTGATCCCAAAGTATTATTAACCTCAAAAAACATAATTTACACTCATTTTCAGCCTATTCTGAACACATCACACCTCACAATATTATTTTTAGTCCTAAAATTTGCACCGAGGTCGCTGTGTGAGTAAGATAAGCGACCCTAGTGGCCGACACAAACACCGGGCCCATCTAGGAGTGGCACTGCAGTGTCACGCAGGATGTCCCTTCCAAAAAACCCTCCCCAAACAGCACATGACGCAAAGAAAAAAAGAGGCGCAATGAGGTAGCTGTGTGAGTAAGATTAGCGACCCTAGTGGCCGACACAAACACCGGGCCCATCTAGGAGTGGCACTGCAGTGTCACGCAGGATGTCCCTTCCAAAAAACCCTCCCCAAACAGCACATGACGCAAAGAAAAAAAGAGGCGCAATGAGGTAGCTGACTGTGTGAGAAAGATAAGCGACCCTAGTGGCCGACACAAACACCGGGCCCATCTAGGAGTGGCACTGCAGTGTCACGCAGGATGGCCCTTCCAAAAAACCCTCCCCAAACAGCACATGACGCAAAGAAAAAAAGAGGCGCAATGAGGTAGCTGACTGTGTGAGTAAGATTAGCGACCCTAGTGGCCGACACAAACACCGGGCACATCTAGGAGTGGCACTGCAGTGTCACGCAGGATGTCCCTTCCAAAAAACCCTCCCCAAACAGCACATGACGCAAAGAAAAAAAGAGGCGCAATGAGGTAGCTGTGTGAGTAAGATTAGCGACCCTAGTGGCCGACACAAACACCGGGCCCATCTAGGAGTGGCACTGCAGTGTCACGCAGGATGTCCCTTCCAAAAAACCCTCCCCAATCAGCACATGATGCAAAGAAAAAGAAAAGAAAAAAGAGGTGCAAGATGGAATTATCCTTGGGCCCTCCCACCCACCCTTATGTTGTATAAACAAAACAGGACATGCACACTTTAACCAACCCATCATTTCAGTGACAGGGTCTGCCACACGACTGTGACTGATATGACGGGTTGGTTTGGACCCCCCCCAAAAAAGAAGCAATTAATCTCTCCTTGCACAAACTGGCTCTACAGAGGCAAGATGTCCACCTCATCTTCACCCTCCGATATATCACCGTGTACATCCCCCTCCTCACAGATTATCAATTCGTCCCCACTGGAATCCACCATCTCAGCTCCCTGTGTACTTTGTGGAGGCAATTGCTGCTGGTCAATGTCTCCGCGGAGGAATTGATTATAATTCATTTTAATGAACATCATCTTCTCCACATTTTCTGGATGTAACCTCGTACGCCGATTGCTGACAAGGTGAGCGGCGGCACTAAACACTCTTTCGGAGTACACACTTGTGGGAGGGCAACTTAGGTAGAATAAAGCCAGTTTGTGCAAGGGCCTCCAAATTGCCTCTTTTTCCTGCCAGTATAAGTACGGACTGTGTGACGTGCCTACTTGGATGCGGTCACTCATATAATCCTCCACCATTCTATCAATGTTGAGAGAATCATATGCAGTGACAGTAGACGACATGTCCGTAATCGTTGTCAGGTCCTTCAGTCCGGACCAGATGTCAGCATCAGCAGTCGCTCCAGACTGCCCTGCATCACCGCCAGCGGGTGGGCTCGGAATTCTGAGCCTTTTCCTCGCACCCCCAGTTGCGGGAGAATGTGAAGGAGGAGATGTTGACAGGTCGCGTTCCGCTTGACTTGACAATTTTGTCACCAGCAGGTCTTTCAACCCCAGCAGACCTGTGTCTGCCGGAAAGAGAGATCCAAGGTAGGCTTTAAATCTAGGATCGAGCACGGTGGCCAAAATGTAGTGCTCTGATTTCAACAGATTGACCACCCGTGAATCCTTGTTAAGCGAATTAAGGGCTGCATCCACAAGTCCCACATGCCTAGCGGAATCGCTCCGTGTTAGCTCCTTCTTCAATGCCTCCAGCTTCTTCTGCAAAAGCCTGATGAGGGGAATGACCTGACTCAGGCTGGCAGTGTCTGAACTGACTTCACGTGTGGCAAGTTCAAAGGGCATCAGAACCTTGCACAACGTTGAAATCATTCTCCACTGCACTTGAGACAGGTGCATTCCACCTACTATATCGTGCTCAATTGTATAGGCTTGAATGGCCTTTTGCTGCTCCTCCAACCTCTGAAGCATATAGAGGGTTGAATTCCACCTCGTTACCACTTCTTGCTTCAGATGATGGCAGGGCAGGTTCAGTAGTTTTTGGTGGTGCTCCAGTTTTCTGTACGTGGTGCCTGTACGCCGAAAGTGTCCCGCAATTCTTCTGGCCACCGACAGCATCTCTTGCACGCCCCTGTCGTTTTTTAAAAAATTCTGCACCACCAAATTCAAGGTATGTGCAAAACATGGGACGTGCTGGAATTGGCCCAGATTTAATGCACACACAATATTGCTGGCGTTGTCCGATGCCACAAATCCACAGGAGAGTCCAATTGGGGTAAGCCATTCCGCGATGATCTTCCTCAGTTGCCGTAAGAGGTTTTCAGCTGTGTGCGTATTCTGGAAAGCGGTGATACAAAGCGTAGCCTGCCTAGGAAAGAGTTGGCGTTTGCGAGATGCTGCTACTGGTGCCGCCGCTGCTGTTCTTGCGGCGGGAGTCCATACATCTACCCAGTGGGCTGTCACAGTCATATAGTCCTGACCCTGCCCTGCTCCACTTGTCCACATGTCCGTGGTTAAGTGGACATTGGGTACAGCTGCATTTTTTAGGACACTGGTGACTCTTTTTCTGAGGTCTGTGTACATTTTCGGTATCGCCTGCCTAGAGAAATGGAACCTAGATGGTATTTGGTACCGGGGACACAGTACCTCCAACAAGTCTCTAGTTGGCTCTGCAGTAATGATGGATACCGGAACCACGTTTCTCACCACCCAGGATGCCAAGGCCTCAGTTATCCGCTTTGCAGTAGGATGACTGCTGTGATATTTCATCTTCCTCGCAAAGGACTGTTGAACAGTCAATTGCTTACTGGAAGTAGTACAAGTGGGCTTACGACTTCCCCTCTGGGATGACCATCGACTCCCAGCGGCAACAACAGCAGCGCCAGCAGCAGTAGGCGTTACACGCAAGGATGCATCGGAGGAATCCCAGGCAGGAGAGGACTCGTCAGACTTGCCAGTGACATGGCCTGCAGGACTATTGGCATTCCTGGGGAAGGAGGAAATTGACACTGAGGGAGTTGGTGGGGTGGTTTGCGTGAGCTTGGTTACAAGAGGAAGGGATTTACTGGTCAGTGGACTGCTTCCGCTGTCACCCAAAGTTTTTGAACTTGTCACTGACTTATTATGAATGCGCTGCAGGTGACGTATAAGGGAGGATGTTCCGAGGTGGTTAACGTCCTTACCCCTACTTATTACAGCTTGACAAAGGGAACACACGGCTTGACACCTGTTGTCCGCATTTCTGGTGAAATACCTCCACACCGAAGAGCTGATTTTTTTGGTATTTTCACCTGGCATGTCAACGGCCATATTCCTCCCACGGACAACAGGTGTCTCCCCGGGTGCCTGACTTAAACAAACCACCTCACCATCAGAATCCTCCTGGTCAATTTCCTCCCCAGCGCCAGCAACACCCATATCCTCCTCATCCTGGTGTACTTCAACACTGACATCTTCAATCTGACTATCAGGAACTGGACTGCGGGTGCTCCTTCCAGCACTTGCAGGGGGCGTGCAAATGGTGGAAGGCGCATGCTCTTCACCTCCAGTGTTGGGAAGGTCAGGCATCGCAACCGACACAATTGGACTCTCCTTGTGGATTTGGGATTTCGAAGAACGCACAGTTCTTTGCGGTGCTTTTGCCAGCTTGAGTCTTTTCAGTTTTCTAGCGAGAGGCTGAGTGCTTCCATCCTCATGTGAAGCTGAACCACTAGCCATGAACATAGGCCAGGGCCTCAGCCGTTCCTTGCCACTCCGTGTGGTAAATGGCATATTGGCAAGTTTACGCTTCTCCTCCGACAATTTTATTTTAGGTTTTGGAGTCCTTTTTTTTCTGATATTTGGTGTTTTGGATTTGACATGCTCTGTACTATGACATTGGGCATCGGCCTTGGCAGACGACGTTGCTGGCATTTCATCGTCTCGGCCATGACTAGTGGCAGCAGCTTCAGCACGAGGTGGAAGTGGATCTTGATCTTTCCCTAATTTTGGAACCTCAACTTTTTTGTTCTCCATATTTTATAGGCAGAACTAAAAGGCACCTCAGGTAAACAATGGAGATGGATGGATTGGATACTAGTATTGGATACCTGCCGACTGCCGACACAGAGGTAGCCACAGCCGTGAACTACCGCACTGTACACTGGTTGATAAAGAGATAGTAGTATACTCGTAACAACTAGTATGACACTATGACGACGGTATAAAGAATGAAAAAAAAACCACGGTTAGGTGGTATATATTATAATAATAATACAATTATGGATGGACGGACTGCCTGCCGACTGCCGACACAGAGGTAGCCACAGCCGTGAACTACCGCACTGTACACTGGTTGATAAAGAGATAGTAGTATACTCGTAACAACTAGTATGACACTATGACGACGGTATAAAGAATGAAACAAAAACCACGGTTAGGTGGTATATATTATAATAATAATACAATTATGGATGGACGGACTGCCTGCCGACTGCCGACACAGAGGTAGCCACAGCCGTGAACTACCGCACTGTACACTGGTTGATAAAGAGATAGTAGTATACTCGTAACAACTAGTATGACACTATGACGACGGTATAAAGAATGAAAAAAAAACCACGGTTAGGTGGTATATATTATAATAATAATACAATTATGGATGGACGGACTGCCTGCCGACTGCCGACACAGAGGTAGCCACAGCCGTGAACTACCGCACTGTACACTGGTTGATAAAGAGATAGTAGTATACTCGTAACAACTAGTATGACACTATGACGACGGTATAAAGAATGAAAAAAAAACCACGGTTAGGTGGTATATATTATAATAATAATACAATTATGGATGGACGGACTGCCTGCCGACTGCCGACACAGAGGTAGCCACAGCCGTGAACTACCGCACTGTACACTGGTTGATAAAGAGATAGTAGTATACTCGTAACAACTAGTATGACACTATGACGACGGTATAAAGAATGAAAAAAAAACCACGGTTAGGTGGTATATATTATAATAATAATACAATTATGGATGGACGGACTGCCTGCCGACTGCCGACACAGAGGTAGCCACAGCCGTGAACTACCGCACTGTACACTGGTTGATAAAGAGATAGTAGTATACTCGTAACAACTAGTATGACACTATGACGACGGTATAAAGAATGAAAAAAAAACCACGGTTAGGTGGTATATATTATAATAATAATACAATTATGGATGGACGGACTGCCTGCCGACTGCCGACACAGAGGTAGCCACAGCCGTGAACTACCGCACTGTACACTGGTTGATAAAGAGATAGTAGTATACTCGTAACAACTAGTATGACACTATGACGACGGTATAAAGAAAGAAAAAAAAATACCACAGTTAGGTGGTATATATTATAATAATAATACAATTATGGATGGACGGACTGCCTGCCGACTGCCGACACAGAGGTAGCCACAGCCGTGAACTACCGCACTGTACACTGGTTGATAAAGAGATAGTAGTATACTCGTAACAACTAGTATGACACTATGACGACGGTATAAAGAATGAAAAAAAAACCACGGTTAGGTGGTATATATTATAATAATAATACAATTATGGATGGACGGACTGCCTGCCGACTGCCGACACAGAGGTAGCCACAGCCGTGAACTACCGCACTGTACACTGGTTGATAAAGAGATAGTAGTATACTCGTAACAACTAGTATGACACTATGACGACGGTATAAAGAATGAAAAAAAAACCACGGTTAGGTGGTATATATTATAATAATAATACAATTATGGATGGACGGACTGCCTGCCGACTGCCGACACAGAGGTAGCCACAGCCGTGAACTACCGCACTGTACACTGGTTGATAAAGAGATAGTAGTATACTCGTAACAACTAGTATGACACTATGACGACGGTATAAAGAATGAAAAAAAAACCACGGTTAGGTGGTATATATTATAATAATAATACAATTATGGATGGACGGACTGCCTGCCGACTGCCGACACAGAGGTAGCCACAGCCGTGAACTACCGCACTGTACACTGGTTGATAAAGAGATAGTAGTATACTCGTAACAACTAGTATGACACTATGACGGTATAAAGAATGAAAAAAAAACCACGGTTAGGTGGTATATATTATAATAATAATACAATTATGGATGGACGGACTGCCTGCCGACTGCCGACACAGAGGTAGCCACAGCCGTGAACTACCGCACTGTACACTGGTTGATAAAGAGATAGTAGTATACTCGTAACAACTAGTATGACACTATGACGACGGTATAAAGAATGAAAAAAAAACCACGGTTAGGTGGTATATATTATAATAATAATACAATTATGGATGGACGGACTGCCTGCCGACTGCCGACACAGAGGTAGCCACAGCCGTGAACTACCGCACTGTACACTGGTTGATAAAGAGATAGTAGTATACTCGTAACAACTAGTATGACACTATGACGACGGTATAAAGAAAGAAAAAAAAATACCACGGTTAGGTGGTATATATTGTAATACAATTATGGATGGACGGACTGCCTGCCGAGTTCCGACTGCCGACACAGAGGTAGCCACAGCCGTGAACTACCGCACTGTACTGTGTCTGCTGCTAATATAGACTGGTTGATAAAGAGATAGTATACAATACATACAACAATATACTACTATACTGGTGGTCAGGCACTGGTCACCACTAGTCACACTGGCAGTGGCACTCCTGCAGCAAAAGTGTGCACTGTTTAATTTTAAATTAATATAATATTATGTACTCCTGGGGGCTCCTGCTATAACAACCTGCAGTGCTCCCCAGTCTCCCCCACAATTATTATAAGCTTTGCCTTTTATACATTGATGTGCAGCACACTGGGCTGAGCTGAGTGCACACAGACTGAGTCACACTGTGTGACTGGCTGCTGCTGTGTATCGTTTTTTTTCAGGCAGAGAACGGATATAGCAGAGAACGGATATATTAAAATAAATAAAAGTTAACTAACAACAACTGCACTGGTCACTGTGGTAAACTCTGTCTGACTCTGCACAATCTCTCTCTCTCTTCTAATCTAATTTCTAATGGAGAGGACGCCAGCCACGTCCTCTCCCTATCAATCTCAATGCACGTGTGAAAATGGCGGCGACGCGCGGCTCCTTATATAGAATCCGAGTCTCGCGAGAATCCGACAGCGTCATGATGACGTTCGGGCGCGCTCGGGTTAACCGAGCAAGGCGGGAGGATCCGAGTCTGCTCGGACCCGTGAAAAAAACATGAAGTTCGTGCGGGTTCGGTTTCAGAGAAACCGAACCCGCTCATCTCTAATATATATATATATATATATACACAGTCATATATATACTATTCTATAGCTTCTATACTGCTTGTCAGGACACACGTGTCACAGTTACACTGCTCTGTACTGATATACAGTAATATTATATATACTTTTCTATAGCTTCTATACTGCATGTCAGGACACATGTTTCACAGTTACACCGCTCTGTACTGATATATATATACAGTAATATATATACTATTCTATAGCTTCTATACTGCTTGTCAGGACACGTGTCACAGTTACACCGCTCTTTACTGATATATATATATATACAGAAATATATATACTATTCTATAGCTTCTATACTGCTTGTTAGGACACTTGTTTCACAGTTACACCGCTCTGTACTGATATATATATATATACAGTAATATATATACTATTCTATAGCTTCTATACTGCTTGACAGGACACATGTTTCACAGTTACACCGCTCTGTACTGATATATACATACAGTAATATATATACTATTCTATAGCTTCTATACTGCTTGTCAGGACACATGTTTCACAGTTACACCGCTCTGTACTGATATATATATATATATATATATATATACAGTAATAATATATATACTATTCTATTGCTTCTATACTGCTTGTCAGGACACATGTTTCACAGTTACACCGCTCTGTACTGATATATATATACAGTAATAATATATATACTATTCTATAGCTTCTATACTGCTTGTCAGGACACATGTTTAACAGTTACACCGCTCTGTACTGATATATATATATATATATATATATATATACAGTAATAAATGATATATACTATTCTATTGCTTCTATACTGCTTGTCAGGACACATGTTTCACAGTTACACCGCTCTGTACTGATATATATATACAGTAATAATATATATACTATTCTATAGCTTCTATACTGCTTGTCAGGACACATGTTTAACAGTTACACCGCTCTGTACTGATATATATATATATATATATATATATATACAGTAATAAATGATATATATATACAGTAATAATATATATATACTATTCTATAGCTTCTATACTGCTTGTCAGGACACATGTTTCACAGTTACACCGCTCTGTACTGATATATATATACAGTAATATATATACTATTCTATAGCTTCTATGCTGCTTGTCAGGACACGTGTCACAGTTACACCGCTCTGTACTGATATATACAATATTATATATACTTTTCTATAGCTTCTAGTATTACAGTGCAGCATTTTGGTGACCAACAGTATACATATATAGTACAGTACAGTAGGCCATTGCTATTGATATATTACTGGCATATAATTCCACACATTAAAAAATGGAGAACAAAAATGTGGAGGGTAAAATAGGGAAAGATCAAGATCCACTTCCACCTCGTGCTGAAGCTGCTGCTACTAGACATGGCCGAGACGATGAAATGCCATCAACGTCGTCTACCAAGGCCGATGCCCAATGTCATAGTAGAGAGCATGTAAAATCCAAAAAACAAAAGTTCAGTAAAATGACCCAAAAATCTAAATTAAAAGTGTCTGATGAGAAGCGTAAACTTGCCAATATGCCATTTACGACACGGAGTGGCAAGGAACGGCTGAGGCCCTGGCCTATGTTCATGGCTAGTGGTTCAGCTTCACATGAGGATGGAAGCACTCATCCTCCCGCTAGAAAAATGAAAAGACTTAAGCTGGCAAAAGCACAGCAAAGAACTGTACGTTCTTCTAAATCACAAATCCCCAAGGAGAGTCCAATTGTGTCGGTTGCGATGCCTGACCTTCCCAACACTGAACGGGAAGAGGTGGCGCCTTCCACCATTTGCACGCCCCCTGCAAGTGCTGGAAGGAGCAACCGCAGTCCAGTTCCTGATAGTCAAATTGAAGAAGTCACTGTTGAAGTACACCAGGATGAGGATATGGGTGTTGCTGGCGCTGAGGAGGAAATTGACAAGGAGAATTCTGATGGTGAGGTGGTTTGTTTAAGTCAGGCACCCGGGGAGACACCTGGTGTCCGTGGGATGAATATGGCCATTGACATGCCTGGTCAAATTTTTTAAAAAAAAATCACCTTTTCGGTGTGGAATTATTTTAACAGAAATGCGGACAACAGGTGTTAAGCCGTGTGATGCCTTTGTCAAGCTGTAATAAGTAGGGGTAAGGACGTTAACCACCTAGGAACATCCTCCCTTATACGTCACCTGGAGCGCATTCATCAGAAGTCATTGACAAGTTCAAAAACTTTGGGTGACAGCGGAAGCAGTCCACTGACAACTAAATCCCTTCATCTTGGAACCAAGCTCCTGCAAACCACACGACCAACTCCCTCAGTGTCAATTTCCTCATTAGACATGAAAAACAATAGTCCTGCAGGCCATGTCCCTGGAAAGTCTGACGAGTCCTCTCCTGACTGGGATTCCTCCGATGCATCCTTGAGTGTAACACCTACTGCTGCTGGTGCTGCTGTTGTTGCTGCTGGGAGTCGATCGTCATCCCAGAGGGGAAGTCGGAAGACCACTTGTACTACTTCCAGTAAGCAATTGAATGTCCAACAGTCCTTTGCGAGGAAGATGAAATATCACAGCAGTCATCCTGCTGCAAAGTGGATAAGTCGCGTCTTGGCAGCTGCTGTGGTGTTAAACGTGTGTCCGGTATCCACCGTTAATTCACAGGGAATTAGAGAATTGTTTGAGGTACTGTGTCCCTGGTACCAAATACCATCTAGGTTCCATTTCTCTAGGCAGGCGATGCCGAGAATGTACACAGACCTCAGAAAAAGAGTCACCAGTGTCCTAAAAAATGCAGTTGTACCCATTGTCCACTTAACCACGGACATGTGGACAAGTGGAGCAGGGCAGACTCAGGACTATATGACTGTGACAGACCACTGGGTGGATGTATTGCCTCCCGCAGCAAGAACAGCAGCGGCGGCACCAGTAGCAGCATCTCGCAAACGCCAACTCGTTCCTAGGCAGGCTACGCTTTGTATCACCGCTTTTCATAAGAGGCACACAGCTGACAACCTCTTACAGAAACTGAGGAACATCATCGCAGAATGGCTTACCCCAATTGGACTCTCCTGAGGATTTGTGACATCGGACAACGCCACCAATATTGTGCGTGCATTACATTACATTCCAGCACGTCCCATGTTTTGCACATACATTGAATTTGGTGGTGCAAAATTTTTTAAAAACTGACAGGGGCGTGCAAGAGATGCTGTCAGTGGCCCGAAGAATTGCGGGCCACTTTCGGCATTCAGCCACCGCGTGCCAAAGACTGGAGCACCAGCAAACACTCCTGAACCTGCCCCGCCATCATCTGAAGCAAGAGGTGGTAACGACTTGAAATTCAACCCTCTATATGCTTCAGAGGATGGAGGAGCAGCAAAAGGCCATTCAAGCCTATACAGCTACCTACAATATAGGCAAAGGAGGGGGAGTGCACCTGACTCAAGCGCAGTGGAAAATGATTTCAACGTTGTGCAAGGTTCTGCAACCCTTTGAACTTGCCACACGTGAAGTCAGTTCAGACACTGCCAGACTGAGTCAGGTCATTCCTCTCATCAGGCTTTTGCAGAAGAAGCTGGAGAGATTGAAGGAGGAGCTAAAACGGAGCGATTCCGCTAGGCATGTGGGACTTGTGGATGGAGCCCTTAATTCGCTTAACCAGGATTCACGGGTGGTCAATCTGTTGATATCAGAGCACTACATTTTGGCCACCGTGCTCGATCCTAGATTTAAAACCTACGTTGTATCTCTCATTTCTGGCAGACACAAGTCTGCAGAGGTTCAAAGACCTGCTGGTGAGACACTTGTCAAGTCAAGCGGAACGTGACCCGTCAACAGCTCCTCTTTCACATTATCCCACAACTGGGGCTGCGAGGAAAAGGCTAAGAATTCCGAGCCCACCCGCTGGCGGTGGTGCAGGGCAGTCTGGAGCGAGTGCTGACATCTGATTAGGAATGAAGGACCTGCCAACGATTACTGACATGTCGTCTACTGTCACTACATATGATTCTGTCACCATTGAAATAATGGTGGAGGATTATATGAGTGACCGCATCCAAGTAGGCACGTCAGACAGTCCGTACGTATACTGGCAGGAAAAAGAGGCAATTTGGAGGCCTTTGCACAAACTGGCTTTATTTTACCTAAGTTCCCCCCCCTCCAGTGTGTACTCCAAAAGAGTGTTTAGTGCAGCCGGTCACCTTGTCTGCAATCGGCGTACGAGCTTACTTCCAGAAAATGTGGAAAAGATGATGTTCATCAAAATGAATTATAATCATTTCCTCCGTGGAGACATTCACCAGCAATTGCCTCCAGAAAGTACACAGGGACCTGAGATGGTGGATTCCAGTGGGGACGAATTAATACTCTGTGAGGAGGGGGATGTACACAGTGAAAGGGGTGAGGAATCGGACGATGAGGAGGAGGTGGACATCTTGCCTCTGTAGAGCCAGTTTGTGCAAGGAGAGATTTATTGCTTCTTTTTTGGTGGATGCCCAAACCAACCAGTCATTTCAGTCACAGTCGTGTGGCAGACCCTGTCGCTGAAATGATGGGTTTGTTAAAGTGTGCATGTCCTGTTTATACAACATAAGGGTGGGTGGGAGGGCCCAAGGACAGTTCCATCTTGCACCTCTTTTTTCTTTAATTTATCTTTGCATCATGTGATGTTTGGGGCCAATTTTTTGAAGTGCTATCCTGTCTGACACTGCAGTGCCACTCCCAGATGGGCCAGGTGTTTGTGCCGGCCACTTGGGTCGCTTAGCTTAGTCATCCAGCGACCTTGGTGCAAATTTTAAGACTAAAAATAATATTGTGAGGTGTGAGGTGTTCAGAATAGACTGGAAATGAGTGGAAATTATGGTTATTGAGGTTAATAACAGGGCCGTAACTACGTGTGTGCCAAGTGGGCTTGGCACACAGCGCAGTTGCCCTGAGGGCGCACGGGCAGCGGCATGTAATGAGTCAAATTGACTCATTACACGCCGCCTCTGAAGTCCGCGCCGTGCGCCGCAGCCGCGCTGGACTCTGGAGGAGAGAGAAGTGCCGGAGGCAGCTGAGAAGGAGGAGGAGGGAGGGGGACTGGAGCCGCAGCAGCGCTATTTAATTGGTAGTAAGCGCCGCTGCAGCAACCCCCTCTCCTTCCGTATAGGCTGCCCGGCGCATCTGTGGATGCTGGGATGCGGTACCTCCATCCCAGCATCCACAGCAGCTCAGGCAACCAATACGGAAGGAGAGGGGGATGCTGCAGCGGCGCTTACTACCAATGAAATAGCGCTGCTGTGGCTCCAGTCCCCCTCCCTCCTCCTCCTTGTACGATGCCTGCACACTGCACAGAGGGAGATGCCAGCACGAGGAGCCTGTCAGTGGGGAGAAGGTAAGTATCTCTCTCTCTCTCTCTCTCTCTCTCTCTGGGACACCGTCTGCCATAATGTGTAAAAAGGGGGTCTGGCTGCCGCAATGTGTAAAAAGGGGGCCTGGCTGCTGCAATGTGTAAAAAGGGGGACTGGCTGCCGCAATGTGTAAAAAGGGGCCTGGCTGCCGCAATGTGTAAAAAGGGGTCCTGGCTGCCGCAATGTGTAAAAAGGGGGCCTGGCTGCCGCAATGTGTAAAAAGGGGGCCTGGCTGCCGCAATGTGTAAAAAGGGGGACTGGCTGCCGCAATGTGTAAAAAGGGGGCCTGGCTGCTGCAATGTGTAAAAAGGGGGACTGGCAGCCGCAATGTGTAAAAAGGGGGACTGTCTGCCGCAATGTGTAAAAAGGGGGACTGTCTGCCGCAATGTGTAAAAAGGGGGACTGTCTGCTGTAATGTGTAAAAAGGGGGACGCTGTCTGCTGTAATGTATAAAAGGGGCTCTACCTGGTGTAGTGGCGCTACTGTGCAGCGTAATTTGAATAATGGAGACTACTGTGCACCGTAGTATGAATTGCTATTATTTTATGGCCACGCCCCTTCCCCACGAAGCCACGCCCCTATATATTTTTTGCGCCGCACTGCCCCTATCTTGCATGGGGGGGCGCCAATGTCGTTTATTGCACACAGCGCTAAAATGCCTAGTTACGGCACTGGTTAATAATACTATGGAATTAAAATGACCCATAAATTCTATGATTTAAGCTGTTTTTGAGGGGTTTTTGAGAAAAAACACAAGAATCCAAAACACACCTGAATCTGACAAAAAAAATTCAGAGAGGTTTTGCCAAAACGCGTCCGAATCCAAAACACGGCTGCGGAACCGAATCCAAAACCAAAACACACAACCCGAAAAATGTCCGGTGCACATCTCTAATATATATATATATATTATATATCTCCTATATAATAGCCCTGTGATTCTGTGCCTGGGTTTCTAACGCTGGGCGTGGCTAGGAGCTCCCACTGGGTTAGTGGCAGGTCTATCACACCTAGCCCACAGCTGATTGGTCGAGAAACGCCCTCCCACACAGGTTACATCCAATGGGAGGCTCTGCCCTTTGCCTGCTGTGTTTTCACAGAGCAGGATTAGCAATGGGACTGATGGAGCTGCAGCTCCAGCCCCACAACCCAAAATAGTCCCACTGCATCTGCAGCAACACACCCTCCAACAATTTACACATAAACATTGATGCAAATTCAAAAGGGGGCGTGACCACGAGTACAGCTGTGTGGCCACGCCCCTTTTCCTATACTTTCAATGGAAGCTTGGAGAGTCAAAAAACGGTACAGACCATAAAAAAAAAGGCCCTGTACCTGCCAAAAAGGTGCAGCTGGAGGGTATGCCACTGCATCTGCAGCAAGTCTCTGCGCTGTAGATAGGGGTAAAAACAATCCTTTTACTGCAGCGTCCTATGGGGGTCATTCCAAGTTGATCGCTAGCTGCATTCGTTCGCTGTGCAGCGATCAGACAAAAACTCTGCACTTCTGCGCATGCATATGCAGCGCAATGCGCACGTGCGGCTTACAATTACAACAAACAATGTAGTTTTACACAGGGTCTAGCGATGATGCTTTTCAGTCGCATAGGCAGCCGCAGAGTGATTGACAGGAAGAGGGCGTTTCTGGGTGTCAACTAACCGTTTTCAGGGAGTGTTCGGAAAAACGCAGGCGTGGCTGGCCGAACGCAGGGCGTGTTCATGACGTCAAATCAGGAACTGAATGGTCTGAAGTGATCGCAAGCGCCGAGTAGGTCTGAAGCTGCTCTGAAACTGCACAAAAAGTTTTTGTAGCCGCTCTCCGATCCCTTCGTTCCCACTTCTGCTAAGCTAAAATACACTCCCACTGGGTGGCGGCATAGCGTTTGCACGGCTGCTAAAAACTGCTAGTGAGCGATCAACTCGGAATGACCACCAATGTCTTGCTGCCAGTCCACCTGCCCCCTCCGGCATCAACAATCCCCACTCCCTAGCCGCACTGCAGGTGGAACAAAAGCTGCTGCGGCCACTGGCATAGATGTGTATGAAAGCGGCGCAGCGGAAGACTTTCATAGGCCTCCCTGCGCCGCATACTCTCTGAGCCCCAGAGCCTGCTCTGCGTGTGATGTCACAGAAGTGCCTCCCCACCACAGCCGCACCCAGATGCCCAGAGGCCCTGACTCCGCAACACAGCACCTGGCCTGCCGGCCTGGAAGCCCCGAGATGGTTAATGTAGCGGATGGAGAGGGTGATATCGCGGAGGGTAATGTCTGGACACTGAATCAATGTAAAAGGTGACAGTGCTGTGCACTGCAGTGGGTGTGCAGTCAGGGCCGTTGCTATAGTGTTCGGCGCCCCCCTGCAAACTATAAATTTGCACCCTCGCATACTTTACAAACGCACAGCACACATAATGACCCCTGTAGTAGAGACACTTACACATGTAATGCCCCCTGTACCAGAGACGCTTACACATGTAATGCCCCCTGAACCAGTGACGCTTACACATGTCATGCCCCCCCCGTACCAGTGACGCTTACACAAGTAACACCCCCTGTAGCAGTGACAATTACACACGTAATGCCCCCTGTAGCAGTGACGCTTACACATGTAACGCCCTCTGTACCAGTGCCGCTTAGACACATAAGGCCCCCTGTACCAGTGCCGCTTACACACGCAACGCCCCCTGTACCAGTGACGCTTACACACGTAACGCCCCCTGTGCCAGTGACGCTTACACACGTAATGCCCCCCCTGTACCAGTGACGCTTACACACGTAATGCCCCCTCCCCCAGCACCGTTTACACACATAACGCCCTCTGTACCAGTGCCGCTTACACACGTAACGCCCCCTGTAGCAGTGTTGCTTACACACGTAACGCCCCCTGTACCAGTGTCGCTTACACACGTAACGCCCCCTGTACCAGTAACACTTACACACATTATACAGCAGTCACACATACACACACACATATATACAAACACACACACATACATACTGTACATACATTACACACATACACAGTCACACATATATACAGTATACACAGACACTGTATATATACACACACACTCACTCTCTTTCCAGACACTTTTCTAATGAAGTCTGGCTGGCCGAAGCTGTAGCAGATCATCCTCCTGCTGCAGCATGGTCACGTGTAGCTCCGCCCCTTTCTCCCATCTAGCTCCGCCCACTTTGGCTCCCTCCCGGCCACTGAATGTCACACAGGGGAGGGGAGGGGAGGGGGGAGAGGAGGTTTTGTGCTGCCGACGCCGAGGGGGAGAGGAGGCTTTGTGCTGCCGGCACCGAGAGGGAGAAAAGGTTTTGTGCTTCCGGCACCACTGCATGTGTGTAGTGTCACTGACACTGCACAGCACTCTCACCTTTTACATTGACTCAGCCAGTCACACAGTTCTGCCAGCTAGTCACTAGTGTTAGCACCAGTGTCCCAACGCGCCGCATTACAGGGAAGTAGACGCACTACATAAACTACAGCTCCCAGCAGCCCTTAGCGCCGAAGCATTCCGCCCCTTAGGGCTGCTTGGAGCTGTAGTTTATTGCGTACATCTTCCCTGTAATGCGGCACATTGGGACACCGGCGCGAACAATAGTGACTGGCTGCTGTGCGAGTCTCTGGGAGAGCCGCTGCCAAAGGGAGGACAGCAGCTTAGCTGCTGACAGGAGGAGAAGCAGGAGAAGCATTACCCGCCTCTCCCCCCCTCGCAGTACCTCCGGGCCCCATCCGCGGCACCCCCACACACACCCTCCAGCGCCCGCGATAGTTCTGGACCCCCTCCCCCACCCGCAGCGACCCTGCACCCGTACCTCCCGCCACACCACCCCATCCACCCCACCCCCACCCGGGGCAACCCCGCAACTGCACCTCCCCCACCCGCAGCGCCTCCGGCCCACCACCCGCGGCACCCACGCACCCTCCCCCACCTGCGGCACCACCGCAACCTGCCTCACAGCACGGCCATATTCCATAGGTCTCCTTTCAAGTCAGTTCTCTCAGCCACGCTCTCTGACTAAGTCTCTCTTCTTCCCGATGGAACCGCGAGGGTGCACAGTGACCGTGAACCTTCACCCACACGTGGGGCTGCAGAGTGATTCCCATTAATTCCATTGTCACCAATGTTAATCAGCACTATATATTAATACAAGCTGATCAACACATACATACACACACACACACACACACACAAATATATATATATATTTATATATATGTATATATGGGGTACAGTGCCACTTGTGAGGTGTCTTCTAGCAACAGTATAGGTTATCCAAATTAGTCTATTGGCTAGACCAGCAGTGGCCAACCTGTGGCTCTTGAGCCGCATGTGGCTCTTTCTTTATTCAAATGTGGCTCCCAACACTCTAAATCATGTGACCACAACAGATACAGAAACCGCTGCACTCCAGCCAGACACGCAGCAGCACTACAGGGACTGATAACTGAAGGAGTCAGATACTAGAGGTGAGACACCCACAAGCAAACAGAGGACACATTAGGGACTGCTGCAATGGCACGAGTTGATGGGGGGGAGCTGTAGTGATACATGAGGGTGGGCTAGAGTGACACATGGCAGAGCTGGCTGGAGAGACACAGGAGGGTCCTAGCAGGAGTGACACATGAGAGAGCTGGCTGGAGTGACACATGGGAGAGCTGGCTGGGGTGACATAGGAGGGTGGTAGCAGAAGTGACACATGAGAGAGCTAGCAGGAGTGACACATGGGAGAGCTGGCTGGAGAGACACAGGAGGGTCCTAGCAGGAGTGACACATGAGAGAGCTGGCTGGAGTGACACATGGGAGAGCTGGCTGGAGTGACACAGGAGGGTCCTAGCAGGAGTGACACATGAGAGAGCTGGCTGGAGTGACACATGGGAGAGCTGGCTGGAGAGACACAGGAGGGTCCTAGCAGGAGTGACACATGAGAGAGCTGGCTGGAGTGACACATGGGAGAGCTGGCTGGAGTGACACAGGAGGGTCCTAGCAGGAGTGACACATGAGAGAGCTGGCTGGAGTGACACATGGGAGAGCTGGCTGGAGAGACACAGGAGGGTCCTAGCAGGAGTGACACATGAGAGAGCTGGCTGGAGTGACACATGGGAGAGCTGGCTGGAGAGACACAGGAGGGTCCTAGCAGGAGTGACACATGAGAGAGCTGGCTGGAGTGACACATGGGAGAGCTGGCTGGGGTGACATAGGAGGGTGGTAGCAGGAGTGACACATGAGAGAGCTAGCAGGAGTGACACATGGGAGAGCTGGCTGGAGTGACATAGGAGGGTGCTAGCAGGAGTGACACATGGGAGAGCTGGCTTGGGTGACATAGGAGGGTGGTAAGCAGGAGTGACACATGAGAGAGCTGGCTGGAGTGACATAGGAGGGTGCTAGCAGGAGTGACACATGGGAGAGCTGGATGAAGTGACATAGGAGAGTGCTAGCAGGAGTGACACATGGGAGAGCTGGCTGGAGTGACATAGGAGGGTGCTAGCAGGAGTGACACATGGGAGAGCTGGCTGGGGTGACATAGGAGGGTGCTAGCAGGAGTGACACATGGGAGAGCTGGCTTGGGTGACATGGGGGAGCTGGCTGGAGTGACATAGGAGGGTGGTAGCAGGAGTGACACATGAGAGAGCTGGCTGGAGTGACACATGGGAGAGCTGGCTGGAGAGACACAGGAGGGTGGTAGCAGGAGTGACACATGAGAGAGCTGGCTGGAGTGACACATGGGAGAGCTGGCTGGAGTGACATAGGAGGGTGCTAGCAGGAGTGACACATGGGGGAGCTGGCTGGAGTGACATAGGAGGGTGGTAGCAGGAGTGACACATGAGAGAGCTGGCTAGAGTGACACATGCGAGAGCTGGCTGGAGTGACATAGGAGGGTGCTAGCAGGAGTGACACATGGGAGAGCTGGCTGGGGTGACATAGGAGGGTGCTAGCAGGAGTGACACATGGGAGAGCTGGCTGGGGTGACACATGGGAGAGTTGGCAGGAGTGACACATGGGAGAGCTGGCTGGGGTGACATAGGAGGGTGCTAGCAGGAGTGACACATGGGAGAGCTGGCTGGGGTGATATAGGAGGGTGCTAGCAGGAGTGACACATGGGGGAGCTGGCTGGAGTGACACAGCAGGGTGCTGGGAGTAGTGACACATGGGAGACCTGGCTGGAGTGACATGGGGGAGTTGGCTGGAGTGACATAGGAGGGTGCTAGCAGGAGTGACACATGGGGCAGCTGGCTGGAGTATCTCAATTAATGTTCTATAGGAAACATTAAAGAAGCGCTGTTTACAAATATAGATTCGTTTAATAGTAGGTATGGTGGAAAAGACCACCTAAAATATTTAGTTTAAAAGTTAAAATCAAGGAACAGTGCAAATACAAATGCATAAACAATAATCACATTCACAATGAAGGATAAGTTAACTGAAAACGGCCTGTGCGCCAATTGTAATTGATATTGCAGTCCACAATGGTGTATTATGCTGATGCCATCCGTACTGATAAGGGCATGTATAAATGTCTCGACAGGTTTATTTGAAAAATCTGCTGATAATTATAGGCAATGGGATTTGGTTTGCTGTTTCTCACCCTTAGCATTTAGGTCCGTTCTCACCCATAGTTGTAGATGCTGATTCCCGTCAATGGCAGTTAGCGGAGGTGGCTCTCGGCAGCCGACAGCGGCTATATCAGATTATCCGGCAGAGAGAATCGTAGTTGCTGCGTAACACCTCAGCAAAACGGGGCTGTCCAAGCACAGCAGGGAGAGTATAGTAGCAGTGTGTCCAATTAATGGAGGTGGTGAGAAAGCATCCCAATCCCTCAATATCAGTAGCGGATGGTCCGTAAGAATCTCCAGCAGTGGACAAGTAGCAATGGTGACCCTCTACGTGTTTCTCCGCCCACAACACCGGCGGTTTCTTCAGGAAGTGTGAATGAATGTAGTGATACATGAAGGTGGGCTAGAGTGACACATGGCAGAGCTGGCTGGAGAGACACAGGAGGGTCCTAGCAGGAGTGACACATGGGAGAGCTGGCTGGAGTGACATAGGAGGGTGCTAGCAGGAGTGACACATGAGAGAGCTGGCTGGAGTGACACATGGGAGAGCTGGCTGGGGTGACATAGGAGGGTGGTAGCAGGAGTGACACATGAGAGAGCTAGCAGGAGTGACACATGGGAGAGCTGGCTGGAGAGACACAGGAGGGTGGTAGCAGGAGTGACACATGAGAGAGCTAGCAGGAGTGACACATGGGAGAGCTGGCTGGAGAGACACAGGAGGGTGGTAGCAGGAGTGACACATGAGAGAGCTGGCTGGAGTGACACATGGGAGAGCTGGCTGAGGTGACATAGGAGGGTGCTAGCAGGAGTGACACATGGGAGAGCTGGCTGGGGTGACATAGGAGGGTGGTAGCAGGAGTGACACATGAGAGAGCTGGCTGGAGTGACACATGGGAGAGCTGGCTGGAGTGACATAGGAGGGTGCTAGCAGGAGTGACACATGGGAGAGCTGGCTGGGGTGACATAGGAGGGTGCTAGCAGGAGTGACACATGGGAGAGCTGGCTGGGGTGACATGGGGGAGCTGGCTGGAGTGACATAGGAGGGTGGAAGCAGGAGTGACACATGAGAGAGCTGGCTGGAGTGACACATGGAGAGCTGGCTGGAGAGACACAGGAGGGTGGTAGCAGGAGTGACACATGGGAGAGCTGGCTGGGGTGACATAGGAGGGTGCTAGCAGGAGTGACACATGGGAGAGCTGGCTGGGGTGACATGGGGGAGCTGGCTGGAGTGACATAGGAGGGTGCTAGCAGGAGTGACACATGGGAGAGCTGGCTGGGGTGACATAGGAGGGTGCTAGCAGGAGTGACACATGGGGGAGCTGGCTGGAGTGACACAGCAGGGTGCTGGGAGTAGTGACACATGGGAGACCTGGCTGGAGTGACATGGGGGAGCTGGCTGGAGTGACATAGGAGGGTGCTAGCAGGAGTGACACATGGGGCAGCTGGCTGGAGTGACAGGATGGTGCTAGCAGGAGTGACACATGGGGCAGCTGGCTGGAGTGACATAGGAGGGTGCTAGCAGGAGTGACACATGGGGCAGCTGGCTGGAGTGACATAGGAGGGTGCTAGCTGGAGTGACACATGGGGCAGCTGGCTGGAGTGACATAGGAGGGTGCTAGCAGGAGTGACACATGGGGAAGCTGGCTGAAGTGACACATGGGGGAGCTGAAGTTTATTATGTGAAAGTGGCTTTTTCAATGGATTTGGCTTTAAAAAAATTATTTTATGTTGTTCTGGCTTTTTCAATGTATTTTATACCAGGGGTGTGGTCTAGCAGGCACAAGGCCACATTCCATTTTTGCATGCGCGCCATCGGCTCGATGTTGGCTCTTTGACGTACCTAACAAGGTTTTTTGGCTCTTTATCACTGACTGGTTGGCCACCACTGGGCTAGACGCTCCCTAAGTTTTATGGTGTCAGCTAACTTCTAAATGAACAGCAATAGGGAATGCCATCAAGTCTTGATGAAGTTTGCATTGACAAAACACATTGGGAATTCCTTATTGACCTCCTGCATTACAGATAAGCTCTAAATTACTTTATATGTTGTTCCTATTTTTTATAACATTTTATAATTTTTTTTATAATTTTCTATAATATTTACATTTTACATTATAATGTACATATTTATATAGGAACTCAATTTTTCCAGCACACAGAAAAATACAAAAAACAACACTCACGGGGCCCTGAAGAAAACCACTGTGTTGTGGTTGAAACAGCTGTCGGGCTGAGGCTGACATACAGACTTCAATGGATCTGTAAGAATCTGTTAGGGACCCATGTGATGAAGTCACCTCGCCGCGGTACATGGGCCCGCATATTTGCGCAAATGTGTGCTAAGAACTTCAATTATACTCCATGTCAATTGTGAGGGTTTATTTACATTATTTTTATTATCAGTGTTCTTAGTGCTAAGAGTGTGCATCTGCATCTCTCTTCCCCCAGCATAGTATTAGAAGCCTCAGCATGATAGCACCTCTTGATATCTTTAGTATTAGGATGTGCAATCCAGGTTCCCCCCATTTTTCCACTATATTTGTGTATATATTGTACACTGGAAGGCAAGGCTTCCTTCCTCTGGATTGGCACTCCTCCCATTTACCCTCAGGTGTTTTAATTAGCTAGGTTCCTGCATTTCAGATCACACATTGAATTGATAAGGCCCTATTTAGAGGTAAGTCCTGAATACATTTATAGAATGTGATAATATTAGGCATGTTAGGGACCCATGTGATAAAGTCACCTAGCCGCGGTACATAGGCCCGCATATTTGCGCAAATGTGTGCTAAGAACTTCAAATATACTCCATGTCAATTGTGAGGGTTTATTTACATGATTTTTATTATCAGTGTTCTTAGTGCTAAGAGTGTGCATCTGCATCTCTCTTCCCCCAGAATAAAAACAACCTCATTTTTTTCATCAAAACGTGAGTGCTGTTTTTTTTCTTTTTCTGTGTGCTGGAAAAAGTGAGTGCATGTATTTAACTCCTTCTGGGCCCTGCACCACCAATCTAATTTTCATTACAATGTGCTGTCTTGTTTTCTTTGTATGTGTATATATATATATATATATATATATATATATATATATTTATCCTTTTAATTATCTACATGCAAAATCTTTGTCCTCTCATTTTTATATATCCTGCTTTTGTAAAAAATAAAATATCTATTTTATAATTTTACTTGGGCTATCTGATCCACTTTTTAACCTATTTTCTATTATCTCAATATTTTCTTGCTATAAACGTGACACAACTAGACGCTGATGCCTCTATTCACCTGTTTTATATATGTATATATGCCTAGGGTCCTTCCTCTGAAGAACAATACAAACAGATAAATAAAATGTTGCTAGTTAGCTGGTCAGACAAGACAAAGGATATCAGGAGCTCAGAAGAACAGATGCTAAATAGCTTAGGCCTTTTTGACAAAAGGGGGCCGGACCTTTTTCATATTAAACTTTTTAGTTTTTTCTACTCGCCACACTTTTCAAACTGCCAGCAATATGTGTATTTTAAACCCAATATTTAAAGTCCAATATGATCTCTCATGTCCCATGACATCAGCAGTCAGCTGGCCATCCCTTTAAATAAATTAGGATGACTCATGCCCAGAGACAGATGAACAGATAAGGGGACATACTCTAAAACAAGATACCATTTACTGGACAGAGTAGGTGGCTGGCATTTTCTGAAATAATTATGCCACACTCTAAGCATTCTGATCCCCATCCTCGCCATTTTGTGGAGATGAACAGGTCACTTTCTTCCTAAGTGTCTACTGAATGCAAGGTCACCAGCATTGTGGCCATCTTTTGGATGATCCCTGCTTTCTGTCCTAGGCTGCAGAAGCAGAATTTTGTTTGTTACTTATCAACATCTGCACTGCACTCCTGACTTGTGAGAGGTTCGTGCAGGGGACTCCTTTTCCCACTGATGCCTCCTTCATTTTTCTCACTTTCCAAATTGCTCAAAATCTGCTTGTGTAGCCCCGCTTCCATGTATCTGCCATTCATTATTCCATTATTTCCCACATCAGTTCAAATCCCCAATTCACAGCTATTGGTTCTCAGTGGTTCTTCATCCAACTCATTGAATTTTCAATTCCCTGCCACCCTTTCCTTTCTTTTATTATCTATCCCACATACTGTACCTCCATGCAGTATAACATGTTAGCTGATCCTACTGTCCCACAGTACTCTTCCATCATTTTCACCCCTGCCATGTACAGTACTTTCCTTTGGTTTCCATAGTCCCTGCTTCTGCTATTTTCTCCCCCCACAACCCTGCAACCACCTTTCCTTTCTGTTGCTTCATCTGTGTCTCACCCATCCGTTAGTATAATATGTAAAGTTATGTGTGGACAGTATAAAGGGGATGTAATTAGGCAGTATAGCTCATGGAGGTTATGTGAGCGGTTTTGGAATTTGATAAGCTGTCTGAAGAGGCAAGTGATCCACCCATAAACACCATAGGGAAATTATCTCCTATATAATAGCCCTGTGACTCTGTGCTTGGCTTTCTAACGCTAGGCGGAGTCACAGCGGTGGGCGGGGTCAGCAGCATGTGCAGGGAGACACACCATGCCCTGTGCTAACACTAGCTGCACTACAGCATAGGGAGGTGGCCAGCGGTACCAACAGACAGGTTCTGCCAGCACACAGGCGATACCGGACGCTGCAGGTGGACGGACACCGCACCTCTCCCAGTAACGCCACTGACACCCACGCCGGGGACCCCTACCACGTACAACTCCATATCACCACCTGCCGTATGCACCACCCACTCACCACTGCTGATCACACAGGAGCTCCTGCGACTGCAGCCTTCGGCCGCACCACGCTCCACTCCGGAAACCAAACAGTAGGCAGTGGCAGGTGGACGGCCGCCGCACCTCTCGCTATAACACACCCGCTCCGCTCCTTACATGCACCCCACGCCGGGGACCCCTCCCTCATACATCCCACGGCCTACTGTACACAGCCAGCGGGGGGGGGGGGGTCATGCGGACCGGCAGCCAATGACGAACGTGGTCAGCGGGGCGCCGCACGGACCACCCTCTCCCCAAACCCCACTGCTGCTCAGACGGATATCCCTCCCACTGCAGCCGTGGCTCGCACCACGCTCCTCTCCTGACACTAAGCACTATGCCTGGCAGCTGACAGCCAGACAGCAGGGAAGGGACATCCTAAACACCTGACGATGGCACACAGTGTGGAGGCATGCCGGCCTGCACACAAAAAACCCTTCCCCATCTGTGCAAACCCCCCTCCCAGCCCCAACACCTCACCACACAGCAACTAACACTACCCTTGCACACTCACACCTCCCCCTCACTGCACCTACCCCCTTTCAAATCCAAATCACACACAATCTAAATTTGAGACCCGCCACATCAACGCACCCGCCTGTGAAACACCCGCCGCACCTCATAAGCCCATCCCTCATCCAAACTAAACCCCATACCTGCCACCCACCTTCCACACATGTACCATACCTCCACCACCCCCTGCACCTCAACACACCCTTCCCCATCCACCTATCCCACTCACCCCCCTCCCCCACCCCTGCACACACCACATAACCCCCACCCATGCCACCTTCGGACACCCTCCCCCATCTCCCTGCCCCACGCACGCAAAACTCCCTACAGCACAAAACCTCCAGTCCCCTCCCCCATCCCTCAACCCCAAGGCCGCAGCATATACAGTCACCCACCTGCAACCGGTCACCCAGCACCCACAGCATCTTGGGGACCCCCACCCCATTCCACGTACCTCTCCACCAACCACAGTACGTTCACCACCCTCCACAATTCTGCACCAACACCCCCACAAACTATCACATACAACGTCCACCCCTCACCCTAAACCACCTGAACCTCCTCCATCATCAGCACCGATGAACCCCCACTGGCATATGCTGCATCTCCCCTGAACCCACCTCTCCACCACCCGTTCCTCTCTCCACCATTTCCATCCCTCAGCAGCCACCCCAACACCACTCACCCCATGTACACACCCCATTCACTACTGGACCCCTGAAACAACACCCCCCTCCACAGGCCCCTTTTGCAAACGCCCATCCACCACACACACCACCTTGAACATCATCCGAAGCCCCTAGCAGGCACTACCTAAATCCAAGGGTAACGTGCCACCTCCACCTCACTGCACCCACCCCCTTTCAAATCCAAACCACACACAATTTATTATGGTACATATAGATGCCATGCCACCATATCACATTCTGGTAATAAGCAACACTAATACTGTGGCCAGTGTGTCCATAAGGAACTGTCCTACCTGTGACCAGTGTGTGTGTGTGTGTGTACGCCCCTGTAAAACCTTCCTCTTATTTGTAGCAGAGCTGCGATACTTTCGTTGGCACTTCTGCTAAGCTTAGATACACTCCCAGAGGGCGGCGGCCTAGCATTTGCACGACTACTAAAAGCAGCTAGCGAGAGACCAACTCGGAATGAGGGCCACTGTGTGTAGACAAGTCTTTGCATCCTGTCAACACAGTGTGTATACACGCCGCAGATAGCTGTGCCCACTGTGTGTATAAGCACCTCTAATACCTGTGAACACCATGGTCTTGCACCTTCAAGTTGTGTGGGGGTTAAGGGGGTGTAGCCCCTTACGATGGTGTGAAGAGCGCCCATAGGGCGCGATGAATCACCTAGTATCTCATAATTGTCAAAAGATTCTTACTATCCAAAACCTTGAAGTTAATATAAGGAGGAATCATTTAAGCAGGACAGACTGTATTTCTTAAACTAAGCGTCAGTTTACACCACTGTGGTTGTCTGGATTACTAACTATATTTCTGTATGAACATATTTGAGACTGTAGACTTCAATTACTCTTGCCGGTAATTCTCTTTTGATTAGTCCAGTCAAGCAGAAAAAAGCATCATTAACTTTGACAGCTGGGTGTTTTCATTCCAATCTTATTTCTTTTTTTGCATTGTCCACTCTCCCAGGTATCCTAGAATTCTTTAAGTCTCCTGGTTATTATTGCATAATCCTCTGATTGTTTAGTTTGCTGGTCTGATCAACCACTGCACTAAAAACTATATGGCTGTCTGCCTGACTCTGCCTGAATGCACTTTGTTTGAGTCTACCAAAGAGTTTACAGCTGCTTAATACTGTTTATCAGAAGTTTGGGGATGCCATTTTGTAAGAAAGTTGTAGAAATCTTGCCATGTCCTGAGCCTGACAGTTGTACCATTGATCTAGTGCCTGCATCCAAGTTGCCTAGAAGTGAGTTACTTACTTTTGGGTCGATTCAATTCTCAGACAATTGAATAGCGCTGGGAATGAGCTCCTGTTGCTATTCAATTCAGCTCATGTTAAGTCGGTGAATGCCGTTTTTCCGGACTTAACAGGTTGCTTTGTCGGGAGAACGGGCATTCTCCGACTTAACTCCCCGGCGCGATGCTGATTCCCGAAAGAATCAGCCTTGGGCCGGCCGCACGGCAGCACTTTTGTCGGATTTCCTCTCGCATCCCCCGGGGGTGAGAGAAGAATTCCCGACAATTGAGTGTCACTTGGCGCTGTATTGAATAGCACCAGGAGCTAATTCTCGGCGCTATTCAACTGTCAGATAATTGAATTGACCCCTTTGACTTCTCCAAAAATAATGTCAGTCAAAGATTATATTATTTAGAAAACTTAGTAAATGTTTAATAAAACAATCAATGTACATCAACTAGTGTTTTTTTTTTCTTTGTACCTAAAAGAGATGGAGGATTCTGTCTTTGTATAGTTTACTGAAGACTAAATAAAATATCAGAGTAAGAAAAATTATTTTCTTCCATTGTTTCTGGAATTGTTTGACCAATGAATCTTCATTAAATTGACCTTAGAGGAGCCTAAAATTTGGTGAATATTTGTGATGGGGATGAATAGAAAACCACATTCACTATGCATGCCAGCCTGTATGAGTGCATACTTTTACCCTTCAGTCTGAGTAATGACCCTGATATATAACGATAACTAATAAATATTGTCCTTAGAGAGTACATGGGAAAAGTACTATGGTATATCTGGATGATATACTGATTTAGTCCATAACTGTTACTCAACATCAGAGCCAAATCAGCCAACTTCTTCAGAGATTAAGAGAAAAAGAACTGTTTGCTTAACTTGTAAAAATGTGAATTTGAGGTCCCTCAGGTCTCCTTATTTGGAAACATACAGTAGTTTAAGCTCAAGGATTCCAAATTTATTCTGTTAAAGTGTAGGCTATTCAAGATTGGCTGACAATTGGCAAAAGCCTATTAATGTGAAAGCATCCAAAGGTTCCCACTTTTCTAATTATGATAGCCAAATTACTATTTATTAGCACATTCTCAGTATTCTGTACTGCACCTGTCTTTCATCATCCCAATTTTTACCTGGCTTTCATGCATACTGATGTTAGGTACACAGTTTTTAGCGATAACCCTGTAATTATTTTTTACATTTAGAGATTAAATCCAAGACAGGATGCATCAATGGCAAAATGCAGGCAAAACTCTGAAAATGTACTGCATACAAAGAAAAGATTGCAGGTGCACAATTCAAACACTACCAATTTATTAATAATAATCATTGCAATAAAATTTTGCATTTTTAGCGAGGTTCTTCGCAAAGTTATGGCTATAAGTTATGGCTTGCCCACCGTGTCCAGGTGACCTCATTAGTTGGACAAGTCCCTAACATTTTGGGGGGTACAAATCTAGGGCGCGGGACACCCCAAAATGAATCAGCTGAATGACCCGAGGACAACACTAAAGTGAAAAAATATATAGTGAAAAAGTAAAGATAGGTTAGTGAGAGAGGCTGCTGAAAACATCATGGGTACAGTAAATTAGTGAGAGGTAACGAAGTGAGAAATAAAGTAGTGAGAGGTAAAGTAGTGAAAGTGAAGGTGGGAAATGAGTTACACTGAAACAAAACACACGATAGGGATGAAAGCAAATATGAAAATAAGTGTTAATCTGTGTTGTTCCTGAGGTCAAACAGCCACAACAGTCCAGGGGGACCCACACCCCAAAATTATAATAACAGCACTACACAGTGTACTGTACATGTAATCTACATGAAGGTTGCATAATCTATATTAATTGGATACTAGCATCCAACAGGTCTGATCTGAATTTTAACATTTATACATTTTTATTGTAAAAAAAAAACAAAATAAAATAAAATAACAGTTTATTTAACATAGAACATAGGTTCTCACACTTAGTCCCCACTCCACAGTCCAATGGTTGATCATGTACTCATGTAAGGAGAGTAATGGATACTTAAAAAAAAGCTTCACACATCTGATACTGATGGCTTGGTGAACTGTCATTTGTTTACGTTATACATAAAGGTTCTGTTCTTATTTGCAATATTTATTATACATGTAGATTGTTTCCCCATTTGTTGTGAAAGAAAATATAGGTATGAAAACCTCATGATTTGTAAGTCATGTAAACACCGGAATAGCAGGAAAAGCAGCAAAGCCAGCAGCAAAAATAACACACTTTGTATAATATACACATTATATCAGGAGTTAAGTTGATAAGTCTGAGGCATACAGATACAGTACTACAAAGGTAGACCATCAGTATATCCATGCTCTGAAGGCTACACTTAAAATCAATAAAACAAATGAAAATATATAGATACACTTGTTAAGTTGCTATAAAAACAAGTAAGCTGGAGGTTAGATATACAGATTAGAACTTTGGTCCAGAATGACTTTTTCAAACACATACATTCCATTGATTTTCCACATGATTTTTCTCATGACAGGCTCAGATAGTACTCTCTTTATCCTGAGCGTTCACTTTCTAGACTGGTTGAAATTCCGTAAATTGAATTCTTGTGATTTTATCATCAACTGCATTGTGACAATCAACCTTTTTATCCAAGGAACAATTGCATTCTACCAGATCTGCACCTACATGTTTCTGGAATTCTTAATTCAAGTCTGGGTAATCAATTCTGTGATAGTTCTCATATTTCTCTAACGTCCTAAGTGGATGCTGGGGACTCCGTAAGGACCATGGGGAATAGCGGCTCCGCAGGAGACTGGGCACATCTAAAGAAAGCTTTAGGATTATCTGGTGTGCACTGGCTCCTCCCCCTATGACCCTCCTCCAAGCCTCAGTTAGATTTCTGTGCCCGACGAGAAGGGTGCACACTAGGGGCTCTCCTGAGCTTCTTAGTGAAAGTTTTAGTTTAGGTTTGTTATTTTCAGTGAGACCTGCTGGCAACAGGCTCACTGCATCGAGGGACTAAGGGGAGAAGAAGCGAACTCACCTGCGTGCAGAGTGGATTGGGCTTCTTGGCTACTGGACATTAGCTCCAGAGGGACGATCACAGGCCCAGCCTGGATGGGTCCCGGAGCCGCGCCGCCGGCCCCCTTACAGAGCCAGAAGAGCGAAGAGGTCCGGAAAAATCGGCGGCAGAAGACGTTCCTGTCTTCAATAAGGTAGCGCACAGCACTGCAGCTGTGCGCCATTGCTCTCAGCACACTTCATACTCCGGTCACTGAGGGTGCAGGGCGCTGGGGGGGGGGCGCCCTGAGACGCAATAAAACATGATAAAAATACCTTACATGGCAAAAAATACATCACATATAGCTCCTGGGCTATATGGATGCATTTAACCCCTGCCAGAATATACAGAAAAACGGGAGATAAGGCCGCCGAAAAGGGGGCGGAGCCTATCTCCTCAGCACACTGGCGCCATTTTCCCTCACAGCTCAGTTGGAGGGAAGCTCCCTGGCTCTTCCCTGCAGTCACTACACTACAGAAAGGGTTAAAAAAAGAGAGGGGGGCACTAATTAGGCGCAGTATTAAAACATACAGCAGCTATAAGGGGAAAAACACTTATATAAGGTTATCCCTGTATATATATATATAGCGCTCTGGTGTGTGCTGGCATACTCTCCCTCTGTCTCCCCAAAGGGCTAGTGGGGTCCTGTCCTCTATCAGAGCATTCCCTGTGTGTGTGCTGTGTGTCGGTACGTTTGTGTCGACATGTATGAGGAGAAAAATGATGTGGAGACGGAGCAGAGTGTCTGTAACAGTGATGTCACCACCTAGGGGGTCGACACCTGAGTGGATGTACTGTTGAAAATTACGTGACAGTGTCAGCTCTGTATAAAAAAACAGTGGTTGACATGAGACAGCCGGCTACTCAGCTTGTGCCTGTCCAGACGTCTCATAGGCCGTCAGGGGCTCTAAAGCGCCCGTTACCTCAGATGGCAGATACAGATGCCGACACGGATACTGACTCCTGTGTCGACGGTGAAGAGACAACCGTGATTTCCAGTAGGGCCACACGTTACATGATTGAGACAATGGAAAATGTTTTATACATTTCTGATAATACGAGTACCACCAAAAAGGGGTATTATGTTCGGTGAGGGAAAAACTACCTGTAGTTTTCCTGAATCTGAGAAATAAAATGAGGTGTGTGATGATGCGTGGGTTTCCCCCCGATAACAATTGATAATTTCTAAAAAGTATTGGTGTATACCCTTTCCCGCCAAAGGTTAGGGTGCGTTGGGAAACACCCCCTAGGGGGGATAAGGCGCTCACACGCTTGTAAGAACAAGGGCTCTACCCTCTCATGAGATGGCCGCCCTTAAGGATCCTGCTGATAGAAAGCAGGAGGGTATCCAAAAATGTATTCACACACATACTGGTGTTATACTGCGACCAGCAATCGCCTCAGCCTGGAGGTGCAGTGCTGGGTTGGCATGGTCGGATTCCCTGACTGGAAATATTGATATCCTAGATAAGGATAGTATATTATTGCCTATAGAGCATTTAAAAGATGCATTTCTATATATGCATGATGCACAGCGGAATATTTGCCGACTGGCATCAAATATAAGTGCGTTGTCCAATTCTACCAGTAAAATGGTCAGGTGATGCGGATTCCAAACGGCATTGGGAAGTATTGCCTTTGAAAAGGGACATTTGGGGTCGGTCTTTTAGACCTGGTGGCCACGGCAACAACTGGGAAATCCACGTTTGTACCCCAGGTCGCCTCTCAAAATAAGACGCCGTATTATCAGGCGCAGTCCTTTGTTGGCAAGCGGACAAAAGGTTCCTCTTTTCTGCTCGTGACAGAGGGAGAGGAAAAAGGCTGAAGAGATTAGCCAGTTCCCAGGAACAGAAACCCTTTCCCGCCTCTGCCAAGCCCTCAGTATGACGCTAGGGCCTTACAAGCTCAGGCACGGTGGGGGCCCGTTCTCAATGAATTTCAGTGCGCAGTGGGCTCACTCGCAAGTAGACCCCTGGATCCTTCAGGTAATACATATTGGAATTCGAGACGTCTCCCCCTCGCCGTTTCCAAAAGTCGGCTTTACCGACGTCTCCCTCTGACAGGGAGGCAGTTTTGGAAGCCATTCACAAGCTGTATTCCCAGCAGGTGATAATCCAGGTACCCCTCCTGCAACAGGGAACGGGGTATTATTCCACACTATTGTGGTACCGAAGCCAGACGGCTCGGTGAGACCGATTCTAAATCTAAATCTAAAATCTAAAATCTTTGAACACTTACATACAGAGGTTCAAATTCAAGATTGAGTCACTCAGAGCAGTGATTGCGAACCTGGAAGAAGGGGACTACATGATGTCTCGGGACATCAAGGATGCTTACCTTCATGTCAAAATTTACCCTTCTCACCAAGGGTACCTCAGGTTATGGTACAGAACTGTCACTATCAGTTCAGACGCTGCCGTAGGGATGGTCCACGGCACCCCGGGTCTTTACCAAGGTAATGGCCGAAATGATATCCCTTCGAAGGAAGGGAATTTTAGTTATCCCTTACTTGGACGATTCCCTGATAAGGGTAAGATCCAGGGAACAGTTGGAAGTCGGTGTAGCACTATCTCAGGTAGTGTTGCGGCAGCACGATTGGATTCTCAATATTCCAAAATCGCAGCTGGTTCCGACGACTTGTCTTCTGTTTCCTAGGGATGTTCCTGGACACAGTCCAGAAAAAAGGTGTTTCTCCCGGAAGAGAAAGCCAGGGAGTTATCCGAGCTAGTCAGGAACCTCCTAAAACCGAACCAAGTCTCAGTGCATCAAAGCACAAGGGTTCTGGGTAAAAATGGTGGCTTCCTACGAAGCAATCCCATTCGTTAGATTCCACGCAAGAACTTTCCAGTGGAACCTACTGGACAAATGGTCCGGGTCGCATTTTCAGATGCATCAGCGGATAACCCTGTCACCAAGGACAAGGGTATCCATCCTGTGGTGGTTGCAGAGTGCTCATCTTCTAGAGGGCCGCAGATTCGGCATTCAGGACTGGGTCCTGGTGACCACGGATGCCAGCCTGCGAGGCTGGGGAGCAGTCACACAGGGAACGAATATCCAGGGCTTATGGTCAAGCCTGGAGACATCACTTCACATAAATATCCTGAAGCTAAGGGCCATTTACAATGCTCTAAGCTTAGCAAGACCTCTGCTTCAAGGTCAGCCGGTGTTGATCCTGTCGGACAACATCACGGCAGTCACCCACGTAAACAGACAGGGTGGCACAAGAAGCAGGAGGGCAATGGCAGAAGCTGCAAGGATTCTTCGGTGGGCGGAAAATCACGTGATAGCACTGTCAGCAGTATTCATTCCGGGAGTGGACAACTGGAAAGCAGACTTCCTCAGCACGACCTCCACCCGGGAGAGTGGGGACTTCACCCAGAAGTCTTCCACATGATTATAAACCGTTGGGAAAAACTCGACAGGTATTGCGCCAGGTCAAGGGACCCTCAGGCAATAGCTGTAGACGCTCTGGTAACACCGTGGGTGTACCAGTCAGTGTATGTGTTCCCTCCTCTGCCTCTCATACCCAAGGTACCGAGATTGATAAGATGGAGAGGAGTAAGCACTATATTCGTGGCTCCGGATTGGCCAAGAAGGACTTGGTAACCAGAACTTCAAGAGATGCTCACGTAGGATCCGTGGCCTCTACCTCTAAGAAGGGACCTGCTCCAGCAAGGACCCTGTCTGTTCCAAGACTTACCGCAGCTGCGTTTGACGGCATGGCGGTTGAACGCCGGATCCTAAGGGGAAAAAAAAGGCATTCCGGATGAAGTCATCCCTATCCTGATCAAAGCCAGGAAGGATGTAACCGCAAAACATTATCACCGCATTTGGCGAAAATATGTTGCGTGGTGCGAGGCCAGTAAGGCCCGACGGAGGAAATTCAACTGGGTCGATTCCTACATTTCCTGCAAACAGGAGTGTCTATGGGCCTGAAATTGGGGTCCATTAAGGTTCAAATTTCGGCCCTGTCAATTTTCTTCCAAAAAGAACTAGCTTCAGTACCTGAAGTTCAGACGTTTGTAAAAGGGGTACTGCATATACAGCCTCCTTTTGTGCCTCCAGTGGCACTTTGGGATCTCAATGTAGTTTTTGGGTTCCAAAAGTCACATTGGTTTGAACCACTTAAATCTGTGGAGTTAAAATATCTCACATGGAAAGTGGTCATGCTGTTGGCCCTGGCCTGGGTCAGGCGCGTGTCAGAATTGGCGGCTTTATCCTGTAAAAGCCCTTATCTGATTTTCCATTCGGACAGGGCGGAATTGAGGACTCGTCCTCAGTTTCTCCCTAAGGTGGTTTCAGCGTTTCACCTGAACCAACCTATTGTGGTGCCTGCGGCTACTAGGGACTTGGAGGACTCCAAGTTGCTAGACGTTGTCAGGGCCCTGAAAATATATGTTTCCAGGACGGCTGGAGTCAGGAAATCTGACTCGCTGTTTATCCTGTATGCACCCAACAAGCTGGGTGCTCCTGCTTCTAAGCAGACTATTGCTCGTTGGATTTGTAGTACAATTCAGCTTGCACATTCTGTGGCAGGCCTGCCACAGCCAAAAATCTGTAAATGCCCATTCCACAAGGAAGGTGGGCTCATCTTGGGCGGCTGCCCGAGGGGTCTCGGCTTTACAACTTTGCCGAGCAGCTATTTGGTCAGGAGCAAATACGTTTGTAAAATTCTACAAAATTGATACCCTGGCTGAGGAGGACCTGGTGCTGCATTTGGTGCTGCAGAGTCATCCGCACTCTCCCGCCCGTTTGGGAGCTTTGGTATAATCCCCATGGTCCTTACGGAGTCCCCAGCATCCACTTAGGACGTTAGAGAAAATAAGAATTTACTTACCGATAATTCTATTTCTCGTAGTCCGTAGTGGATGCTGGGCGCCCATCCCAAGTGCGGATTGTCTGCAAAACTGGTACATAGTTATTGTTACCAAAAAATCGGGTTATTGCTGTAGTGAGCCGTCTTTTCTAGAGGCTCCTCTGTTATCATGCTGTTAACTGGGTTCAGATCACAAGTTGTACGGTGTGATTGGTGTGGCTGGTATGAGTCTTACCCGGGATTCAAAATCCTTCCTTATTGTGTATGCTCGTCCGGGCACAGTATCCTAACTGAGGCTTGGAGGAGGGTCATAGGGGGAGGAGCCAGTGCACACCAGATAATCCTAAAGCTTTCTTTAGATGTGCCCAGTCTCCTGCGGAGCCGCTATTCCCCATGGTCCTTACGGAGTCCCCAGCATCCACTACGGACTACGAGAAATAGAATTATCGGTAAGTAAATTCTTATTTTTCACTCTCATTCTCCAGTATCTGGTGCTCTTCCTGCCTGTGCTTTTACTACTGTGTGAAGATCATCAGTATAAGTGGAACATTGTTCTACAAGCTCAAGGTGAATCTCCCAAGAATGGTGCCCTGGCTGCTAGTTTTGTCTGTTGCTATATCTTGGGCTGCTGGATTGCCAGCCTACTGGGACATATACCTTTATAATGATAACACATTTTCCACTTTTAATGCTACAATGAACATATCATCCATTCATTTGAAATTTAAGAGCAGATGTAATTGTCTCTACCAAATGTACATGTTTTTAATTGCTCTGGCTTTTGTAATAATCTCCATCACAGCTGGGGCCATTATCACCTCTCTTTGCAAGCACATGATACAATTTAAGAAGAACAATGAAGGTTTCAGGACTGGAAGAATCTCCTCCCATTTAACAGCTGCTAGAACCGTGACTTCTCTCCTTATGTTTTTTCCCATTTTCTATGGTGCTGTGAATATTGTATATAATGAAGCACAAGATACTGGAAGTTTAATATTTGTTACATCCTTTCTTGTGTGTTCCAGTTTCTCAACAGTAAATACCATTATTTTAATTAGTGGAAATAGAAAGCTGTCTAACATGTGCAGATATCTCTTTGGTATGAAATCTGCCGCTAGTAATACTGAAGTCGGTTACTGCTCGTTAGGTATCTGTTTGCATTACTTCTGCCCATTGTCTTCTGATCTAAGTGTGTTTCATCTACTAGGTTGGTATATTGTGTAAACGAGCAAAGTCTACCTCTCGTTGTATCATTATACATAACTTTGATAAAGGAAACCACTGGAACAAGCCTGCAGAAGCTATTACTAAATAAACTAATTACATTTGATAAAGAACTATTTACATTTTAATGTAACATTTCCTTTGTATTTTCCTCACTGGCGATATTAATATAATAAACCTATACCAGAAGAATGTTTGTTGAACTCATTTTCTACTATAAGACTATGGGGGTGATTCCGAGTTGTTCGCTCGCTCGCTGATTTTAGCAGCATTGCACACGCTAGGCCGCCGCCCTCTGGGAGTGTATCTTAGTTTAGCAGAATTACGAACGAAAGATTAGCAGAATTGCGAATAGAAATTTCTTAGCAGTTTCTGAGTAGCTCGAGACTTACTCCTACACTGCGATCAGCTCAGGCCGTTTCATTCCTGGTTTGACGTCACACACAAGCCCAGCGTTCGGCCAGCCACTCCCCCATTTCTCCTGACACTCCCGCGTTTTTCCCTGACACGCCTGCGTTTTTACGCACACTCCCAGAAAACGTCCAGTTTCCGCACAGAAACACCCACTTCCTGTCAATCACACTCCGATCACTTCAACTATGACATTTCTTCATTCGGACGTGAGTAAATCTACTAAGTTTTGTGCTAAAATACTTACCGCATGCGCACTGCGAACCATGCGCATGCGCATTTTTGCCTTAATCGCTCAGTTACGAAAATCGGCAACGAGCGAACAACTCAGAATGACCCCCTATATTGTATGTAGAACACATTTTGCTAAAGGATCATTTTGCATTAATAAAAAGCTCCATGTAAACATTCTATCTTTATTATTAACAACAGGTATGTGGAATGTGCTATTTTGAGATATAGGAAATTGTAATATTCATTCTGTACTCTTTAGACTGAGTATCATCCTATACAGAGAGTGAGTATAGATAGTAATAGCTTACAGTATCTCAGAATGGGACACAAATAAAAATAATAATAAAGTTTCCTAAACTACTTACTGTACTGAGTGTTCAATTTGCCATAAGATCTGCTAGCTGTAAATGTAAATGTGAGTGAACAAGCAAATCAATTTCATTTTAAAATGATAGGAATTGGAGTGGGAGGATCAATCACATGGTGAATCTTTAGTGACAGTGGCAAAGGGGCCCTGTTGACTTACAGCACTGGGTTTGATTCCAACTAGTGCCTTTGCTTGAGTGAGTTTCTTACAGATGCCCAATATCCTACCACAGTCCCCCAAACTACTGGTAAGCTAATCGGCTTCTGAAAAATTGGACCCCAGCCTAAATAAATAATAGTGTGCATTTCTATTAAGATGACGCTGTGACAGTATTGGACAACCCTGGATATTTATGTTAAGTATGAAGTGAAAAAATTGAGGTGGGACAAACTCACCAAAGCTCCTGGCGCAAGTAATATGAATATTCTAAAAATGGTCAAATGAACATCAGCTGAAAATAATTTAGGCCTAGCAAGGCCATTTAAAGTAACAACAAATATACAAAAATTATTTCTGCGATTAATGTACTGACACGAGTGAATAAAAATATATATAAAATATGTGTCTGTGTTTGGCTTCACTCAATTTATAAACGAGAAACTTGCTTTTGGTAATCAATTTAAGTATGAAGTGATATGCTAACTTCTAACTTCCATTCTTTTATACATTGTGAGATGCACCTTGTATTTATGCACTTCATCAGGGGCGTAGCTACCATAGGTGTAGGCAGTGCAGCTGCTATGGGGCCCAGAGCTGAGAGGGGCCCACCTTCCCTGTCAAAGTTATATACATTTTTTGCCATAGGGTGGTATGTAGGGGTCCTTCCAAACTTTTTCCTTTGGGCCTGCAATATCTCTAGGTATGCCCATGGACCTGCTTATTGTAGTGTGGTATAAAATGAACTGGAGGGCATTTTAATGTTATATAATATGAACCGGGGCACTAATGCGGCACAATATGAACGAGGAGCACTATATATTATAATATGAATTGGGGGTACTGTGTGGCATAATGTGTACTGGCAGCTCTGAAATGTGACATAGGGTGAGCATAAGAACTACTGTGATTCATAAAAGAAACTAGGGCACTACTATGGGGCATAACATTAAATATGGCTCTACTATGGCTCAGAAAATGACCTAGGGCACTATTATAGGGCATAAAATTAACAACTGTTGCAGAGAAGTGTCTCTCTAAAAGCATTGGGATGGGGACCCTTTCAAAATATTGCTATGGGCCCATAAAGTTCTAGCTATGCCCCTGCACTTCATTATGCCGCATACTATATGCATGTTTTCACTTGTTTGCACTTCCGATAACATACAGTATGTATGTGCCAAGTACTTCTGAGACAGGGACAACTTAGTGTACGCAGCTGGTTTAAATAAATAAATAAATAAATGTATATATATATATATATATATATATATATATATATATAACTTGAAAAAAGACTGCGGCACTCAGGGTCTTGTGGCTGAATGATGTGTATTATAAATTCACAGCATGAGGCATCAACGTTTCGGGGTGTCTAACCCTTTGTCAAGATGTGACATCTTGACAAAGGGGTTAGACACCCCGAAACGTTGATGCCTCATGCTATGAATTTATAATACACATCATTCAGCCACAAGACCCTGAGTGCCGCAGTCTTTTTTTCAAGTTGTCCATCACCCTTACTGAAGGCACCGGGGCGCATCATTCATCGGAGGAGTGCCGGGCTTTGTATGCTATATATATATATATATATATATATATCCTATATATTTGCCCAGACCTGTGACTTTGTGACTCATTTGCTAATGCTGGGTTGGAGTCACATGCTGGGCTGAGTCACAGATCTGGCGTGTCATTCCCCCCCTCCTGATGTGCTCACTGTGTGTCGGGCCCGCCCTCCCTCCCTGCCTCGTCCTCAGTGCTGCCGGTGATGCTCTGTGCATCCCGCTGCACTGTGTGCGAACCGCAGCCGCTGAACCTGGTAGTGCTGTTGTGCTCTCCCCGCCTCTCTCCTCCACACGTGTCCCGGCGGTGGTGCAGGAGAGGCAGGCAAGGGATACCTGCTTGCCCCCACGATCACACAATCCACCACCCATGCCTCCTCCTCCCCGGACCACAGCCCCGCAGCTGCTGCTGCACCACCGGTGCCCCACGAGCCCCGACACATGGGCATGCTGGACCAGAGCTTGGACTTCGCCACCTCCGCCAGGTGATAAATCCACCACCAGACAGTGCTCTGTGGCCAAAGGGGGAGAGAGTCTGGTGAGGGAGGGGGACACCCACGCCTGACATCTTCCCTCTGTCTGTGCATGAGTGATAAGCCTCCAGCACACACACTGAGTATGTGTTATTATATCAGGGATGTGTATAGTCAGGAATAAGCTCCCACCACACACACTGAGTATGTTATATTAAATTAGGGGTGTGTATAGTCATATATAAGCAGGGATAAAACCCCAGCACACACACTGTGTATGTGATATTATATAGGGAGAGGGTACTATATAGTCATATATAAACTACATTTCCCTATGTCCAGTGGTGGTGTCCTGTGCTGCCATAAGTCCAGTAGTGGTGTCCTGTGCTGCCATAAGTCCATTGATGCTGCCGTATAAGTCCAGTCCAGTGGTGCAGCCGTATAAGTCCAGTCCAGTAGTGCTGCCGTATAGGTCCAGAGGTACTGCCGTATAAGTCCAGGGTACTGTCGTATAAGTCCAGTGGTACTGTCATATATGTCAAGGGGTACTGCCGTATAAGTCCAGCGGTACTGCCGTATAAGTCCAGGGGTACTGCCGTGTAAGTCCAGTCCAGTGATGCTGCTGTATAAATCCAGGGGTACTGCCGTACAGTGGCGTCACAAGGCGGGTGCGGGGGGTGCGGCCCGCACCCGGGTGTGACGCCTGGAGGAGGGTGACACCAAATGTCAGCTCCTCCGCACTGACAGGAACCAGTTGCTGCAGTGAGAAAGTCTCCTACAGCACCCGGCTCCTATCACAGAAGAGGAGCCGACAGCGGACGGAGACTGGCTCTGGGGGAGGAGATGCTGGGCACGCCCCCAGAGTGACGATTCCGGAATCCCAGCGAAGCCATGCCCCCTAAGTACAAGACCATGCCCCCTTTTTGCCGCGATCGCGGCAGGAGATCAGGGGCGCGCACCGGGTGTCACCACACCCGGTGACGCCTCTGCTGCCGTATAAGTCCAGGAGTACTGCTGTATAAGTCAAGCGGAGCTGCCGCATAAAACACAATTTCAAACAACACAAATTTTGGACCTGTATAACATACAGTGCGCTTAATGGAAAAAATAAGAATTTATTCACCGGTAATTCTATTTCTCGTAGTCCGTAGTGGATGCTGGGAACTCCGTAAGGACCATGGGGAATAGACAGGCTCCGAAGGAGACTGGGCACTCTAAAAGAAAGATTAGGTACTATCTGGTGTGCACTGGCTCCTCCCTCTATGCCCCTCCTCCAGACCTCAGTTAAGGAAACTGTGCCCGGAAGAGCTGACATTACAAGGAAAGGATTTGGAATCCAGGGTAAGACTCATACCAGCCACACCAATCACACCGTACAACTCGTGATAACTATACCCAGTTAACAGTATGAACAAAAAACTGAGCCTCATTCAAAAGATGGCTCATAACAATAACCCTTAAGTTAAGCAATAACTATACACATGTATTGCAGAGAGTCCGCACTTGGGACGGGTGCCCAGCATCCACTACGGACTACGAGAAATAGAATTACCGGTGAGTAAATTCTTATTTTCTCTGACGTCCTAGTGGATGCTGGGAACTCCGTAAGGACCATGGGGATTATACCAAAGCTCCCAAACGGGCGGGAGAGTGCGGATGACTCTGCAGCACCGAATGAGCAAACTCAAGGTCCTCCTCAGCCAGGGTATCAAACTTGTAGAATTTTGCAAATGTGTTTGAACCCGACCAAGTAGCAGCTCGGCAAGCTGTAAAGCCGAGACCCATCGGGCAGCCGCCCAAGAAGAGCCCACCTTCCTTGTGGAATGGGCCTTTACTGATTTAGGATGCGGCAGTCCAGCCGCAGAATGTGCCAGCTGAATCGTGCTACAGATCCAGTGAGCAATAGTCTGCTTTGAAGCAGGAGCACCCAGCTTGTTGGGTGCATGCAGGATAAACAGCGAGTCAGTTTTTCTGACTCTAGCCGTCCTGGAAACATCAATTTTCAGGGCCCGGACTACGTCCAGCAACTTGGAATCCGCCAAGTCCCGAGTAGCCGCAGGCACCACAATAGGTTGGTTCAAATGAAACGCTGATACCACCTTTGGGAAAAATTGGAGACGAGTCCTCAATTCTGCCCTATCCATATGGAAAATCAGATATGGGCTTTTACATGACAAAGCCGCCAATTCTGACACACGCCTAGCCGAGGCCAAGGCCAACAGCATGACCACCTTCCACGTGAGATACTTTAACTCCACGGTCTTAAGTGGCTCAAACCAATGTGATTTCAGGAAATCCAACACAACGTTGAGATCCCAAGGTGCCACTGGAGGCACAACAGGGGGCTGAATATGCCGCACTCCCTTAACAAACGCTGTCACATTCTTCCTAGCTTTTATCAGCATAGGAATCACTTCATCTGGAATGCCCTTTTCCGTTAGGATCCGGCGTTCAACCGCCATGCCGTCAAACGCAGCCGCGGTAAGTCTTGGAATAGACAGGGCCCCTGCTGTAGCAGGTCCTGTCGGAGAGGCAGAGGCCATGGGTCCTCTGAGATCATTTCTTGTAGTTCTGGGTACCAAGTTCTTCTTGGCCAATCCGGAACGATGAGTATAGTTCTTACTCCTCTCTTTCTTATTATCCTCAGTACCTTGGGTATGAGAGGAAGAGGAGGGAACACATAAACCGTCCGGTACACCCACGGTGTCACTAGGGCGTCCACAGCTATCGCCTGAGGGTCCCTTGACCTGGCGCAATATCTTTTTAGCTTTTTGTTGAGGCGGGACGCCATCATGTCCACCTGTGGCCGTTCCCAACGATTTACAATCAGCGTGAAGACTTCTGGATGAAGTCCCCACTCTCCCGGGTGGAGGTCGTGCCTGCTGAGGAAGTCTGCTTCCCAGTTGTCCACTCCCGGAATGAACACTGCTGACAGTGCTAGGACGTGATTTTCCGCCCATCGAAGAATCCTTGTGGCTTCTGCCATCGCCATTCTGCTTCTTGTGCCGCCCTGGCGGTTTACATGGGCGACCGCCGTGATGTTGTCTGACTGAATCAGCACCGGTTGGTTTTGAAGCAGGGGCTCCGCTTGACTTAGGGCGTTGTAAATGGCCCTTAGTTCCAGTATATTTATGTGTAGGGAAGTCTCCTGACTTGACCACTGTCCTTGGAAGTTCCATCCCTGAGTGACTGCCCCCCATCCTCGGAGGCTTGCATCCAAGGTCACCAGGACCCAGTCCTGTATGCCGAATCTGCGGCCCTCGAGAAGATGAGCACTCTGCAGCCACCACAGCAGAGACACCCTGGCCCTCGGGGACAGGGTGATCAACCGATGCATCTGAAGATGCGATCCGGACCATTTGTCTAACAGATCCCACTGAAAGATTCTTGCATGGAATCTGCCGAAGGGAATTGCTTTGTAAGAAGCCACCATCTTTCCCAGGACCCGCGTGCACTGATGCACCGACACCTGTTTTGGTTTCAGGAGGTCCCTGACCAGAGATGACAATTCCTGGGCCTTCTCCCCGGGGAGAAAAACCATCTTCTGTTCTGTGTCCAGAAGCATGCCCAAGAACAGCAGACGCGTCGCAGGAATCAGCTGCGACTTCAGGATATTCAGAATCCAGCCGTGCTGTTGCAACACTTCCCGAGATAGTGCTACGCTGACTAACAACTGCTCCTTGGACCTCGCCTTTATAAGGAGATCGTCCAAGTACGGGATAATTATAACTCCCTTCTTCCGAAGGAGTATCATCATTTCGGCCATTACCTTAGTAAATACTCTCGGTGCCGTGGACAGACCAAACGGCAACGTCTGGAATTGGTAATGACAGTCCTGTACCACAAACCTGAGGTACTCCTGGTGAGGTGGGTAAATGGGGACATGCAGGTAAGCATCCTTGATGTACAGCGACACCATAAAATCCCCCTCTTCCAGGCTTGCAATAACCGCCCTGAGCGATTCCATTTTGAACTTGAACTTCCTTATATAAGTGTTCAAGGATTTTAAATTTAGAATGGGTCTCACCGAACCGTCTGGTTTCGGTACCACAAACATTGTGGAATAGTAACCCCGTCCCTGTTGAAGGAGGGGAACCTTGATCATCACCTGCTGGAGGTACAGCTTGTGAATAGCCGCCAGTACTACCTCCCTTTCCCTGGGAGCAGCTGGCAAGGCTGATTTGAGGTAACGGCGAGGGGGAGTCGCCTCGAACTCCAGCTTGTATCCCTGAGGTACAACTTGTACAACCCAGAGATCCACCTGTGAGCGAACCCACTGGTTGCTGAAGTTCCGGAGACGCTCCCCCACCGCACCTGGCTCCACCTGTGGAGCCCCAGCGTCATGCGGTGGACTTAATGGAAGCAGGGGAGGATTTTTGTTCCTGGGAACTGGCTGCCTGATGCAGCTTTTTTCCTCTACCCCTGCCTCTGGGCAGAAAGGATGCGCCTCTGACCCGCTTGCCTTTCTGAGGCCGAAAGGACTGTACTTCATAATACGGTGCTTTCTTAGGCTGTGAGGGAACCTGAGGTAAAAAAGTCGACTTCCCAGCTGTTGCTGTGGATACGAGGTCCGAGAGACCATCCCCAAACAATTCCTCACCCTTATAAGGCAAAACCTCTGTGTGCCTTTTAGAATCAGCATCACCTGTCCACTGCCGAGTCCATAATACTCTCCTGGCAGAAATGGACATTGCATTAATTCTAGATGCCAGCCGGCAAATGTCCCTCTGTGCATCCCTCATATATAAGACGACGTCCTTTATATGCTCTATGGTTAGCAAAATAGTATCCCTGTCGAGGGAATCAATGTTGTCTGACAGGGTATCAGTCCATGCTGCTGCAGCACTACACATCCAGGCTGAAGCAAAAGCAGGTCTCAGTAGAGTACCAGAGTGTGTATACACAGACTTCAGGATAGCTTCCTGCTTTCTATCAGCAGGCTCCTTTAGGGCGGCCGTATCCTGAGACGGCAGTGCCACCCTTTTAGATAAGCGTGTGAGCGCCTTGTCCACCCTAGGGGATGTTTCCCAACGTAACCTATCCGTTGGCGGGAAAGGGTACGCCATTAGTAACCTCTTAGAAATCACTAGTTTCTTATCTGGGGAACACCACGCTTCTTCACACAATTAATTTAACTCATCAGATGGGGGAAAAGTCACTGGTTGCTTTTTCTCCCCAAACATAATACCCTTTTTGGTGGTAACCGGGTTAATGTCAGAAATGTGCAATACATTTTTCATTGCAGTAATCATGCATCGCATGGCCCTTGTGGACTGTACATTTGTCTCATCCTCATCTACACTGGAGTCAGACTCCGTGTCGACATCTGTGTCTGCCATCTGAGCTAGCGGGCGTTTATGAGCCCCTGATGGCCTCTGAGACCCCTGGGCAGGCGCGGGCTGAGATCCCTGCTGTCCCAAGGCTGCTGCGTCATCAAACCTTTTATGTAAGGAGTTGACACTATCGGTTAATACCTTCCACATATCCATCCACTCCGGTGTCGGCCCCGTCGGGGGCGACACCACACATATCGGCTCCTGCTCCGCCTCCACGTAACCCTCCTCATCAAACATGTCGACACAGCCGTATCGACACACCGCACACACACAGGGAATGCTCTGACTGAGGACAGGACCCAACACAAAGTCCTTTGGGGAGACAGAGAGAGAGTATGCCAGCACACACCACAGCGCTATATAACACAGGGATTTACACTAAAAAGAGTGATTTTTCCCAATAGCTGCTTATTATCACAATTTGCGCCTAAATTTATGTGCCCCCCCCTCTCTTTTTTACCCTTGTTGTAATGGATACTGCAGGGGAGAGCCTGGGGAGCGTCCTTCCAGCGGAGCTGTGAAGAGAAAATGGCGCTGGTGTGCTGAGGAAGAAGGCCCCGCCCCCTCAGCGACGGGCTTCTCCCGCGTTTTGTATAATATTAATGGCGGGGTTTTTTGCACATATACAGTTTTATAAACTGTATTATGTGCATTTTGTGCAAAAAGGTAATCTAATTGCTGCCCAGGGCGCCCCCCCCAGCGCCCTGCACCCAACAGTGACCGGAGTGTGTGGTGTGCTGTGGGAGCAATGGCGCACAGCTGCAGTGCTGTGCGCTACCTTAATGAAGACAGGAGTCTTCAGCCGCCGATTTCGTCGCTTCTTCTGTCTTCTGGCTCTGCAAGGGGGACGGCGGCGCGGCTCCGGGAACGGACGATCGAGGTCGGGCCCTGTGTTCGATCCCTCTGGAGCTAATGGTGTCCAGTAGCCTTAGAAGCACAAGCTAGCTGCAAGCAGGTAGGTTTGCTTCTCTCCCCTAAGTCCCTCGTAGCAGTGAGTTTGTTGCCAGCAGATCTCACTGAAAATAGAAAAACCTAACAAATACTTTCTTTCTAGCAAGCTCAGGAGAGCCCACTAGGAGCACCCAGCTCTGGCCGGGCACAGATTCTAACTGAGGTCTGGAGGAGGGGCATAGAGGGAGGAGCCAGTGCACACCAGATAGTACCTAATCTTTCTTTTAGAGTGCCCTGTCTCCTTCGGAGCCCGTCTATTCCCCATGGTCCTTACGGAGTTCCCAGCATCCACTAGGACGTCAGAGAAATTGTTGATATATCCCTTTTTAGAAGAGGTGCAGAGAATTTCTCATATTTCAAGTTCTTTCCCTGATGATGTGTGTCCGGAATGGGTACCCCGATATAAAAAAAGTATAACAAACAAAATACAATGTGTAGTATGTTCTTAAAAAGGTAACAATGGGAATACAGATTTTTAGGAGCTGCCCAAAGGTGTACCCCACTCACACAAAAGATAGAGGGAGTGTACACATCAAGGTATCTTCAACCGGGTTGTGCCCTAATCCTTTAAAAGTCCCGTCTGGTGTCTTTCATTCTCTGAGGTGCAAACCGGTCAGGTGATATTACCCAAAAGTAATCAGCTTACAATAATTAAGAGACGTACCCCAACACTCACAGCAAGAGGAAGGGAAGTAAAGGCATCAAGGTATATTTTTGTGGAGTGTAATCCCAGGTTCTTCTGATGATGATGTATGTCCGGGACATGTGTCCCAATATGAAAAGACAGAATAACAGACAAAACAGTGTGTAGTATATCCTTACCAGACAGAGAATATGAATATAGAGTTTAGGGACTATTGAAGGGTGTACCCCACTCACACAGGAGATAGAGGGAGTACACACATCAAGGTATCTTTAAACCAGGTAGTGCCCAAATCACATTAGAAACTGCTCTGGTGTCTTTCACTCTCTATGTGCAAAACCAGTCTGGTGGTATTACCAAAGAATTTGCAATATTAAGGAACATACCCCAACACTCACAGCAGGAGGAGGGGAGGAAAACACATCAAGGTATCTTTTTGGAGGCCTGTTTAATGTACAGCGTACCCAAACTCACAGTTTATAATATGTTGCTGCTCCCATAAAGGTATCTTTTACACAGCTGGTGGGAATCTTTATACAAAGCACTGGAGAACTCAGGTCCGTAGTAGTCAAAAAAAGCAATATTTATTGTATTAAAAATCCATAAAATGTTCCATATAAAAAAAATATTACAAATCCACATACAGTGTGAATATCAAAGTTGGATCAACATCAAAAAACATACAAGTTTAAAAACAAGAAAAAATAACAAACATCAGCTGGAAGGTATAAAGCTACTCACACTCCTGTGTCAACGCGTTTCGGTGAATAACCTTTATCAAGACATGATGGAGTATGCAGAAGCTTGATATTTATACTGTCACTAACCAATTACAATAGTGCAGGAAATGACCTCACATGCTTAATTGGATTCCGGGTCAAATTCCTCCTAAATATTCAATTCTTTGTTCAGTAGATATATTGAGTAAATTATTACCACATCAGAGAGCTTTGTATATAAATCATACATAAAATAAACACAAATGCAGGACTTAATTCTTAAAAAATAGCGCTGGCCGGAAGTTCTCATTTCCCTCGTGCTCATGGGAAATGTAGTCCGTCCTCCGGCCGGTCCCACCAGAAGTGATGTCATCCTGTGGACCAAATAACAGGATGCAGCCGTCCTCCGGGTTTGTGAGCATTGTGTTTCCTGACTTCCACCCGGCGTTGTGGTCCTGTCGGTGGAAGTAATGTCATCCTGTAGTTCCTCAACAGGATGTTGTCATACATTTTCCCAATAGTTCTGGGTATTGTAGTTAAATAATGTATAGCGACCGGAAGTCTCGTCAATTATAACTAGAATAAATAATGGAGCATCATGGTAAATGTAGTTTTAAGTAAGAGATCGATCTAATTATAAAACCATTGTTATACAAGAAATGAAACAATCGGCCAAACAATGAGATATTACAACAGATACAATTCTCACCAGATAATTAAAAATTAATCAGATTGTAGAGGCATTAATGAGTAGTTAGATGCATAAATAAATAAATGCAGCAATGGTCATATATAATTATTAGGTTCTGCTAATATAGTTTCAATTTCATAATACTCAAAAGTTGGCAGTGAAATAAATAGCAAGTAACCAGTAAATACTATAAAAAACATTTTAATTCAAAGTCACAGTTCAGTCCATTTGGGCTGAGGATATTATAATTAAAAATGTAGTTCATCTCTGTTTTTGCCAGGAGTGGAGCTGTATTAGTATTTCTGATGGTTGCCTAAATATGTCTCAAACCGTAAAAACCAGTAATATCAGAAATGGATGAACTGTGTTGGGTTTTAAAATGAAATGATAAAGAGTGGCTTTCAAGACCCTTCTTTATGTTCCTAATATGTTCCCCCATTCTAATTTTTAGAGGGCGTGAAGTGCGATCGATATAAAATAAATTACATTTGCATCTGATGGCATATATAATGTTTTTCGTGTCGCAAGTTATAAAATCTTTAATGTCCACTTTATTATTGTTTATAAGCACATTATCGATTTTATTACTGCCCTCGCTTTTCACATTCTTACAACCTGTACACCCACCGCATCTGTAGAATCCCCTTGAGGTGATTCTTAAAGGGGCCGGGGGCAGTGGAAGGGCACTAGAGACCAGCTTGTTCCTTAAGTTGGGGGCTTTACGGTAAATATGTACCAGTCACTCGGGCACAAGGGTACCGATAATAGAGTTCTTCTTCAGGAGTCCCCAATGTTTTTTTAGGATACGTTTTATGGCTTTATGTTGTACATTAAATTCTGTGACTAATGCCCATTCGTATCTGCTGTCTCCTTCCCTTTGAGTATTATTGGACAGAAGATCTTTCCATTCCATATGGCTAACTTCTCCCTTGGCCTTCATTACCTTTTCTTTATTGTACCCACAGTCCTCGAATGTCTGAGCTAGTTCTATTGCTTATGAGTGAAAAGTTACATTATCGCTACAGTTTCTTTTCAACCTTTTAAATTGACCTACTGGAATAGAGCTTAACCAGTTTTCATGGTGGCAGCTAGTGGCAGTGATGTAGGAACCTGAGTCCGTAGGCTTAGAGAAAGTTTTGGTATTGAGTTTTTTGTCCTGTACATATACAGTTATGTCCAAAAAATTGATGGTATATTTGTCACTAACAAAGGAAAGTTGAATATTCCTATTGTTAGTATTGAGCAGGGTGCAGAATGTTTCCATTGATTCTTTATCACCCCTCCAGACGAAAAAAATATCGTCGATGTACCGGACATAGGACACCAAGTTCAAGCATGTTGCTGGACCAGATGGTCTCAGCTTCCCACAACCCCATGAAGAGGTTTGCGTAGCTCGGTGCGAACTTGGTGCCCATCGCAGTCCCTGTTTTCTAGATCTAATATTGTTCCTTAAAGAGAAAAAAAATATTGGTTAGAATGAACTGTATACCTTCAATAGTAAGGTCTTTCATATCCCCTGGTATGTTAGATTGATCTAAAAAATGTCTAGTTGCATCCACACCCTGTTTGTGATCTATTATGGTGTAGAGGGAGCTGATGTCAGCAGTCACCAACTAATCACCCTCCTGCCAATCTACAGCATCCAGACCGACCAAAAAATGCTTTGTATCCTTAAGATGAGATCTGTTGGTGAGGACTAATGGTTGTAATATATAGTCTATAAACTGAGATAGATTTGATGTAATTGATTCTATGCCCGATATAATGGGTCTCCCCGGGGGGATCCACTAAATGTTTGTGGACCTTTGGGTGTACATAGATCACGGGAGTCATTAGATTCTCAATCATGATAAATTTTGCTTCTTTACAGCTTATGGTGCCTTTCTTTTCATCACTCAATTGTCTTAATTCTCGTTTTCATAGATCATCCTTCCTTATATGTCACCTGCTGCGCATTCATCAGAAGTCAGTGTCAAGTTGTAAAACTTTGGGTAAGAGCATAAGCAGTCCACTGACACCTAAAACCCTTCTTCCTCTTGTACCCACGCTCCTGCAAGCCACACCACCAGCTCCCTTAACGTCAACTTCCTCCTCAGTCAGGAACGTCAGTAGTCCTGCAGGCCATATCACTGGCAAGAATGAGGAGTCCTGGAGGATCCTTGAGTGGTACATGTATGCCTACTGCTGCTGTTGCTGCCACTGCTGTTGTTGCTGCTGGAAGTTGATCGTCAACCCAGAGAGGACGTCGGAAGACCACTTGTACTACTTCAACTAAGCAATTGACTGTCCAACAGTCTTTTGTGAGGAAGATGAAATATGACAGCCGTCATCCTGTTGCAAAGCGAATAACTGAAGCCTTTACACCTATGTTGGTGTTAGACGTGCGTCCAGTATCCGCCACTAGTTCAGTGGGACTTAGAGAACTGATGGAGGTAGTGTGTCCCTGGTACCAAATCCCATCTAGGTTCCACTTCACTAGGCAGGCGATACCGAGAATGTACAGAGACATCAGAAGAAGTGTCCTCAGTGTCCTAAAAAATGCAGTTGTACCCACTGTCCACTTAACCACAGACATGTGGACAAGTAGAACAGGGCAGACTAAGGACTATATGACTGTGACAGCCAGTGCCGTAACTAGCTATGGACGAGCTGTGTTTTGCACACAGCGCAATGCGCTGTGAGGCAGAAAAATCTCTGCACGCACTTGACGGGTCTCGCCACACTACTGCCCGCCAGCCAGCCATCACCGCCAGTTATCTGCAGCGCTGTGGCTGCCCGAGGAGGGGAGCACCCAAGCCCCAGCTCCCTCTCTCACTGATAACGTGTACCTGGGCAGCGGCGAGCTGCAGCTGAATTCCTGCACACTCCGCCCCTCTGTCCGGTCTCCTGAGACCTGCAAGGAGCAGGCTCGGTGACAGGGTGTGGGGGTGTAAATGGGGATAAACGTATAGGTCCCCGAGGACAGAGGGCCCCGTGGATTAGGGACAGTGCCTTTTAATATTTTTTAAAGTTGCCTGTCAACAAAAAAAACCCATCTGGCCGCACCAACCTTTCTTACCACCTCCCCGGCTCCCCCTCCCTTTCCCAGTCACCTGGTCCGGTCCCTCCCTGTGGTGCCATGTATGACGAGGAAGCTGTGCTGCACTGGGCACTTCTCCCTGTCTCCCACCGCAGTGCACTCTATGGAGCCCAGCCTCCCGCCGGCGCCAGACATGAGTCTGTGGGGGACATACAAGGTGCAGCAACAACCCGCAGCCCCCATCCCCCACTGTCTGTATCGACACAGGGACTTGCTGTGGTGAGTCCCTCCATCATAACTTATGTCTGGCCCACAGTTATTTATATATATATATATATATATATACAAGGAATATACGTCTCCGGTTCTCCTGCTAAGCTGACTTTATGCTGTTTCGTTGACATTGCTGACTGTCTGTATATTCCTTGAAAAAGGCCCCGCCAGGGACCGAAACGTTGGAAATCGCTGGAAATCGCTTTGAAACTACATTTGAACTGTGAGATTACCCTTGCATTAAATTTACCTTTTTGCTTTATTTGATATTAAGTCTGGAGAGTGCTATCTTTTCCCACGAAAGTGGGATATCCTGTAATATATATATATATATATATATATATATGACTCTGCTGCCATAATGTGTAAAAAGGGGACTCTGCTGCCATAATGTGTAACAATGGGACTCTGCTGCCGTAATGTGTAAAAATGGGGGCTCTGCTGCCGTAATCTGTAAAAATGGGGGCTTTGCTGCCGTAATGTGTAAAAAGGGGGGCTCTGCTGCCGTAATATGTAAAAAGTGGACTCTACCTGCTGTACTGTATCCAAAAGGACTCTACCTGCCGTAATGTGTAAAAGGGGAACTCTGCCTGCCGTGATGTGTAAAAAGGGGGGCTCTGCTGCCATAATGTATAAAAGGGAGCTCTGTGGCTACGCCTCTTAACCATGAAGCCACGCCCCTACATGTTTTGTGCACGCCTACAGTTTTGTGCACGCCAGCGGCACCAGTAGCAGCATCTCGCAAACGCCAACTCGTTCCTAGGCAGGCTACGCTATGTATCACCGCTTTCTGTAAGAGGCACACCACTGACAACCTCTTACGAAAACTGAGGGACATCATCGCATAATGGCTTACCCCAATTAGACTCTCCTGGGGATTTGTGATATCGGACAATGCCACCAATATTGTACGTGCATTACATCTGAGCAAATTCCAGCATGTCCCATGTTTTGCACATACAATTAATTTAATGGTGCAGAATTTTTTTTAAAAATGACAGGGGCATGCAGGGGATGCTGTCAGTGGCCCGAAAAATTGCGGGCCACTTTCGACATTCAGCCACCACATGCCGAAGACTGGAGCGCCAGCAAACACTCCTGAACCTGCACTGCCATCACTTGGAGCAAGAGGTGGTAACGAGGTGGAAATCAACACTCTATATGCTTCAGGTGATGGAGGAGCAGAAAAAGGTCATTCAAGCCTATACATCCACCTACGATATACGCAAAGGAGGGGGAATGCACCTGACTCAAGCACAGTGGAGAATGATTTCCATCTTGTGCAAGGTTCTCCAACCCTTCGAACTTGCCACACAAGAAGTCAATTCAGACACTGCCAGCTTGAGTCAGGTCATTCCCCTCATCAGGCTTTTGCAGAAGTAGCTGGAGAAATTGAAGGAGGAGCTAAAACGGAGCAATTCCGTAAAGTATGTGGGACTTGTGTATGGAGCCCTTCATTCGCTTTGCCAGGATTCAAGGGTGGTCAATCTGTTGAAATCAGAGCACTACATTTTTGCCACCTTGCTCGATTCTAGGTTTAAAGCCAATGTTGTATCTCTCTTTCCAGCAGACACATGTCTGCAGAGGTTTAAAGACCTGCTGGTGAGAAACATGTCAACTCAAGTAGAACGTGACCCGTCAACAGCTCCTCCTTTATTTTCTCCTTCAACTGGGGCTGCGAGGAAAAGGATAAGATTTCCTAGCCCACCCGCTGGTGGTGATGCAGGTCAGTCAGGAGCAAGTGCTGACATCTGGTCCGGACTGACGGACCTGCCAACGATTACTGACATGTCTACTGTCACTGTATATGAGTCTGTCACCATTGAAAGAATGGTGGAGGATTATATGAGTGACCGCATCCAAGTAGGCATGTCAGACAGTCCGTATGTATACTGGCAGGAAAAGGAGGCAATTTGGATGCCCTTGCATAAACTGGCTTTATTTTACCTAAGTTGCCCCGCCCTCCAGTGTGTACCCCGAAAGAGTGTTTAGTAACCTTGTCAGAGATCGGTGTAGGAGGTTACTTCCACAAAATGTAGAGAAGATGATGTTCATCAAAATGAATTATAAATTCTTCCGGGAAGACCTTTACCAGCAATTGCCTCCAGGAAGTACACAGGGACCTGTGATGGTGGATTCCAGTGGGGATGAATTAATACTCTGTAATGAGGAGGATGTACACACTGAAAGGGGTGAGGAATCGGCGGATGAGGGTGAGGTTGACATCTTGTCTCTGTAGAGCCAGTTTGTGCAGATTGATTACTTCTTTTTTGGTGGGGGTCCAAACAAACCAGTAATTTCAGCCACAGTCGTGTGGCAGACCCTGTCGCTGAAAAGATTGGTTTGTTAAAGTGTGTATGTCCCGGTTATACAACATAAGAGTGGGTGGGAGGGCACAAGGGCAATTCCAACTTGAACCTCTTTTTCTTCTTTGCATCATGTGCTGTTTGGGGACTAGTTTTTTTAAAGTGCCATCCTGTCTGACACTGCCGTACAAATCCAGGAAAACTGCCGTATAAGTCCAGGGGTACTGCCATATAAGTCCAGTCCAGAGGTGCTGTCTTGTGCTACATCAGTCCAGTGGTGGTGTCCTCTGCTGCCATAAGTCCAGTGGTGGTGTCCTGTGCTGTATATTATTTACTCCAAATAAAAGGGTTATATACATTATTTACAGTATATTATTATCAAAATATTTTTACAGGGTTTGCCCTGTGTGGTGTAGGGGTATGCTTGCCTGTGCTGCATATTATTATAATAGCTCCAAATAAAAGGGTTATTATTATCCAAATTAATTTTACAGGCTTTGGTGTGTGTGTGTGTGTGTGTGTGTGTGTGTGTGTGTGTGTGTGTGTGTGTGTGTGTGTGGTTTAGGGGTACTGGGCAAAGCCTGCAAATTCCAGCACGTCCCATGTTGTTTGTGCCGCACACTTGTGTCGTTTAGCTTAGTCATACAGCTACCTCATTGCACCTCTTTTACTTCTTTGCATGATGTGCTGTTTGGGGCCTAGTTTTTTAAGTGCCATCCTGTCTGCAACTGCAGTGTCACTCCTAGATGGGCCAGGTGTTTGTGCCACACACTTGTGTCGCTTAGCTTAGTCATACAGCTACCTCATTGCACCTCTTTTACTTCTTTGCATGATGTGCTGTTTGGGGCCTAGTTTTTTAAGTGCCATCCTGTCTGCAACTGCAGTGTCACTCCTAGATGGGCCAGGTGTTTGTGCCACACACTTGTGTCGCTTAGCTTAGTCATACAGCTACCTCATTGCACCTCTTTTACTTCTTTGCATGATGTGCTGTTTGGGGCCTAGTTTTTTAAGTGCCATCCTGTCTGCAACTGCAGTGTCACTCCTAGAAGGGCCAGGTGTTTGTGCCGCACACCTGTGTCGCTTAACTTAGTTAACCGCAATTGACCAGCATAAGATCTCTCCAGTACCGACTGCAGCTCACAACAGCATCTGCTCCACGTTAGTTTCCTGCAACGGTAGGCCATGACCCTGCGCGTTTCATCACTGGGACTTCATCAGAGGGCTGGCCTAGCGTCTCGATGGTCACCATTTTAGCTGTTGCCATAGCCAATCACATTACATACAGGTTAACATCAAAACATCATTATGTCTAATAATTACGCAGTGAAATATCAATCTCATAAGAGCATAATTTAAAAAATTCATAATATAAAAAAAATTATAAAAAACAGTTGCAGTTACGAGTGCTCATAAAAATACTACTTATTCCAAAAAAGGTGTTATTTGTAATATCTTATTTAACCCCTTCAGTGGTGACTTTTTGGAATTTGGTCACACCTCCCCGGGCAGGTTTTTAATTATTTTTTTTACCTGCGCATTGCCAGGGGTTTCACGTGTTGTGTCATGCTTTTTGCCAGGAGTTTTATGCTCTGGGATCCATGCTTGTTGCCATGGGGAATGCTCAGTGCCTAGAGAATGCTCGTTGCCTAGAGGTAGATTGGGATGGCCACCGACAATCGATGATTCAAAATCATTGATGGTCTATGACCGATGTTGAATACTTTTACAATCGATGGGGGAGAACCAGATGGTTTCTGCCATCGATGGTTTAGTGCTACTGAATTGTTTTTTTTCTCAAAGTGTCAGGGTATGGAGCTTAGCTCCACCCATGACACCCACTAAGCCAAGCCCCCTGGTTCACCAGAATTTGTACAGTAATTCAGGGATGACCATCGATGGGTAAAACCATAGATGGATCCATTTTAGATGATTTTACACCATCAAGGTTATACATCGATGGTGACCATCGATGGAAAACCCACAGATGACCATCCCTAGGGGTAGCGATTGCTGGCATTTCCAGTCTAGTTTGAACTCCTCACACCTCACAATATTGTTTTTAGACCAAAAGGTTGCACAGATGTACCTGGATGACTAAGCTAAGCGACACAAGCACCTGGCCCATCTAGGAGTGGCACTGCAGTGGCAGACAGGATGTCAGTTTTAAAAACTAGGCCCCAAAGAGCACATCATGCAAAGAAAAAAAAGAGGCGCACCAAGGTCGCTGGATGAGTAAGCTAAGTAACACATGTGGGCGGCACAAACACCTGGCCCATCTAGGAGTGGCACTGCAGCATCAGGTAGGATGGCAGTTTTAAAAACTAGGCCCCAAAGAGCACATAATGCAAAGGAAAAAAAGAGGTGCAACAAGGTAGCTGTATGACTAAGCTAAGCGACACAACTGGGTGGCACAAACACCTGGCCCATCTAGGAGCGGCACTGCAGTGTCAGACAGGATGGCAGCTTTAAAACTAGGCCCCAAAGAGCACATAATGCAAAGGAAAAAAGAGGTGCAATGAGATAGCTGGATGACTAAGCTAAGCGACACAAGTGGGTGGAACAAGCACCTGGCACATCTAGGAGTGGCACTGCAGTGGAAGACAGGATTGCAGTTTTAAAAAACTAGGCCCCAAAGAGCACATAATGCAAAGAAATAAAGAGGTACAAGATAGAATTGTCCTTGGGCCCTCCCACCCACCCTTATGTTGTATAAACAGGACACTCACACTCTAACAAACCAATAATTTCAGTGACAGGGTCTGCCACACAACTGTGGCTGAAATAATTGCTTTGTTTGGGCCCCCACCAAAAAAATAAGCAATTAATATATCCTTGCACAAACTGGCTCTACAGTGGCAATATGTCATCCTCAGATTCCCCCCCCCCCACCCCACACACACACACACACACCCTTCAGTGTTTATATCCTCATCTTCACATAGAAATAATGGCCCTCATTCCGAGTTGTTCGCTCGCAAGCGGATTTTAGCAGATTTACTCATGCTAAGCCGCCGCCTACTGGGAGTGAATCTTAGCATCTTAAAATTGCGAACGATGTATTCGCAATATTGCGATTACACACCTCGAAGCAGTTTCTGAGTAGCTCCAGACTTACTCGGCATCTGCGATCAGTTCTGTGCTTGTCGTTCCTGGTTTGACGTCACAAACACACCCAGCGTTCGGCCAGACACTCCTCCGTTCCTCCGGCCACTCCTGCGTTTTTTCCGGAAACGGTAGCGTTTTTTCCCACACGCCCATAAAACGGCCTGTTTCCGCCCAATAACACCCATTTCCTGTCAATCACATTACGATCGCCAGAACGATGAAAAAGCCGTGAGTAAAATTCCTAACTACATAGCAAATTTACTTGGCGCAGTCGCAGTGCGGACATTGCGCATGCGCATTAAGTGGAAAATCGCTGCAATGCGAAGATTTTTACCGAGCGAACAACTCGGAATGAGGGCCAATATTCAAACAAAACTATATACTTTAGGTGTCAATGGACTGTTTACACTATTACCCAAAGTTTCTGAACATGACAATGACTTATGATGAATGTACTGCAGGTGATGTATAAAGGGAGGATGTTCCTAGGTGGTTAAAGTCCTTACCCCTACTTATTATGGATTGACAAAGGCAACAGATGGCTTGACACCTGTTGTCCAGATTTGTGGAGAAATAATTCCACACTGATGTCGAAGTCGAATATATTATAGCCACATGTATCACGTGCAAACACCATTCAGAGTTGCCTCTGTGCGGTTGCGTACCAGGAGTACGTGCGCAAACCCGGACACTGCATACATTGGCTCGTGAAGCCCTGCGTATTAGCACGTGGTATAAGTAAATATGGTAACATACGCATTCGCATAGAAAAGCCACAAAAGCCATATTCAATATTTTATCCATATAGTGCATAACTCACACACAGTCTGTACATTCTTCAATAAGCAAGTTACTGTGCACACACAAATTAATCAAACCACTCATATGCATAGAAAGGTGATTCTTCCAGAAACTCAAGCACAAACAGTGCCTTGAATGTATCAGACTGACTTGTTTACGCAAAGCTTTGTAATCATGGAACATGGGGGCAGATGTATTAACCTGGAGAAGGCATAAGGAAGTGATAAACCAGTGATATGTGCAAGGTGATAAAGGCACCAGCCAATCAGCTCCAATATGTAAATTAACAGTTAGGATCTGATTGGCTGGTGCCTTTATCACCTTGCACATATCACTGGTTTATTACTTCCTTATGCCTTCTCCAGGTTAATACATCTGCCCCATGGACCCTGATCTATAAGGAAGGCAAATACCTTTGGTTGCCCCCATTGTTTTAAAGTGTACATTAAGACAACAGATACTGGACTGTCATTGTTTTACTAGAAGCCAGGACAAACAAGAAGACAATATCCTACACAAAACACAAGCCTTGCTTGTACAATAACTTGAAAAATCACTAAATAGCTGACAAATTACATACCAGACATTTAGATATCAGAGGTATAGCATTTATAGTCTAAACTCATGGAAATATATATATATTTCATAACAAATTGTAATAGCAGGAATGTATATATATATATATGTGTGTGTGTGTGTGTGTGTGTGTGTGTGTGTGTGTGTGTGTGTGTGTGTGTGTGTGTATATATATGTATATCTCAAGGATGAAAATGGATAAACATATCATGTGTGGGATCATATTGTTCAGGGTCACATAAGCAGTAATCCGGTGGGATATTGTCGCATATTGCAGCAATAAGTTATTAGTAATACCGGATTTATGTATGATTAATGTTGTGGGTTTAACTGGTCTTGGGGCGGGAACTCAGATATATACAACAGTAATCACATCTCAAGACTTAGCCATCGCCCACCACTTGAGCTGACCAATGATCCCCAGTGCACAGGATATGTCCCACTCCCGAACCAATGGAAGAAGAGCATACAGTTTCTATTGTTTCATGCTTTGGAATATTGTATAAAAGCCAAGCCTCCTGGCCAGTCAGACACATTCTCTGAAGGTCATCTTTCCAGATAGACTGAGGACCGGGACTGGGTGGCGCTGGCGAACAAACGTATGTATCCATTGATTGTAGCCCTCTTCTCTTATTGTGATTGTATTATTGTTGTAACCCTCTTTTTAGTAAATAACTGTTGGTGGGTCAGATCCCAACATTTTACATACAATTGGTGTGGTGTTCCTTTCCTGCTAGGGGTTATAAAGTGTACTCTGCCTCACGTGTAGCTACACCGTGCTTACAGCGTGCTTACGCAACGTGTACGCATCTGTTAGGGGTTTCACACACACACGCTTAGCGATCGCAGCGGCATGAACAGATATATATTTAAGGTATTGCTTTTTCTTCCTGAAAGTAAATCAGACTTCACAATTGGGGGCTCTGTCCGGTTCTTCTCACTCTCTCAGACTTACAGGCCATACCAGACTTTGATCTATCAGCAAAGGGTGGAGACGCTTGTTAAATAACCTTGCATTGTGCTAAAACCAGTTTGTGCTGTTAGATCACGTCTGTTCTGTCTAGTCTAGAGATGTGCTGATGTAACCCAAAGGGCACAAAAAAAAGCGGTTTAAAATCTGTGTGCAAATTTTTTGGCGCGAAAATCGTACACAAAGCGTATAGATACTTTGCATACTCTCACATGTTGTTGCCATAGGTTTACAGTCATTATAGATCTGTGTGAAATTGGATACATTTGTTTGCTATATAGATATCTGAAAGTGTGTTAAGGGTGTAATTATGAAACACAAAACGCAGTTCTGGCCTAGTCATTTAGGTTTATATGGAAAAAAAATGTGTGTTGTGTTAATGAGCGATAGTAGTTTTATTGCTCACTTTTATCGAGATAGTGTGGTATATTAAATTGCGAACGCACATTAGTACACATGGTATGGAACATGAGGACAGCGTACAGAGGCATGCATGTGGCGTAGAGACATGCACGGTCGCGTGTTTACGCAAGGTTGCGTAGAGTTACGTGCACAAGATTTAACCACACGATAGCTGTTCAATTTAAGGTGGGATTACATTTAATACAATAGCACATAACTATCCGATTTCAAAAGCAGATTAAAATAATATTTTGTTTAAACTGTACTACCTCTGGGGTAATGTAATCAATCAAAGGGAGTGATATTTTCAGTACAGAAAAGAAAAACACTGTGTATTTGAGTGAGTGAAAGTAGGAGTGGATGTATTGAACCCTGTGGAAAAATCGGATTGTTGTGGAGGCCCGGCAGCGTAGAGGCCCGGCAGCGTATGGTTCGCTACCTTACGTGAATACATAGAGAAATACGCAAGTCGTGAGGAGACTTGCACAGGAGCATGATAGGGAATTGTGAATTGTGATAGAATTGTGAAATGAAGGTTTTTTGTTACGCTCCGGCTGAGGAGCGCAGCTTGTGAATTCGACTCCCGCGATCGTACGGCATATAGATAACAAGTATCTATAGGCCATGTGATTAAACCGCATGACAGCACAACGTGATACTATTGTGTCATACGCAGACGTGCTTGCATAAACAAAAAGGGGTTTTGCTGATTACGTCAGGAAATCTCCCTGGTGGAAGTCCTTTGGAAAGGGTGAGCAATAGTTATTGAAGTTTTCTATTTTTCAACCTACAAAAATTCCAGTAGAAATATAACGATAAGGAATTTTTCGCTGCCTCTCTCAGGAAAATATTCCAACAGAACCTCCACCGAAAGAAATTGCGGTTCTGTGAGGTCTGATAGGAGTCCTAAGTTGGGTACATCGCGATCCACTATTTACAGTGTATCGTAGTACTGGCCAGCGTGGGCAAGAGCGAGTGAAGAGCGCTAGGAGAACTTTCACCATCTGCTTGCATTGTGTATTTTGGTGTTTGTCGTAGAGGACCCACAATGGGAGCCAGTTGCTCAAGTGAGAGACGTTCAGCAGCCAGGGTTCAGGCAGGACAGCTACGGCCAAGAGGGTCAGCTCAGTTTATAATGTGTGGGAAATATGGTCCACACTCGGAAGCTTAGAGGTACTGCAGAATGTAGGTATTAGAATATGTCTGATGAAATCTAGAAAACAGAGGATCAGACATAACGACTGTTTAAAAATATGGCAATGAGAGGGGGAGATGCAAAGTGAACTGGCTCACACAGCCAGTTCCAAACCTGACAAGAATGTGAGTATGAGCACACCATTACTGACACAGGTCGAATGGGAGAAAATGGCTACAATCAATGGTGCATTGGCAAATGATGGGGACAGTCATGTAAAATGTATTAACCCTAACCCATGTATATTGTACCCTGTCCTAAGTTCTGTCCAAGGTCATAGGTCAGAGGAAGATGATGCATTCATCCTACTCTCAACCCTCACCCAGGCAGCCACCTTGCAGGAAACTCAGGTGGGCCCGGCCCAACCAACGAGAGCAGTGACGGTGTCTCCCACTGAAAGGACTGGTGAGATCACAGCCACCGGTAAGTGTGAGACTGTTCATTACACAGAGACAATAACACCTCACAGTGAGCAAATTAGGAATGGAATGGTTGTATTACATCCTGTCTTGGAAATAGTAACTCCCAATAGGAGGACCGATAGTCAGGGAATAACTCTCACCAGGAATAATGCAATGTATTGCCCGTGGACCAGATTATAGCTGCGGTCAATCATTTCAGAATTCCCCGATCCCCGGAAGCATTTAGCCAGATGTCAGAAGTATATCAAGGATCTGGGTAATGCCCATGAACCTGCAAACAAAGATTGTCGGACACTTTTGAAAGCGTGCCTACCCCCTAATATTGACACCCAAAAATTTATTATGGATTATAAATTAGAGTCAGACGGTCCTATGACTGACGAACACAATCAGGAGAACGTGGAACGAATTAACGTACATCTTGGACTGTATTTCCCTACTGCTGTTAAGTGGAGCAAAATTTTCTCCATAAGACAGAAGGACAGTGAAATGACATCTGAATATTTCCATAGGGCTTTGCAAATAATGGCTAGATACACTGGGGTATTGGATATAGGGAACGATGCGAATTACAGGGAGTTAGTTGTCTCTGTGCTAATGGACGGGCTCAATAAGGCATTGAGGGTCAGGGTGCAGACTTCTTTGCCTAATTGGAGAGGGGTCACAGTAGCTAATCTCAGAGAGTGCGCTATTGAACATCACAAGAATATCTCTAGACGCAGAGAACAACAGGAGGAGAGGTTGAGGACGGTAAGTATACAGGAGCATACAGGGAAGTCCCATCTGCCCAAACCACAGACCTCTGAGGGTAAGAAACGGTCAATAACATGTTATCTTTGCAAAAGGGAAGGGCATTTTGCCAGGGATTGTAGAAATAACGGGACACATAACGTATATAGACCCCCTAGACAAAGAACACGAGCCACATTATTGAACACATAGACGGGACCAAGGGACATATAGTAAGGATTCAAAAGCCATATAGAAAACACAGATTCGGCTAATGGGAAGAACAAAATAAATGCAACGTTACCTTTTGACAAAACTTGCTGAGGTTAAGATGGGGCCTCTATGATGCTAAACCTTTACTTCTTTCCCTATCAGAAGTGGCCCCTGACTAACGTAACAGAAACTTTGTTAAATATAATAAACATGTAGTGTGCTCCTGCTCAGGAGGTACAAAGTATGTTAGACACCCACAAAGACTAACGTTGCATTTTACTGTTCTAGATTCATGTCCGTCACAGGTAGAGGAAATTATCTCACAGATACCGGGTTCCCTATGAACTTAGGATGGACAGGACATTGGATTGATGGCTGGGATAGTCCCAGTAGTGATACAACAAACACAGATTTTTAAAGTGGAGTAGACCAAGTAGAGAATCACTTCCCCGTAGTGCCCAATCCAGTTGTCATTTTTTTTTTTAAATCTTCTTTACCTCTACAAACTTATCTGTTACCAACCTCTATGTCATTGTTCTTCACAGTTTCCTCTCCATCTCCTACGTTCACCTACAGGAGGGTGCAATACATGGACCCGATTACAGTTCAAACACCACATGCCTAATTGGTCCTTCAGAGTTCTGCCCAAACCCAGTATATCTCACCAGCACGATGGCACCAGTATGACTGCAGTGTGCCTTGTCATGCACAAAGGGTGGAGAATGAGAATACTGGTTAAGGGAAACTGTGTTCAGACACTGATGTGCATGATGGCGTGACAGCCTGATGGTGAACGCAAACCTGACATTTTCTTTTTTTTATTCCCCTCTCTTCTCTTTTCTAGAGATGGTTTTATTTCACACAACAAACACACAACAGTTAATTGAAATGCAAAATTTGTGTTCCATACAGGAAAAGGCGGTCTGGAAGGCGAAGGGATATGGTCAGGAGTACTCAGGACTTTGGACAGATGGACACGGTAAGCCAGAGGACCCCAGAGCATATCTCCCAAGCCTAGCTGAGGCGGCACACGGTCTGACTCATCTAGGTAAGGAAGGTATGTGCAAACTGGTAAGAGCCTACTGGAGTGCACCAGGGTTCTCTTCTCATTCAGGTAAGAAAGCAATGACTTGTCTTACTTGCTTGAGGAAGAATATTGGTAAGGCAATACCAACGGAGCCATCCCATATCCCTCCCACAGACGGACCTTTTCAGGTAATACAAATCGACTTCATACAGTTACCACCCTGTAGGAATTAAAAATATGTGTTAGTATGTACTGATGTGTTTTCAAATTGGGTAGAAGCATTCCCCGCTGCCACAAATACTGCTGTGTTCACTGTAAAGAAAATCATGCAGGAATTTGTGTGTAGATATGGTATCCCTAGAATGATTGAAAGTGATAGGGGTACCCATTTTACAGGTGAAGTCTTTCAGGTCATGTGCAAACTGATGGGTATTAATAGCAAGCTGCATACTCCATGCCGGCCACAGGCAAGTACGAAGGTGGAGTGAATGAACAGCACTATTAAGAATGAGCTGAGCAAAGTGATGGCTGAAACTGGATTGTTGTGGCCAGAGGCCTTACCATTAGCGTTGTACAGCATCAGAACCACTCCCAGGTCACCGCTTAACTTATCACCCTTCGAAGTTTTTTTTTGGTCGACAACCCCATGTAATGATAGACCCCCAGGATGATCTGAAGTGCAATAACGAAATAACTGTGCAATATTTGGTTAGGATGAGCCAGCAACTGAGAAATCAACAAAGGAATCTAAAACTGGCGATTCCTGACCTACCAAGCAGTAATTGTCATGACATTAAGCCGGGGGATTATGTGATGATTCGAAATTTTTTACGCTCAGGTTGCCTCGTAGACAAGTGGGAAGGACCGTATCAAGTTTTGTTGAACAGCACGACAGCACTAAAGGTTGCCGAGAGAGACTTGGGTCCACTCGTCCCACTGCAAGAAGGTTGCTGACCCGGAGAAAACTCGTGACAAAGAGCAAGGTGAGGAGAACCTCGTATCACTAGAGAATTTGTTCCGGGAAAGCTGAGAGGCAGGACTGTTGAACGGCACCTGAGAGCAGAGAACAACAAAATCAAGGAAGGTTGTCGTACCATTTTTCTTTTTTTCACCCCCCCCCACTGCATTTTTATTTTCTTTTTTCCCTTCTTATTTTTCTTTTTGCTCCTTAACAAAATGGATCTACCTCAAGAGACTGTATTTCGGGTTTTTCTGGTGACTGTTTTTGATCAGGACAATCTGTTTTTGTGAGGGTCCCAGAGACGTCGAGCAAGGATCTGAAATGGGTTCTGATGGCAAGTGCGGATTTGTAGGCTCTCAGGAGCAGCACATCACTCTAGTAAAGGCTGGTATCAGTAAGCGATCTGGTAGTCACGGAGCTCGGAGGCAATGTGAAGGGTTATTGTCTGATGAATATTGTATATGTAGGCATTGCAAGAACATAGTCAAAGATGGGTGCATCCAGAGATGTCAGTCAAACAGTAATATCGACATTGGCTGACATCCGTTGAGTGATTACCACTTATTAGTGGGTACAGTTTTAAACCAAACAGAATGTTGGCTGTGCTCACAGGTACCTCAAGGACAGAGTAAGTCAGGATTAGTGCCATACCCTTTAACAATAGATGAGGTACTCGAATTATGGGGTGGGAGACCAGTGGACAAGAAATTCAATATATCTAGGCCTCCTAGCTTGAAGCTCCACCAGTACCACGTAGATAGGTCACTGTTATGTTTTAATGTGTCCAATTTCCGGAAACCAGGAAATTGGGAAGTAATATGGAATAACCAGACAATGACCTTTTCACACAGAGCTGATAAGATACCTATCAACTCCGAACTTGTACACAAGATAGCCACCAGTGGGAAGTATTTTCGGTACAGGTACACGTGGGATCAAAACCATGTGGGTTGGAAAAGTATCGCAGGGGTATTGTGCCCACACCATCCAGCCCGATACTTGTACTGAACAAATGAGAGAACTAGGGATTGGTTTCTTTATAAGGAAGATATGTGATATGGTGTTGTTACATTTTGTCCCTTAAGTTCTCCCAGATGATGCCTATTTCATATGTGGGAGGAGAGCGTACAAGTGGCTTACCCCGAGCTCTGAAGGGTTGTGCTATATTGGGAGAGTACTACCAGAGGTCATGACCATAGCACACAACAAAATGAAAGACATTCACCACAACGCTCAGACTCCTTATGCTCATACCCATTATGAACACATCATCAAGAGACACCTCATAGATAGGGCAGAGCACGCAGCCTCTGATTTGATCCATGAATCCACCGGGATTCAAGTTCTTCTCGCATTAGACATCACCCGTACTGCCAGAGGAACTAGAAATTATAGGTATATCCATGCGCTAGCGAACTTGATAGATAATATCACTGAGATGTATGATGACACCTTCAGGTATACGGGCAGGGAGTTACAAGCCTATAAGAAGGAGCTGGTCCACCACAGAATGGTACTTAATTATGTTACGGCTGTGACAGGTGGGTACTGTATTACTCTGGCAACTCAATATGGTGTGAAGTGCTGTACGTATATTACGAACAGCACTGACGACCCCACGGAGATCATCGATCAAAAGATGGACAAGATCTTGCAGTTGAAGTGGGAGTTCCGACGGAAACACAACCTTACCTTGACGGCTGTGGGTAATGAATTGACCGGCTGGGCCCCATGGTTGAACCCACTCAAATGGTTTTCTGGATTAGAAGAGTGGGCTCAGAATGTAATTGCAAGTATAGGAAAGTTTCTCCTTTATATCCTGGGTGTCGTCATAATTATTGGTTTGATATTCAGGTGTGTTCGAATTCTGACGCAGTGCAAACACAGCACAAATGTAATGAGTCTAAGGAGCAAGGGCGTTGTTACAGCAGCAGATTTGATTTATGATCCATCCGTAGAGACAGTGTTATGATAAGGATTGCAAATGAATTTCATGGCCTGTTTCTTTCACCATTTTTCTCTGTTTCCCCCTCTACCCAGAAACATCCAACCGGAAAAGATGTCAACCATGCTCAATTTTATGTGAATGTTTTTTTTTTATATGTGTCTTACCTTCATCTCTGCAACCTCCAGTTAATGGCACACATAGTCGACAGGTGTTATCCACATATAGTAGCACTCACATATGTTTCCCCTCCATATATCATCAGATAAATGTACTCCCCATTTGTTGGTATAAGAAGCCAAAAGGGTGAGGGTTAAAAGCCCTTGCCCGAAAAAAGCTCTGTAGTGTTTGTTTGCCCATGTACAGACCCTTAATACGGGATGAGAAGGATTTAATGTAAACTTTGCAATACCTCGAAGCTTACTTAGAACATATACGGCACGATGATACATGCCCCTCAGACATTGATTCATACATACATGCTTTTTCCTATCCCACTAGGCTACACGTTTCCTACCTACAACCCTCTCCCGGTCATCCAAACTTTGTATATATTATATAGATAATATTTTCAGTTTTATTAGTTAAGTGTGGCAGTTATTGTTGACTGCCAAAGGGTGGACTGTCGAAGTCGAAAACATTATAGCCACATGTATCACGTGCAAACACCATTCAGAGTGGCCTCTGTGCGATTGCGTACCAGCCGTGCGTGCGCAAACCCGGACGCTGCGTACATTGGCTCATGAAGCCCTGTGTATTAGCACGTGTTATGAGTAAATACGGTAACATACGCATTCGCATAGAAAAGCCACAAAAGCCATATTCAATATTTTATCCATATAGTGCATAATTCACACACAGTTTGTACATTCTTCAATAAGCAAGTTACTGTGCACACACAAATTAATCAAACCACTCATACGCATAGAAAGGTGATTCTTCCAGAAACTCAAGCACGAACAGTGCCTTGAATGTATCAGACTGACTTGTTTACGCAAAGCTTTGTAATCATGGAACATGGACCCTGATCTATGAAGAAGGCAAATGCCTTTGGTTGCCCCCATTGTTTTAAAGTGTACATTAAGACAACAGATACTGGACTGTCATTGTTTTACTAGAAGCCAGGACAAACAAGAAGACAATATCCTACACAAAACACAAGCCTTGCTTGTACAATAACTTGAAAAATCACTAAATAGCTGACAAATTACATACCAGACATTTAGATATCAGAGGTATAACATTTATAGTCTAAACTCATGGAAAAATATAAATATTTCATAACTAATTGTAATAGCAGGAATGTATATATATGTGTGTGTGTGTGTGTGTGTGTGTGTGTGTGTGTGTGTGTGTGTGTGTGTGTGTGTGTGTGTGTGTGTTTCTGTGTGTGTATGTATGTATGTATGTATGTATGTATGTATATATATATCTCAAGGATGGAAATGGATAAACATATCATGTGTGGGATCATATTGTTCAGGGTCACATAAGCAGTAATCCGGTGTGTATGAGGATATTGTCGCATATTACAGCAATAAGTTATTAGTAATACCGGATTTATGTATGATTAATGTGGCGGGTTTAACTGGTCTTGGGGTGGGAACACAGATGTAAACAACAGTAATCACATCTCAAGACTTAGCCATCGCCCACCACTTGAGCTGACCAATGATCCCCAGTGCACAGGATATGTCCCACCCCAGAACCAATGGAAGAAGAGCATACAGTTTCTATTGTTTCATGCTTTGGAATATTGTATAAAAGCCAAGCTTCTTGGCCGGTCAGACACATTCTCTGAAGGTCATCTTTCCAGATATAGCAAATACTGGGCGCTGATAATAATTACAATGATGTTGAATATCAAATGATTAGGACTGCTGCTTCACCCAGAGGTCACTGTCAACCTCACAAACAGATACAAAAAGGTATATACAAAATAATGAAGCGCTGTCCCAATCAATATAAATTTAAAACATATAACATTTATTTTACAATTACAAGACAAACATAAATCACACGGCCGGTGTCTATTCTAATATCACTTAAAACATATATAATATATATAATATATAATGTAGCCACTCCGGAATAATTATGCTTAATTGATGGGCTAAATGTTAGTAACCATTAGCATGCCATAATGGAAAGTAGAGAGAGTTTAAAAACATCAAACTTTTTCAGCTGGTAATTTGATGATAATTCAAGCTTGAAATTTGTTAGTAGCAAGCGTATTAGTGCAGAAAACTCCTTGCTCAATTGTATCAACTGCAGACAGCTTGTAATATACTTATCAGTCCAGCGTGGCCACGCTAATCAAGCAGCAACTCGGCGTGTCTTCAGACCGGGATGTAATTAACCGGGGTGACGTCTCACTCCTGTGCTCCAAACACATTATTGTCATAATGGGCTTTTTCATACTATGGCCAACACCTGTCTCCACTGGTGCCTTATTTAAACAAACCACATCATCATCAGAATCCTCATTGTCAACTTCCTCCGCAGTGTCAGCTACACCCATATCCTACACATCCTGGTGTACTTCTACAGTGACATTCTCAATATCAGCAACTGGACTGGCGGTGCTCCTACTAGCACTTGCAGGGGGCATGAAAATGGTGGTAGGAACCTCCTCTTCCCATACATTGTTGTGAAGGTCAGACCTAGACATCACAACTGCAGACAGTGCCATCACCCCTGTATTTTCACAACACTCCTGTAAATTTACAGCATACAAGACAGGGCCAGTGTACATTGATTTTCACTGCACCCTAGAATAATTACAGCATACAAGACAGGGCCAGTGTACGTTGATTTTTACTGCACCCTAGAATTATTACAGCATGCAAGACAGGGCCAGTGTACATTGATTTTACAGCATACAGCAGTGTGCTTTTAATTTTTAACAACTGCACCCCTGAATATTTACAACATACAGGGCCAGCAGCACCCATATATTTTTCATAGCATATAGCAGTGTGCTTTTAATTTTTAACAACTGCACCCCTGAATTTTTACAACATACAGGGCCAGGGTAATGTTATTTGAACAGCAACACCCCTATATTTTACAGCATACAGCAGTGTGCTTTTAATTTTTAACAACTGCACCCCTGAATTTTTACAACATACAAGGCAAGTGTAATGTTATTTTAACAGCAACACCCCTATATTTTACAGCATACACCAGTGTGCTTTTAATTTTTAACAACTGCACCCCTGAATTTTTATAGCATACAGGGTCAGTGTAATGTTATTTGAACAGCAGTACCACACTATTTTACAGCATACAGGAGCAGTGTGCTTTTAATTTTTAACAACTGCACCTTTGAATTTTTACAACATACATGGCCAGCAGCACCCCTACATTTTAAAGCATACAGGAGCAGTGTTCTTTTCATTTTTAACAACTGCATCCCTGAATCTTTACAACATACAGGGCCAGCAGCACCCTTATATTTTCCAGCATACAGGAGGACAGTGCCCCTGCACCCTGTACCACACAGTTACAGCCAGGACAGCAATACCCATGTACAGCTTCAGCACATGAAACACCAGTGACAGCCAGTGACCCGCAAAGGGCTCTTTTGTGCTCACCCCACTGCCAGGATATCATAGTACATTGAGTAGCCTCAATGTGCGAAAACTCCTCTCCTCTAACCTAAGCGAGTGACCACGTGTCCTCTGTGCTGATCTTATAGAAAACAGGTCCCTCCCAAGCTCTGTGTATTGACCCCTTATATATTTGTAGATGGTGATCATGTCCCCTCTTAGTCTCCTCTTTTCCAATGTAAACATGTCTAGCCTTGCAAGACTTTCCTCATATTCCAGCATCTCCATGCCCTTGATTAGTTTGGATGCCGCCTCTGAACCTTTTCTAGCTTTAGCATATCCTTTTTGTAATATGGTGCCCAAAATTGCACACAGTATTCAAGATGTGGCCTCACTAGTGATTTATATAATGGGAGTATAATACTCTCGTCCGTTGCATCAATGCATGTTAATATCTTATTAGCTTTCTTTGCTGCAGTCCTACTTTGGTTACTGCTGCTTAATTTGTTATCTATGTGAACCCCTAAGTTTTTTCCAGTAGAGAATACCCTAGTATTACCTCATAGGGTGTAGTATGGTATGCCGGCGGTCGGGCTCCCGGCGACAAGCATACCGGCGCTGGAAGCCTGACTGCCGTCATACCAACAGCGTGGCGAGTGCAAATGAGTCCCTTGCCGGCTCGCTGCGCTCGCCACGCTGCGGGCACGGTGGCGCACTATGCGCACCACACTATTTATTCTCCCTGCAGGGGGTCGTGGACCCCCACAAGGGAGAAAAACTGTTGGTATGCCAGCTGTCGGTATGCTGGCTGTTGGGATTCCGGCGCCGGTATACTGTGCGCCGGGATAACAACAGTCGGCAACCTGAAGACCACCCACCTCATTTAGTATGTAGGTGTAATTTTTGGTCTTGCCCCCACAGTGCATTACCTTACACTTGTCTGTGTTGAATCTCATTCTCCATTTTGCTGCCCATGCTTCCAGTTTAGTTAAGTCGTTCTGAAGAGACTCAGCATCCCCCTCTGTATTTATAACCTTACACAATTTGGTATCGTCTGCGAAAATTGACACCATGCTCTCTAGACCTACTGTTAGGTCGTTGATGAAAATGTTGAATAAAAGTGGTTCAAGTACAGACCCTTGTGGCACACCACTTAGTACTTTAGTCCAATTTGAAAATGATCCATTGACCACAACCTGCTGCTCCCTATTATCTAACCAATTACTGACCCAAGTGCTTTTTGTGCTCCCTAGCCCTATTTCTTGTAGCTTATAGATAAGACGCTTGTGTGGAACAGTGTCGAAAGCTATGGCAAAGTCTGAAAAGATTACATCCACCTCCTTACCCTGATCAAGGTTCACACTTACTGTTTCATACAAGCCAAGTAAGTTGGTTTGACATGATCTGTCCTTCACAAATCCATGTTGGTTCCTTGTAATGACCTTATTTGCTTCAAGGAACTTTTGAATACTATCCCTTAAAATACCTTCCAATACTTTCCCCACTATAGATGTAAGACTAACTGGTCTATAGTTACCTGGTTCAGCTTTGCTCTTCTATTTGAATATCGGCACTAACTCCGCTATACGCCAGTCTTTGGGAACCATAACTGATTTAATCGAATCCATGAAGATCAAAAATAGAGGTCTTGCTAGTTCAGCGTGCAACTCCATAAGACGTCTTCGGTGAATTCCATCTGAACCAGGTGACTTATTAATCTTTCACTTTTTTAATCTGTCACAGACTACCTCCTCACATAAATAAGCATTTAGCAGTGGGACATTATCTTTGTTGAGATTTTGTGTTAGACCCAACATTTGGTCCTCTCTGGTAAATACCGTTGAAAAAACTTGTTTAGTTTGTTTGCTATGTCATTATAATTTTTTATTAAGACTCCCCTCTTGTCCTTTAAAGGGCCTATACTCTCCTTCTTTAGTCTCTTGCTGTTGATGTACTTTAAGGAAAAATTGGGATTCACTTTGCTTTCCTTTGCTACTAGTTTTTCAGTTTCTTCTGTAGCTGCTCTTATTCCTTTTTTGCATATTTTTTTACAGTCCTTATAGTGCTGGAATAACTCAGCATCCCCCTCAGATTTGTATTTTTTAAATGCTCGTCTTTTTTTGTCCATTAATTCCTTTATATTTTTGTTAAACCACATTGGTTTGGGATTTTTATTCCTTTTTTTGCTGCTGGTGGGAATAAATTTATGAGTATTATTAATTAGCAGTGATTTTAATACACCCCATTTCTCTGTAGTATTTTTTCCTTGAAACAGAATTTCCCATTCAATGTCCCTTAACGCTTCCTTCATCATGTCAAAGTTGGCTTTGCTAAAGTTTAGAGTCCTAGTTGAGCCAGTATAGGACTGCTTATGAAAACTGATATTGAATGTGACCATATTGTGGTCGCTGGTACCTATGGGCTCTCCTACTTCAATATTTGATACCAATTCCCCATTGTTAGTTAATACCAGGTCTAAGATTGCATTGTACCTAGTTGGTTCCTTGATTAATTTAACTAAGTAATTATCATTTAGCGTGTTTAAAAACATATTGCCCCTAGCAGTATTACATGAATTGATTTTCCAGTTTATCTCGGGATAGTTAAAGTCTCCCATCACTACTATGTCTCCTACTCCTGCTGCTCTTTCAATTTGATTCAGTAACAATTTCTCGTCAGACACATTAATAACAGGCGGCCTGTAGCATAACCCCAATAATAACTTCTTTATTCCTTTACCCCCGCATGCAATTTCTACCCATAACATATCAATAGTATTTGCAGTCCCTTCTTGAATATCTTCCCATATAACAGCTTTTAGAGATGGCTTTACATAAAGACATACCCCTCCACCCTGTTTATTTAGTCTGTCTCTACTGTACAGCATGTAACCCTCTAGATTGGCTGTCCAATCGTAAGATTCATCCCACCACGTTTCAGTAATGCTGATAATATCATATTCCTTGCTAGCTGCGAGGATTTCAAGTTCCCCTTTTTTTACCTGTAAGGCTTCTAGCATTTACATACATACAATTGAGATATGTATTTCCCCTTATGGTAGGGACATCATAATTCTTATGCAGCAAAGATGACCCATGATCGTCATTGGATACTGTTATTCTAAAACCCTTTTTAGTTCCCATGTTACTACCCTTGCCGTCTGCTCTATTCCTCCCCCCTACTCCTCCCCCGTTTTGTTCACTAACGCCACCCCTGCTATTCTTACTGAATGACCCGTGATTTCTTGCTAAACCCTCCCCCCAGACACCTAGTTTAAAATCTCCTTCAACCTTCTAACCATCCTTCCCCCCAGCACCGCTGCCCTCTCCACATTCAGGTGCAATTCATCACGACAAAAAAGATGGCGCCTGACTGAGAAGTCCGCCCAGTGTTCTAGGAACACAAACCCTTCTTTCCTGCACCAATCCCTAAGCCACACATTTACCTCCCTAATCTCCCTCTGTCTCCCTGGGCTAGCGCGTGGCATGGGTAATAATTCGGAGAATATTACCTTAGATGTCTTTGCCTTAAGTTTCTTGCCTAATTCCCTATAGTCTTTCTTAAGGACATCCCACCTTCCACTAACTTTGTCATTGGTGCCAACGTGCACCAAGACCGCTGGATCCTTCCCAGCCCCTCCCAAAAATCTATCTACCCGGTCCATGATGTGCCGCACCCGAGCACCCGGGAGACAGCAGACCGTACGGTGATCACGGTCTCGGTAACAGATTGCCCTATCTGTCTTCCTTATAATGGAATCCCCTACCACCACAATCTGACTAGATATCTTACTAACTTTTGTCCCAACTGCGTCAGAGAGACCACTCCTCTGGTTGCTAGATGGAACAGTCTCCTCCGGCGCCATCATTTCCTCCGATTCCTCGTCCAGTCGTGCAAATTTATTCGGGTTTGATAGTTCAGAGATGTCGAGCCTCTCCCCCTTTTTCTTCCTTCTAACTGTGACCCAGCTAACTGCCTGGTCATCCTCATCTACCAGTGACCCCTCCCTGAACTCCTCCACCTTTCTATCTAAACTACATTCAAGAATGTGACTCTCCCTCAGTCGCGTAACTGTTTGCTCTAGATCAGTTACCTGTGCTTCCAGGGCAACCGTTCACAAACACCTCATGCAGATGTACTCACACTGGGACAGTTGCTCCAGGTGCGCATACATCTTGCACAACATGCACTGGGTGAAATCCTCAATCCCAGCCACATCCATATTTTTGTAAGTTCTAACTCCCTGTTACCCAAGTAGAAATAGAGAAGCAAAACAATCTAGGCAAAACACTCACTATACAATAATAAAGTTGGGCTTTTACTTATCTATCCTTTGCGTCCCCTAATCCTTCGCTTTTATGCAGCAGTAGTCACCGGTTCCTTCGCTTTTATTCATCAGTCTCCGTCCCCTTCTGTCCTATCCTCTGATGTTTGCAGCAGCAGTCTTCTGTGCAGCTCAGCAGTGGATTCAGACCCCGCAGGCCGATTGTGGGTCCCTGGTAGTACCTGCTGGCAGCAGCAGTATGCTCTTTCCCCACCGGCAGCGTATCTGGGCAGTACCTAGTATGCTCACACACAAAATAGAACAAAAACAAAGACAGAAACAAAGGCAGCCCCATACCCTCAAAGTATCTGCCCCTCACACACACACACACACACACACACACGCAACAATCACAGCCCCTCTGCTACTCCAAGTTAGAGACCCTCTCACTCACTCACAATGTCAGCCCCTTGCAGCCTCACCAGAGACTTAATGGTATTGCAAATGTTTATGTTCCTGATTGCGTATTATAAAACTCACCTTTTTCTGTATTCTAACTCACCTGCTGCTGTTTCAAACTCACTATTCACTTAAAAAGCCAAGCTTCACTTTACAATGCAAGCTTCTCACAATGAGCTAAATAGGTTTATATAATTATTTTTTAAGTTTTCTTATTCACATTTACATATACAGTATACAGTAGGCAGAGTAGAGTCACAATCCACTGCTCAGTCCATTAGGAGAATATTGGATACTGAAAGGTTTCATACATCTGAAATTACTGGATTGGTGAGCTGTCACGTGTTTACTTTATACATCATGTCATGTATCTGTCCTTATTTGCAATATTCAGTATACATGTAGATTCCCCATGTGTTGTGAAAGCAAATATAGGTATGAAAACCTCATTATTTGTATGTCAAGTAAAAACCAGATTAGCAGAAAAAGCAACGATATTGCTAAAAGTAGTATTAAACAAGCAACAAAACCAGCAACAAAAATAACACATTCTGTGTAATATATATCAGGAGTGAAGTCATTAAGTCTGAGGCATACAAGTACTACAAAGGTAGAAGATCACTATCTACAGACTCTGAAGTCTCAACTTAAAACAAATTAAAATATATAGATGCAGTTCAGCCAGTTCAGTAGCTATAAAAAGAACTGTACTTTCTGAAACAAGTAAGCTGAACGTTAGACATACAGACTAGTACTGTACTTTGGACCAGCATGACTTTTTTAAACACAAATGCTCTATTGGTTTTCCACATGATATTTCTCATGACAGGCTCAGCTGGAAGCCTCTTTATTCTGAGCGTTCACTTCCTAGACTGGCTTAAAACCCGTAAACTCAACTCTTGTGATCTTATCCTCAATTGCATTGTGGTATTTAATCTTTTACTCCAGGGAACAATTGCATTCAACCAGATCTGCATCTACATGTTTGCCGAATTCTTAATTCAAGTCTGGGTTGTCAATTCTGTGATAGCTCTCATGTGTTCAATCTCATTCTCCAGCCTCTGGTGCTCCACCTGCCTGTGCTTTTACTACTGTGTGAAGATCATCAATAGCAATGGAGCATTTTTCTTCAAACTCAAGACAAAGCTTCCAAGAATGATGCCCTGGCTGCTAGTTTTATCCGTCGCTATATCTTGGGCTGCTGGACTGCCAGCCTACTGGGACTTATACCAATATTTTGATGTTACATTTTCTTCTTTTAATATGACAAGGAACATGTCGTCGATTCATATGAAATTTAAGAGCAAATGCAATTGTCTCTTTCAAATTTACATGTCATTATCCGCTGTGGCGATTTTTATCATCTCTATCACAGCCGGGGCCATTATCACCTCTCTTTGCAAGCACATCATGCAAATTAAGAAGAACAATGAAGGTTTCAGGACTGGAAAGATCTCTTCCCATGTAACAGCTGCTAGAACTGTGACTTCTCTCCTTATACTTTTTTTCATTTTCTACGGCTCTATGAATATTTTATATAATGAAGCACAAGATACTGAGAGTTTAATATTTGTTGTATCTTGTCTTGTGTGTTCCAGTTTTGCAACAGTAAATGCCATTATTTTAATTAGTGGAAATAGAAAGCTGTCTAACATGTGCAGATATCTCTTTAGTATGAAATCTGCTGCTAGTAATACTGATGTCACTGTTACTACTAATTAGGTATCTGCCTGCTTTATTTATTACTTATGCTCATTGTCTTCTGACACATAAGTATTTCACCCACTAGGTTGTTATATTGTGTAAGCAATAACATTTGACATCTTGCTGTATCATAGTACATAACTTGATAAAGGCAACCACTGTAAAAAGCCAGTAAGGTTAGCTAATACTAATTAAACTATTTACATTTTCATATTATGTCCTTCCTTTGTATTCTCCTCACCAGAGATATCTAGATCATTTCTCTGCTATGATAAACCACTACTGTTCTTTTTTACTCTACTAGAATACTGTATTGTCACATTTTGTTAACAGATCATTTTGCTTAAATAAAAAGATCTATGTAAACATTCTATCTTAATTTATAGTAGCAGGTATAGCAAACATGTTATTTTGAGACACTTTGCAAATGCTAATGTTCATTGTGTATCCTTTAATCTGATTATCATCCTGAGAGAATATAGGGCCTAATTCAGACCTGATCGCTGCTGTGCTTTTTGGCACAGCAGCGATCAGGTCTGAACTGCGCATGCGTCAGTGCCGCAGTGCGCCAGCGCATGCCAAACAGCCGATGGCCATCTCAGCCTTGCGATTGCCTCTGCCTGATTGACAGGCAGAGGTGGTTGCTGGGCGGGAGGGGGTGGGCCGGCGACATATGGCCGCCATTTTAAGGGCACGGTATGGGCAACGCAGGCATGCCCAGACCGTGAGGGGGGGGCGGGCCACGGCAGCTGCGTGACATCACACGCAGCCCCTGCGACCTGGAGGATGATGGATAGCTCCCTGCCAGCGCACAGAAGCTGTGCTGGTAGGGAGCTACCCGTCAAGTACAAAAGCATAGCCGCTGTGCAATGCTTTTGTACTTGTGCGGCGGGGGTGGGGGGGTGGGTCTGACATGCAAGGCAGACTAGCCCCATGCTGAGCGTCCACCCGCATGTCAGAGTAAATTATCGTAGCTGTGCAAAATTTTGCACGGCTACGATCAACTCTGAATTAGGCCCATAGAGAGTAAATTGCTTACATCAGAATGGGCACAAATATTAAACAATAATAATTATCAAAGTTTCCTAAAATATTTGCTGGGGTTTTTTCTTCATTTTTGCCATAAGCGCTACTAAATGTAAGATTGAGCAAGCAAATCAATTTTATTTATCACTTTAAATTGATGGGATTGTGATTGAGAGGACCAATCACATGGTACAATCAAAAGGTTAGAGACTGATCTTTATGTTAATCTTGCTCAAACCCTCAGTTTTCAGCTGAGTCTTCAAAAACAATGATGAGGCTGCTGTTAGGGGAAAGGGCAAATTAGTAACACTTTTTCTGTCTTTGTAATGCATTCGTGGGATATGAAACAAATATAAGGTGTTTCTCTGTTTCAATATTGTCAAATATATTTACCTCACTGAACTACTATGCACCATACAACTGTCAATGGGGATAGTTCTACAAGAACCTGCACTGATAGTTATTGAAGAGATGGCACAGTGAAGACCAAACAGAGCATCACAATACATACAGTATGCAGGCCTCTGCCCCTGATCTGAATATCAGAACAGAAGATACAGAGATCACACTGACAAATTGTCATGTCTCTGGGGTTTTGTGAATCCGGACTTGCGGTTTGAGGTTCGGTATCGGTGGATTTAGTCAGGATCAGCCGAGCAGGCTGATAAAGGTCTTTTTCATAAGTCCTCTCAGGAGATTTCTCTGATGCTGTAGTTGCACTCATTTGGGCGGATGAATCAGCAGAACCAGTTTGCCTGTGAACGAACGCCTGGCGGATTCCCGGATCAGGAGGACTGGAGGCAGGAATCAACTGAGGCTCACTCGGAGAGAAGATGCCCCAGAGGACAGGCAGGTGTTGAGAGGTTATCCGGGTGAATCTTAGGAATCTGGATACTTTGGAAGTGATGCTGTGGAGCACAGATTAACTAGCACACACAAGCTGTGTGAGAGACATTGCACTGGCGATTTCTTACCCAGAAATCCCCAGATTTATACCTGCAGCCAGTTTCTCATTGGTTTTGCATACCTTGTAGGTCACTGGATGATTTTGGCCAGCTGACCCCTCCCAAGATGGCGGAGTCCATCCCGGACCTCTGCAGCTGAAAGCTGCATCACGCTTGCTGCGTCCTCTCCTCCCAGATATGCCTGCCAGTTGTGCTCATCAGCAGCAGCCCACACCCCCACTGTAGGGACCACGCCAGAGCATCCGGACAGATAAGTACCGGCACTCCCTGAGCCCGACCCGCCGGACTGTGATATTACTCTCCCTTTTAGGGATGGGCACTAGACAGCCACTAGGCTTGCTGGGATTCTCTTCATGGAACTTGCGAAACAAAGTGGGAGTATGAACGTCTGAAGAATCCTCCCAGGAACGCTCCTCAGGACCATGGGGGTGATTCTGACCCGATCGCATGCTGCAGTTTATCGCAGCGCAGTGATCAGGTCGGAATTCCGCATGCAGCGCCGCCGCAGTGCACTGGCGCTTGCCAGATGGCCGCTGGCCAGGGGGGGACGAAACAGCGGCGTTTGGCCGGACTGAGCTGGAGGCTGGCCGCAGCAGCTGCGTGACGTCACACACAGCCACTGCGGCCCAGGGAGCGATGAGTAGCTCCCGGCCAGCACACTAAAGCTGCGCTGGTCGGGAGCTACTCTTGAAGTGCAAAGGCATTGCCGCTGTGCGATGCCTTTGCACTTCTGCGGTGGGGGGGGCGGCGGCACTGACATGCAGGGCGGCATAGCCCTGTGCTGAGCGTCCCCTCGCATGTCAGTGTGAATGATCGTAGCTGTTCTAAATTTGGCACAGCTACGATCATCTCAGAATGACCCCCCATAACCCTTCCAATCCAGAAGATATTGTAGATGTCCATGTCTTATTCGGGAGTCAAGGATCCTCTTGATCTCGAATTCAATGCCCCACTCTGTGACAACTTTTGGAGAGTGAGGAAGGATTTTACAAAACTTATTTAACACTAATGGCTTCAGGAGCGAAATATGGAAGGTTGGAAAAACTCTCAGGTAAGGAGGTAACTTGAGCCTGTATGTTACTGGATTGACCACATGTTCCACAGAGAAGGGTCCAATGTAGCGAGGAGAGAATTTCATAGATGGAACTCGTAACCTCAAGTTATGCGTGGAGAGCCAGACTCGATCTCCAACTACTAATTTAGGCATCACTCTCCTCTTTTCATCTGCCCAAAATGTATAATGGGTAGAAGCTTTTTGCAGGTTTTTGTGAACCTTCCTCCAAATTCCAGAAATTCTGAACCGCAGGAAGATCTAGAACAGGTAAATCCAAAAACTGAGGAACTCAGGAATGAAAGCCATATATGGTATAAAAGGGAGTATGCCTGTAGAAGAGTGGTAGGAGTTGTTGTAAGCAAACTCTGCCCAAGGTAGTAATTCAAGCCAGTCATCTTAGAGGACGAAACATTGATTCTGAGGAACATCTCCAAGTCTTGGTTGACTCTCGCCATACTTCCATTGGTCTTAGGATGGTATGCCATTGAGAATTTTAGTTGAACTCGTAGAGCAGCACAGAGAGCCCTCCAAAATCTAGCTATAAACTGAACTCCCCGGTCTGAGATGATTTCGGTCAGAAGACCATGAGACTTGAAGATCTCAGCAATGAAGAGCTGGGCTAACTCGGGAGCAGTGGGAAGGTCCTTGAGGGGCAAAAAATGGGCCATCTTAGAAAAGCGGTCGATGACTACCCAAATAGTAGTGAATCCTTTAGAAGAGGGTAAATCATTGATGAAGACCATAGAGAGATGAGTCCATGGCATTTTTGGAATGAATAGAGATGTTAGCTTCCCTGCAGGCTGAAGACGATGGACTTTATGCTGAGCACATTTGGTAAAGGAGGCTAAGAAGGAGGAAACATCCAGTTTTAATGAAAGCCACCAATAGGAACGTTGGACTGTCTTGTGAACTCCAGCATGTCCAGAGAACTGAGAAGTATGAGCCCAGGTTAGTAATTTCTTCCGAAGGTGAAGAGGAATAAACACCTTTCCCACCGGCGGTTGAAGTTTCGTGGAACCGAAGTTCCGAGTCTCCAATACAGAGAAGGAGAATCTTCCGAATCTTCAGAGGAATAGGAACGAGAGAGAGCGTCCACCTTTTGGTTTTGGGAACCAGGTCTGAAGGTTACAGTGAAGTTAAATCTTGAGGAGAACATCGCCCACCAGGCTAAACGAGGATTCAAACATTGAATATTCCTGATAAAAATCAAATTTTTGGGACCAGTAGATACCGCCACTCTTTCATTGCCAATTTGACGGTTAGCCGTTCTTGCTCTTCAATTGTGTAGTTCCTTTCCGCTTGAAGGAACTTTTTGGAAAAGAACCCGCAAGGATGCAGTTTGTTGTCATCTAGACGTTGGGAGAGAACTGCACCCACAGCGTCAGCAGAAGTGTCAACCTCCAAAATGAAAGCTTTATTGACATCGGGTTACCTTAAAACTGGAGCTGTAGTAAATGCCTGCTTTAGACGTTGGAAAACTGCATCTGCAGATGATGATCACTCTCTAGGGTTAGCCTCTTTTCTGGTGAGAGCAGTGATAGGAGCCACTATAGAGGAAAACCCCTTGATAAATCTTCGGTAGAAAATTGCGAAGCCCAAAAAACATTGTATTGCCTTGATGGTGGTGGGTTTGGGCCAGTTAAGAACAGCTTGTACCTTGGCTGGATCCATTTCTAACCCCGAACCGGATATGATGTAACCCAAGAAGGGCATAGAGGGTTGTTCAAAGAGACATTTTTCCAACTTGCAGTACAGATGATGTTGTCGAAGTCTCCGTAGCACTCTTGAACTTGAGAACAGTGATCCTTCAGATTGGCTGAGAATATTAAGATGTCATCAAGGTAGACAACAATGGACCTATAGAGTAAATTCCTGAAAATGTAATTTACAAAATTTTAGAAAACAGCTGGTGCGTTGCTAGGGCTGAAGGGCATAACTAAATACTCAAAGTGCCAATCTTGAGTGTTGAATTCCGTTTTCCATTCATCACCCACTCTGATCAGAATCAAATTATATGCTCCCCTGAGATCCAACTTGATGAAGACAGAAGCTCCTTTAACCCGATCAAATAATTCTGAGATCAAGGGCAACGGGTAACGGTTCTTTACCGTTATGTTGTTCAGACCCCGGTAGTTGATGAAGGGACGGAGTCCGCCATCAAAAGAACCCCGCACCAGCTGGAGATGTGGGGGTAAATTTACTAAGGTGGGAGATTTTTAGAACTGGTGATGTTGCCCATAGCAACCAATCAGATTATATCTATTATCTGCTAGAAGCAACTAGATAAATGGTAAGTAGAATCTGATTGGTTGCCATGGGCAACATCACCAGTTCTAAAAATATCCCACCTTAGTAAATTTACCCCGAGGGCCGAATGAATCCTCTAGCTAAGTTTTCTCTGATGTACACCGAAATAGACTCAGTTTCGGGAGCTGAAAGAGGATAGATCCGCCCCCTAGGAGGAGTCTTTCCCTGAACCAGATCACTTGGCTAATACCAGGGTCTGTGAGGCGGTAGGACCTCTGCTGCTTGTTTGCTGAGTTGGCTTTTATTCACAGGTTTAACACAAGTAAGACAGGATTGGGTACAAGACTCTCCCCAAGCCAGGATTCACATATTCACCCAATCAATTCTTGGGTTGTGCTTCTGAAACCAGGGATGTCCCAAAACAATTTTATGAGTAGCTTTCGGAATAACTAAGAAATTAAGTAACTCTTTATGGAGAGCTCCTATACATAACAGAAGAGGAAGGGTCTGGTGGGTAACTACCCCACTGGAGATTCGACTGCCATCTACAGCGGAGAGGGTAATCGGACGGGAAAGTTCAACAGTAGGAATCCGTAGTTGCTGTACCACATCTGCCGTGATAAAGTTCTCAGCGGCTCCTGAATCTAGGAGAGAGAAAAGATCTTTAGAACCTTGTGGCAGTCCCAAGGAAACCTCTAGGACTGGTTCAAAATGGAATGGAGACAAAATCATCACTCCTAACCTAGTGTCTCCACTGCTGGTTAGGAGAGTTAGTTTCCCGGACGCTGGGTGCAGGAGGCTACCAGATGACCAGAAGCTCCACAGTAAAGGCAAAAGTTCTACCTACGCCTCCTCTGACGTTCCTCTGGAGTGAGACGAACCCTATTGATCTGCATAGGTTCATCCTGAGACACTTCAGCTGGAGAACTCAAAGAACAAGGCGGAGGAGGACAGAACCTTGGACGTTCACTGCGATTCTTCTTTATCTGACGCTCTCTTAAACGGAGATCCACTTTGGTGCAAAGGGAAATCAGGTCATCTAGTTTAGGCGGAAGGTCTCGGGTAGCCAATTCGTCCTTGATTTTATCAGACAGGCCATTCCAGAAGGCAGATTCTAGCATGTCCTCATTCCACCGAATTTCCAAAGCAAAGGTCTAAAACTGTATTACATATTGACAAACCGACCAGTTCCCCTGCCAGAGATGCATTATCTCAAACGATGCCAACGTAGTTCTTCTGGGCTCATTGAAAATCTTTCGGAAAGTAATGAGGAATTCAGAATAATTGGCGAGCAGAGGGTCGGCTCTCTCCCACAGGGATGACACCCAATCCAGCGCTGAACCAGCCTAGAGGGAGACAATGGGGGTTATTCCGAGTTGATCGTAGCTGTGCAAAATTTTGCACAGCTACGATCGTTAACTCAGACATGCGGGGGGACGCCCAGCACAGGGCTAGTCCACCCCGCATGTCAGTGCCGCCCCCCCCCCCCCCACGCACAAATACAAAAGCATCGCACAGAGGTGATGCCTCTCTATTTGAGGAGTAACTCCTCAGCACAGGGCTAGTCCACCCCGCATGTCAGTGCCGCCCCCCCCCCCCCCCGCACAAATACAAAAGCAGCGCACAGAGGCGATGCCTCTGTATTTGAGGAGTAACTCCCGGCCAGCGCAGCTCCTGCGGCTGGCCGGGAGTTGCTCGCCGCTCCCGCTGGCTGCAGCGGCTGCGTGACACGTCACACAGCCGCCGCGGGCCTCCCCACAATGGTCCGGCCACGCCTGCATTGGCCGGACCGCTCCCCCTAAATGGCGGCTTAACTCCGCCTTTCAGCCCCCTCCCGCCTAGCGACTGCCTCTGTCTCAGAGGCGTTCGCTAGGTAACAAAAGCTGTCGTGCGCCGGCGCACTGTGGTGCCGGCGCATACGCAGTTCCGACCCGATCGCTGCGCTGCGACAAACTGCAGCGAGCAATCGGGTCAGAATGACTCCCAATATATGCTACCTTTGTCTTCTGTGATGGGAAGTTAAAGGGCTATAACAAGAAGTGAACCTCGCATTGGTTCAAGAACCCACGGCACATATTCGGATTTCCATCAAATTTGGTGGGCATCGGAAGATGCAGGGACGAAGGAGAAGTGACCATAGGAACTGGAACGGATGGCACTTGCTGAGTCTCCGGACGTCGACCGGTGGCAACATTAGCAATGTCAACTTCCATAGAATCCTGGCGAGAAGACATCCTCTGAATAAATTGAGCCAATTGGCGCTGGGACTCCTCTAGACTTTCCAGGCGGGAAGCTATGCCCTGCAGAAGATTTGTACCGGAACCATGAGCACCCTCTGGATCCATTTGGCCAGTGCAAACTGTCAGGGCTCTGGGGTTTTGTGAATCCGGACTTGTGGTTTGAGGTTCGGTATCGGTGGCTTTAGTCAGGATTAGCCGGGCAGGCTGACTAAAGGTCTTTTCATGAAACAAATATAAGGTGTTTCTCTGTTTCAATATTGTCAAATATATTTACCTCACTGAAGTATTATGCACCATACAACTGTCAATGGGGATAGATGTACAAGAACCTGCACTGATAGTTATTGAAGAGATGGCACAGTGAAGACCAAACAGAGCATCACAGTACATGCAGTATGCAGGCCTCTGCCCCTGATCTGAATATCAGAACAGAAGATACAGGAGGAGAGATCACACTGACAAATTGTCATGTCTCTGGGGTTTTGTGAATCCGCACTTGCGGTTTGAGGTTCGGTATTGGTGGCTTTAGTCAGGATTAGCCGGGCAGGCTGAATAAAGGTCTTTTTCTTAAGTCCTCTCAGGAGATTTCTCTGATGCTGTAGTTGTACTCGTTTGAGCGGATGAATCAGCAGAACCAGATTGCCCGTGAACGAATGCCTGGCGGATTCCTGGATCAGGAGGACTGGAGGCAGGAATCAACTGAGGCTCACTCGGAGAGAAGATGCCCCAGAGGACCGGCAGGCATTGAGAGGTTATCTGGGTGAATCTTAGGAATCTGGATACTTTGGAAGTGATGCTGAGGTGCACAGATTAACTAGCTCACACAAGCTGTGTGAGAGACATTGCACTGGCGATTTCTTACCCAGAAATCCACAGATTTATACCTGCAGCCAGTTTCTCATTGGTTTTGCATAACTTGTAGGTCACTGCATGATTTTGGCCAGCTGACCCCTCCCAAGATGGCGGCGTCCATCCCGGACCTCTGCAGTTGAAAGCTGCACCCTAAGTCCTCTCCTCCCAGACATTCCTGCCAGTTGTACCCATTGCCAGCAGCCCACACCTCCACCGGAGGCACCGCGCCAGAGAGACAGGTAAGTAGTGGTGCTCCCTGAGCCCGACCCGCCGGACTGTGACACAAATTTTATATGGCACTAGAATTTTTCTGCTCTGCCACTGATTACAGGATAGGTAGGTTTTGTAGCTATTTCAAAGTGCACATGGAGGAAACAATATAAGCAGAAGTTCAGAATCCAATCAGTTTCTAATTTAGCTATTATGAAAAATATACAAGTCCATCACATTTTGTACAGTATCTAGAGACGTGCACCGGAAATTTTTCGGGTTTTGTGTTTTGGTTTTGGATTCGGTTCCGCGGCCGTGTTTTGGATTCGGACGCAAAGCCTCCCTGAAAATTTTTTGTCGGATTCGGGTGTGTTTTGGATTCGGGTGTTTTTTTTCAAAAACCCCTCAAAAATAGCTTAAATCATGGATTTGGGGGTCATTTTGATCCCATAGTATTATTAACCTTAATAACCATAATTTACACTCATTTCCAGTCTATTCTGAACACCTCACACTTCACAATATTATTTTTAGTACTAAAATTTGCACCGAGATCGCTGGATGACTAAGCTAAGCGACCCAAGTGGGCAGCACAAACACCTGGCCCATCTAGGAGTGGCACTGCAGTGTCAGACAGGATGGCACTTAAAAAAATTAGCCTCAAACATCACATGATGCAGAGATAAATAAATAAAAAAGAGGTGCAAGATGGAATTGTCCTTGGGCCCTCCCACTCACCCTTATGTTGTATAAACAGGGCATGCACACTCTAACAAACCCATCATTTCAGCCACAGGGTCTGCCACACGACTGTGGCTGAAATGACTGGTTGGTTTGGGCCCCCACCAAAAAAGAAGCAATCAATCTCTCCTTGCACAAACTGGCTCTACAGAGGCAAGATGTCCACCTCCTCCTCATCGTCCGATTCATCACCCCTTTCACTGTGTACATCTCCCTCCTCACAGAGTATTATTAATTCGTCCCCACTGGAATCCCCCATCTCAAGTCCCTGTGTACTTTCTGGAGGCAATTGCTTGTGAATGTCTCCATGGAGGAATTGATTATAATTAATTTTGATGAACATCATCTTCTCCACATTTTCTGGAAGTAACCTTGCACGCCGATTGCTGACAAGGTGACCGTCTGCACTAAACACTCTTTCGGAGTACACACTGGAGGGGGGGCAACTTAGGTAAAATAAAGCCAGTTTGTGCAAGGGCCTTCAACTTGACTCTTTTTCCTGCCAGTATACGTACGGACTGTCTAACGTGCCTACTTGGATGCGGTCACTCATATAATCCTCCACCATTCTTTCAATGGTGACAGAATCATATGCAGTGACAGTAGACGACATGTCAGTAATCATTGGCAGGTCCTTCAGTCCGGACCAGATGTCAGCACTCGCTCCAGACTGCCCTGCATCATCGGCAGCGGGTGGGCTCGGAATTCTTAGCCTTTTCCTAGCATCCCCAGTTGCAGGAGAATGTGAAGGAGGAGCTGTTGACGGGTCACGTTCCGCTTGACTTGACAAATGTCTCACCAGCAGGTCTTTGAACATGTGCAGACTTGTGTCTGCCGGAAAGAGAGATACAATGTAGGCTTTAAACCTAGGATCGAGCACGGTGGCCAAAATGTAGTGCTCCGATTTCAACAGATTGACCACCCGTTAATACTGGTTAAGCGAATTAAGGGCTCCATCCACAAGTCCCACATGACTAGCGGAATCGCTCCATTTTAGCTCCTCCTTCAATCTCTCCAGCTGCTTCTGCAATAGCCTGATGAGGGGAATGAGCTGACTCAGGCTGGCAATGTCTGAACTCACTTTACGTGTGGCAAGTTCAAAGGGTTGCAGAACCTTGCACAACGTTGAAATCATTCTCCACTGTGCTTGAGTCAGGTGCATCCCCCCCTCCTTTGCCTATATCGTAGGCAGATGTATAGGCTTCAATTGCCTTTTGCTGCTCCTCCATCCTCTGAAGCATATAGAGGCTTGAATTCCACCTCGTTACCACCTCTTGCTTCAGATGATGGCGGGGCAAGTTCAGGAGTGTTTGCTGGTGCTCCAGTCTTCGGCACGCTGTGGCTGAATGCCGAAAGTGGCCCGCAATTCTTCGGGCCACCGACAGCATCTCTTGCACGCCCCTGTCGTTTTTTTTTTAATTCTGCACCACCAAATTCAATGTATGTGCAAAACATGGGACATGCTGGAATTTGCCCAGATGTAATGCACACACAATATTGGTGGCGTTGTCCGATGTCACAAATCCCCAGGAGAGTCCAATTGGGGTAAGCCATTCTGCGATGATGTTCCTCAGTTTCCGTAAGAGGTTGTCAGCTGTGTTCCTCCTATGGAAAGCGGTGATATAAAGCGTAGCCTGCCTAAGAACTTGGCGTTTGCGAGATGCTGCTACTGGTGCCGCCGCTGCTGTTCTTGCTGCGGGAGGCAATACATCTACCCAGTGGGCTGTCACAGTCATATAGTCCTGAGTCTGCCCTGCTCCACTTGTCCACATGTCCGTGGTTAAGTGGAAATTGGGTACAACTGCATTTTTTAGGACACTGGTGACTCTTTTTCTGAGGTCTGTGTACATTCTCGGTATCGCCTGCCTAGAGAAATGGAACCTAGATGGTATTTGGTACCAAGGACACAGTACCTCAATCAATTCTCTAATTCCTTTGAATTAATGGTGGATACCGGACACACGTTTAACACCACCGCAGCTGCCAAGACCTGAGTTATCCGCTTTGCAGCAGGATGACTGCTGTGATATTTCATCTTCCTCGCAAAGGACTGATGGACAGTCAATTGCTTACTGGAAGTAGTACAAGTGGTTGTCATGACTAAGGTTTTGTGAACCCGGTGCTAGCGAAGTCTGCGCGGGCGACTGGAGGACTACACGAATACCACCACTGACCTGGTTTGGAAGTGTTGTGGACTCAGGGTCTCTTCCGGTGACTGGGAAGCGGAACCGCGGCAGAGATGGCCGAATCCAGGTTCTCCTCATGCAGGATGAGGTCGGCAGACAGGAAGCACGTGTGGGCGCTGAAGGTCTCCTGAAAGACAGAACTGGAAAGGCGCTGATGAATCAGTGAAGAATAACAGGTACAACTGTGCTAAAGGGCACGGGGTGCTTGGGGACACTGAGGTGCTTGGAGACACTGAGGTGCTTGGAGACACTGAGGTACTTGGAGACACTGAGGTGCGTAGAGGCACTGAGGTGCGTAGAGGCACTGAGGTGCGTAGAGGCACTGAGGTGCATAGAGACACTGGGGTGCGTAGAGACACTGAGGTGCGTAGAGGCACTGAGGTGCGTGGAGGCACTGAGGTGATTGGAGGCACTGAGGTGCGTAGAGACACTGAGGTGCGTGGAGACACTGGGGTGCGTAGAGACACTGGGGTGCGTAGAGACACTGGGGTGCTGAGGCACGGAGGTGCTGGAAGCACGGAGATGCTGAGGCACAGAGGTGCTGGAAGCACGGAGATGCTGAGGCACGGAGGTGCTGAGGCACGGAGGTGCTGGAAGCACGGAGGTACTGAGGCACGGAGGTGCTGAAAGCACGGAGGTGCTGAGGCACGGAGGTGCAGAGGCACGGAGGCACGGAGGTGCTGGAAGCACGGAGGTACTGAGGCACGGAGGTGCTGGAAGCACGGAGGTACTGAGGCACGGAGGTGCTGGAAGCACGGAGGTGCTGAGGCACGGAGGTGCAGAGGCACGGAGGTGCTGGAAGCACGGAGGTACTGAGGCACGGAGGTACTGAGGTACTGGGATACGGGAGCTCTGGAGATCACAACCTTAGGGAGCTCAGCTAGAATGCTCACACATAGCTGTGTGTGACACAAGGAACTGGCCCAGTTTCTAACTCAGCCTCCTGATTTATACTTCCTGGTCCTTGGTGATTGGTGAGCAGGATTAGGTGATGCAGAGAGTCTCAGGCTGGCAGAGGATTGAACAACTCTGGGTCAGGTGAACAGTCACTGTCATGTGACTACTCTAGCCAAGGCTGTGATGTAGAATGAGGCCTAGCAGGCCGAGAGAACACTGAAGCCTGGACTTCTGCAAAACACAGGATGCTGGCTTTTAGACCTAAAGTTCAGATTACTGAATTCAGCCTCACACAGGAGATCACCACAGGTGGAGCTAATTAACTATTACCTCTCAGGCAGAGAACTCAGGAAAACTCAGTGCTGACAAGCTGTTTAACTCCGTGAGTGAAAAGACACAGGATCCAGGACAGATGGCAGGGGTAAGTCACCAAATATAAAACCTACAGTCAGGATTGTGACAGTATCCCCCTCTTCAAGGGTGGACTCCGGACACCCATCTTGAATCTTAGAGGAACTTGAGAAATTCATACAGAAGAATTTAGGACCTTCGTTGATGCAGATTCCAAAGGTTTAGGACTAAATTCTTTAACTACAGCGTTACTAAAAGTCTGTAAGTCATGGAACACAGGATCATTACTCTCAAAGAGCATGTTTGCACACTCCAAAGCTCTTCCTCTGAATGCCAGGAACAGATATCGAGTAACGTTGGAAGGAGTTACTGCACCTGAAGGATCAGACTCCATCCGAGAGAGAAATTGTTCAACCAGAGCGGCATATTGCAATAAATCTCCATCAAAGTAAATAGGTGGAAAACCATCAGACGAAAGCTTAGAGGATGAAACTGAAGAAAGCTTTGGCTGGACGAGTAGGACTGGATTGGATCCGAGGATACTTGAATTGGCTGGAGCCAAAGGAGACTGACCAGGCTGGTCCTGGAGTATTGCTGGACCGGCTGGAACCGGGACGGACTGACCAGGCGGAGCCTGGAGTATTGCTGGACCGTCTGGAACCGTGACGGACTGACCAGGCAGGGCCTGGAGTATTGCTGGACCGGCTGGAACCGGGACGGACTGACCAGGCAGGGCCTGGAATATTGCTGGACCGGCTGGAACCGGGACGGACTGACCAGGCAGGGCCTGGAGTATTGCTGGACCGGCTGGAACCGGGACGGACTGACCAGGCTGGGCCTGGAGTATGGCTGGACCGGCTGGAACCGGGATGGACTGAGCACTTTCTTCACGGGGCTGAACTAAGGCAGGAGCCCCCTCTTCACGGGGCTGGGCTGAGGCAAGAGCCCCCACTTCACGGGGCTGGGATGAGGCAAGAGACCCCTCTTCACGGGGCTGGGCAGCACTCTGTAGAATCTCTGGCTGGGCAGCACTCTAGAATCTCTGGCTGGGCAGCACTCTGTAGAATCTCTGGCTGGGCAGCACTCTGTAGAATCTCTGGCTGGGCAGCACTCTGTAGAATCTCTGGCTGGGCAGCACTCTGTAGAATCTCTGGCTGGGCAGCACTCTGTAGACTCTCTGGCTGGGCAGCACTCTGTAGACTCTCTGGCTGGGCAGCACTCTGAAGACTCTCTGGCTGGGCAGCACTCTGAAGACTCTCTGGCTGGGCAGCACTCTGAAGACTCTCTGGCTGGGCAGCACTCTGAAGACTCTCTGGCTGGGCAGCACTCTGAAGACTCTCTGGGGCTGGACGCTCTGAACCCCTCACTGGGGCTGGACGCTCTGAAGACGCCCCTCCTGGGGCTGGACGCTCTGAAGACGCCCCTCCTGGGGCTGTGGACACGGACTCCTCTGTGACTGTAAATGGCTTGAACATTCTTCTCTGGACACCCAACTTGGGATAAGGTCTTTTAACCACCGGACCCCAGTCATAAATTTGAGTCTCTCTCAGAAGAGTAGCCTTCTTGATACCCCCGTCAGCAGCAGAAGGATCGGATACTGTGGATGACTTGTAGACATGAGCACTATGATACTGAGATTTGTCACTATTACCTGGCTTGCGAAGAATGCAGTCTTTAACAAAATGACCAGAATTTCCACAGTAAAGACAGAGATGTAGCTCCTTACGCCGCTGACGTTCAGCTTCAGAGAGCTTGGGCCGTGGATAGCTCTGATGAAAAACTTTCCCTTGCGCAGAGGAAGAGACTCTATTAACTGAATGGGACAAAACAGGATCAACAACGTTGGTAGTATTCCTGAGGAGATCAGGCATCACAGAGAGAATACTAGGCAAAAGTTCTTGTAACTGTAGTAACATCTGGTAGAAAATCTGCAGTTGGTCAGGAGTCTTAGAGCAGAAGGTCAGAGAATCTCTGGAGAAAGAATTCCGCTGCAGACACTGTGCCAATTGATGCTGAGTCGACTCCAGACCTTCCAAGCGTCCTGCAATATTGCTTAGGAGGTCCTGCGTCAGACAAACACTTTCGGCCGGGTCCATGTGGCCAGTTCCTACTGTCATGACTAAGGTTTTGTGAACCCGGTGCTAGCGAAGTCTGCGCGGGCGACTGGAGGACTACACGAATACCACCACTGACCTGGTTTGGAAGTGTTGTGGACTCGGGGTCTCTTCCGGTGACTGGGAAGAGGAACCGCGGCAGAGATGGCCGAATCCAGGTTCTCCTCATGCAGGATGAGGTCGGCAGACAGGAAGCACGTGTGGGCGCTGAAGGTCTCCTGAAAGACAGAACTGGAAAGGCGCTGATGAATCAGTGAAGAATAACAGGTACAACTGTGCTAAAGGGCACGGGGTGCTTGGGGACACTGAGATGCTTGGAGACACTGAGGTGCTTGGAGACACTGAGGTGCTTGGAGACACTGAGGTACTTGGAGACACTGAGGTGCGTAGAGGCACTGAGGTGCGTAGAGGCACTGAGGTGCGTAGAGGCACTGAGGTGCATAGAGGCACTGAGGTGCGTAGAGACACTGAGGTGCGTAGAGACACTGGGGTGCGTAGAGACACTGAGGTGCGTAGAGGCACTGAGGTGCGTGGAGGCACTGAGGTGATTGGAGGCACTGAGGTGCGTAGAGACACTGAGGTGCGTGGAGACACTGGGGTGCGTAGAGACACTGGGGTGCGTAGAGACACTGGGGTGCTGAGGCACGGAGGTGCTGGAAGCACGGAGATGCTGAGGCATGGAGGTGCTGGAAGCACGGAGATGCTGAGGCACGGAGGTGCTGAGGCACGGAGGCACGGAGGTGCTGGAAGCACGGAGGTACTGAGGCACGGAGGTGCTGAAAGCACGGAGGTGCTGAGGCACGGAGGTACGGAGGCACGGAGGTGCTGGAAGCACGGAGGTACTGAGGCACGGAGGTGCTGAAAGCACGGAGGTGCTGAGGCACGGAGGTACGGAGGCATGGAGGTGCTGGAAGCACGGAGGTACTGAGGCACGGAGGCACGGAGGTGCTGGAAGCACGGAGGTGCTGAGGCACGGAGGTGCAGAGGCACAAAGGCACGGAGGTGCTGGAAGCACGGAGGTACTGAGGCACGGAGGTGCTGGAAGCACGGAGGTACTGAGGCACGGAGGTACTGAGGTACTGGGATACGGGAGCTCTGGAGATCACAACCTTAGGGAGCTCAGCTAGAATGCTCACACATAGCTGTGTGTGACACAAGGAACTGGCCCAGTTTCTAACTCAGCCTCCTGATTTATACTTCCTGGTCCTTGGTGATTGGTGAGCAGGATTAGGTGATGCAGAGAGTCTCAGGCTGGCAGAGGATTGAACAACTCTAGGTCAGGTGAACAGTCACTGTCATGTGACTACTCTAGCCAAGGCTGTGATGTAGAATGAGGCCTAGCAGGCCGAGAGAACACTGAAGCCTGGACTTCTGCAAAACACAGGATGCTTGCTTTTAGACCTAAAGTTCAGATTACTGAATTCAGCCTCACACAGGAGATCACCACAGGTGGAGCTAATTAACTATTACCTCTCAGGCAGAGAACTCAGGAAAACTCAGTGCTGACAAGCTGTTTAACTCCGTGAGTGAAAAGACACAGGATCCAGGACAGATGGCAGGGGTAAGTCACCAAATATAAAACCTACAGTCAGGATTGTGACAGTGGTCTTCTGACTTCCCCTCTGGGATGCCGATCGACTCCCAGCAGCAACAACAACAGCGCCAGCAGCAGTAGGCGTTACACTCAGTGATGCATCGGAGGAATCCCAGGCAGGAGAGGACTCGTCAGACTTGACAGTGACATGGCCTGCAGGACTACTGGCTTTCCTGTCTAAGGAGGATATTGACACTGAGGGAGTTGGTGGTGTGGTTTGCAGGAGCTTGGTTACAAGAGGAAGGGATTTAGTTGTCAGTGGACTGCTTTTGCTGTAACCCAAAGTTTTTGAAATTGTCAATGACTTCTGATGAATGCGCTCCAGGTGACGTATAAGGGAGGATGTTCCTAGGTGGTTAACGTCCTTACCCCTACTTATTACAGCTTGACAAAGGCAACACACGGCTTGACACCTGTTGTCCGCATTTCTGTTAAAATTATTCCACACCGAAGAGGTGATTTTTTTCTGTAATTTGACCAGGCATGTCAATGGCCATATTCGTCCCTAGGACAACAGGTGTCTCCCTGGGTGCCTGAATTAAACAAACCACCTCACCATCAGAATCCTCCTTGTCAATTTCCTCCTCTGCGCCAGCAACACCCATATCCTCATCCTGGCGTACTTCAACAGTGACATCTTCAATTTGACTATCAGGAGCTGGACTGCGGGTGCTCCTTCCAGCACTTGCAGGGGGCGTGCAAATGGTGGAAGGCGCCACCTCTTCCTGTCCAGTGTTTTGAAGGTCAGGCATCGCAACCGACACAATTGGACTCTCCTTGGGGATTTGTGATTTAGAAGAACGTACGGCTTTTGCCAGCTTAAGTCTTTTAATTTTTCTAGCGGGAGGATGAGTGCTTCCATCCCCATGTGAAGCCGAACCACTAGCCATGAACATAGGCCAGGGCCTCAGCCGTTCCTTGCCACTCCGTGTCGTAAATGGCATATTGGCAAGTTTACGCTTCTCATCAGACGCTTTTAATATTGATTTTTTGGGTCATTTTACTGAACTTTTGTTTTTTGGATTTTACATGCTCTCTACTATGACATTGGGCATCGACCTTGGCCAATCGTCTCTGCCATGACTAGTGGCAGCAGCTTCAGCACAAGGTGGAAGTGGATATTGATATTGATCTTTCCCTATTTTACCCTCCACATTTTTGTTTTCCATTTTTTAATGCATGGAATTATATGGCAGTAATAAATGAATAGCAATGGCCCACTGTACCGTACTGCTATATATATATATATATATATATATATATATACTGGTGGTCAGCAAAATTCTGCACTGTCCTCCTACTATATACTGCGCACAACTACAATGCAGCACAGATATGGATGGATAGTATACTTGATGACACAGAGGTAGAGCAATGGACTACTGTACCGTACTGCTATATATATATTGGTGGTCAGCAAAATTCTACACTGTCCTCCTACTATATACTGCGCACAACTATAATGCAGCACAGATATGGATAGTATACTTGACGACACAGAGGTAGAGCAATGGACTACTGTACCGTACTGCTATATATATACTGGTGGTCAGCAAAATTCTACACTGTACTCCTACTATATACTGCGCACAACTACAATGCAGCACAGATATGGATGGATAGTATACTTGACGACAAAGAGGTAAATATATGGACTACTGTACCGTACTGCTATATATATATATATATATATATATATATATATATATACTGGTGGTCAGCAAAATTCTGCACTGTCCTCCTACTATATACTGCGCACAACTACAATGCAGCACAGATATGGATAGTATACTTGACGACACAGAGGTAGAGCAATGGACTACTGTACCGTGCTGCTATATATATACTGGTGGTAAGAAAAATTCTGCACTGTCCTCCTACTATATACTGCGCACAACTACAATGCAGCACAGATATGGATAGTATACTTGATGACACAGAGGTAGAGCAATGGACTACTGTACCGTACTGCTATATATATATATACTGGTGGTCAGCAAAATTCTGCACTGTCCTCCTACTATATACTGCGCACAACTACAATGCAGCACAGATATGGATGGATAGTATACTTGACGACACAGAGGTAGAGAAATGGACTACTGTACTGTACTGCTATATATATACTGGTGGTCAGCAAAATTCTGCACTGTCCTCCTACTATATACTGCGCACAACTACAATGCAGCAAAGATATGGATGGATAGTATACTGTACTTGATGACACAGAGGTAGAGCAATGGACTACTGTACCGTACTGCTATATATATACTGGTGGTCAGCAAAATTATGCACTGTCCTCCTACTATATACTGCGCACAACTACAATGCAGCACTGATATGGATAGTATACTTGACGACACAGAGGTAGAGCAATGGACTACTGTACCGTACTTCTATATATATACTGGTGGTCAGCAAAATTCTGCACTGTCCTCCATCTATCTACTGTGCACAACTACAATGCAGCACAGATATGGATGGATAGTATACTTGAAGACACAGAGGTAGAGCAATGGAAAACTGTAACGTACTGCTATATATATACTTTTGGTCAGCAAAATTCTGCACTTTCCTCCTACTATATACTGCGCACAACTACAATGCAGCACAGATATGGATAGATAGTATACTTGACGACACAGAGGTAGTGCAATGGACTACTGTACCGTACTGCTATATATATACTGGTGGTCAGCAAAATTCTGCACTGTCCTCCTACTATATAATGCGCACAACTACAATGCAGCACAGATATGGATAGTATACTTGACGACACAGAGGTAGAGCAATGGACTACAGTACCGTACTGCTATATATATACTGGTGGTCAGCAAAATTCTGCACTGTCCTCCTACTATATACTGCGCACAACTACAATGCAGCACAGATATGGATAGTGTTCTTGATGACACAGAGGTAGAGCAATGGACTACTGTACCGTACTGCTATATATATACTGGTGGTCAGCAAAATTCTGCACTGTCCTCCTACTATATACTACTCACAACTACAATGCAGCACAGATATGGATAGTATACTTGACGACACAGAGGTAGAGCAATGGACTACTGTACCGTACTGCTATATATATACTGGTGATCAGCAAAATTCTGCACTGTCCTCCTACTATATACTGCGCACAACTACAATGCAGCACAGATATGGATGGATAGTATACTTGACGACACAGAGGTAGAGCAATGGACTACTGTAATGTACTGCTATATATATACTGGTGGTCATCAAAATTATGCACTGTCCTCCTACTATATACTGCGCACAACTACAATGCAGCACAGATATGGATGGATAGTATACTTGACGACACAGAGGTAGTGCAATGGACTACTGTACCGTACTGCTATATATATACTGGTGGTCATCAAAATTCTGCACTGTCCTCCTACTATATACTGCGCACAACTACAATGCAGCACAGATATGGTTAGTATACTTGACGACACAGAGGTAGAGCAATGGACTACTGTACCGTACTGCTATATATATACTGGTGGTCAGCAAAATTCTGCACTGTCCTCCTACTATATACTGCGCACAACTACAATGCAGCATAGATATGGATGGATAGTATACTTGATGACGCAGAGGTAGAGCAATGGACTACTCTACCGTACTGCTTTATATATACTGGTGGTCAGCAAAATTCTGCACTGTCCTCCTACTATATACTGTGCACAACTACAATGCAGCACAGATATGGATAGTATACTTGACGACACAGAGGTAGAGCAATGGACTACTGTACCGTACTGCTATATATATACTGGTGGTCAGTAAAATTCTGCACTGTCCTCCTACTATATACTGCGCACAACTACAATGCAGCACAGATATGGATAGTACACTTGATGACACAGAGGTAGAGCAATGGACTACTGTACCGTACTGCTATATATATACTGGTGGTCAGCAAAATTCTGCACTGTCCTCCTTCTACATACTGCGCACAACTATAATGCAGCACAGATATGGATGGATAGTATACTTGACGACACAGAGGTAGAGCAATGGACTACTGTACCATAATGCTATATATATACTGGTGGTCAGCAAAATTCTGCACTGTCCTCCTACTATATATTGCGCACAACTACAATGCAGCACAGATATGGATAGTACACTTGACGACACAGAGGTAGAGCAATGGACTACTGTACCGTACTGCTATATATATACTGGTTGTCAGCAAAATTCTTCACTGTCCTCCTACTATATACTGCGCACAACTACAATGCAGCACAGATATGGATGGATAGTATACTTGACGACACAGAGGTAGAGCAATGGACTACTGTAATGTACTGCTATATATATACTGGTGGTCAGCAAAATTCTGCACTGTCCTCCTACTATATACTGCGCACAACTACAATGCAGCACAGATATGGATGGATAGTATACTTGACGACACAGAGGTAGAGCAATGGACTACTGTAATATACTGCTATATATATACTGGTGGTCAGCAAAATTCTGCACTGTCCTCCTATATATTGCGCACAACTACAATGCAGCACAGATATGGATGGATAGTATACTTGACGACACATAGGTAGTGCAATGGACTACTGTACCGTACTGCTATATATATACTGGTGGTCAGCAAAATTCTGCACTGTCCTCCTTCTATATACTGCGCACAACTACAATGCAGCACAGATATGGATGGATAGTATACTTGACGACACAGAGGTAGAGCAATGGACTACTGTATCGTACTGCTATATATATACTGGTGGTCAGCAAAATTCTGCACTGTCCTCCTACTATATACTGCGCACAACTACAATGCAGCAAAGATATGGATAGTATACTTGACGACACAGAGGTAGAGCAATGGACTACTGTACCCTACTGCTATATATATACTGGTGGTCAGCAAAATTCTTCACTGTCCTCTTACTATAAACTGCGTACAACTACAATGCAGCACAGATATAGATGGATAGTATACTTGATGACACAGAGGTAGAGCAATGGACTACTGTACCGTACTGTTATATATATCTTGGTGGTCAGCAAAATTCTGCACTGTCCTCCTACTATATACTGCTCACAACTACAATGCAGCACAGATATGGATAGTATACTTGACGACACAGAGGTAGAGCAATGGACTACTGTACCATACTGCTATATATAAACTGGTGGTCAGCAAAATTCTGCACTGTCCTCCTACTATATACTGCGCACAACTACAATGCAGCACAGATATGGATAGTGTTCTTGATGACACAGAGGTAGAGCAATGGACTACTGTACCGTACTGCTATATATATTCTGGTGGTCAACAAAATTCTGCACTGTCCTCCTACTATATACTACGCACAACTACAATGCAGCACAGATATGGATAGTATACTTGATGACACAGAGGTAGAGCAATGGATTACTGTACTGTACTGCTATATATATACTGGTGGTCAGCAAAATTCTTCACTGTCCTCTTACTATATACTGCGCACAACTACAATGCAGCACAGATATGGATGGATAGTATACTTGACGACACAGAGGTAGAGCAATGGACTACTGTACCGTACTGCTATATATATACTGGTGGTCAGCAAAATTCTACACTGTCCTCCTACTATATACTGCGCACAACTACAATGCAGCACAGACATGGATGGTATACTTGACGACACAGAGGTAGAGCAATGGACTACTGTACCGTACTGCTATATATATACTGGTGGTCAGCAAAATTCTGCACTGTCATCCTACTATATACTGCGCACAACTAAAATGCAGCACAGGTATGGATGCATAGTATACTTGACAACACAGAGGTAGAGCAGTGGACTACTGTACCGTGCTGCTATATATATACTGGTGGTCACAGCAACATTCTGCACTGTCCCCTCCTACTATATACTGCGCATAACTAAAATGCAGCACAGGTATGGATGCATAGTATACTTGACGATACAGAGGTAGAGCAGTGGACTACTGTACCATACTGCTATATATATACTGGTGGACACAGTAACATTCTGCACTGTCCCCTCCTACTATATACTGTGCACAACTAAAGTGCAGCACAGGTATGGATGCATAGTATACTTGACGACACAGAGGTAGAGCAGTGGACTACTGTACCGTACTGCTATATATATACTTGTGGTCACAGCAACATTCTGCACTGTTCCCTCCTACTATATACTTTGCACAAGTGAAATGCAGCACAGGTATGGATGCATAGTGTACTTGACGACACAGAGGTAGAGCAGTGGACTACTGTACCGTACTGCTTTATATATACTGGTGGTCACAGCAACATTCTGCACTGTCCCCTCCTACTATATACTGTGCACAACTAAAATGCAGCACAGGTATGGATGCATAGTATACTTGATGACACAGAGGTAGAGCAGTGGACTACTGTACCGTACTGCTATATATATACTGGTGGTCACAGCAACATTCTGCACTGTCCCCTCCTACTATATACTGCACACAACTAAAATGCAGCATAGGTATGGATGCATAGTATACTTGACGACACAGAGCTAGAGCAGTGGACTACTGTACTGTACTGCTATATATATACTGGTGGTCACAGCAACATTCTGTACTGTCCCCTCCTACTATATACTGTGCACAAGTAAAATGCAGCACAGGTATGGATGCATAGTATACTTGACGACACAGAGGTAGAGCAGTGGGCTACTGTACCATACTGCTATATATATACTGGTGGTCACAGCAACATTCTGCACTGTCCCCTCCTACTATATACTGCACACAACTAAAATGCAGCACAGGTATGGATGCATAGTATACTTGACGACACAGAGGCAGAGCAGTGGACTACTGTACCGTACTGCTATATATATACTGGTGGTCACAGCAACATTCTGCACTGTCCCCTCCTACTATATACTGCGCACAACTAAAATGCAGCACAGGTATGGATACATAGTATACTTGACGACACAGAGGTAGAGCAGTGGACTACTGTACCGTACTGCTATATATATACTGGGGGTTCACTACGGCTGGCCGGCGGTCGGGCTCCCGGCGACCAGCATCCCGGCGCCGGGAGCCCGACCGCCGGCTTACCGACAGCTTGGCGAGTGCAAATGAGCCCCTTGCGGGCTCGCTGCGCTCGCCACACTACGGGCACGGTGGCGCGCTACGCGCGCCACACTATTTTATTCTCCCTCTATGGGGGTCGTGGACCCCCACGAGGGAAAATAAGTGTCGGTATGCCGGCGGTCGGGCTCCCGGCGCCGGTATACTGAGCGCCGGGAGCCCGACCGCCGGCAAACATAAGACCACCCATATACTGGTGGTCACAGCAACATTCTGCACTGTCCCCTCCTACTATATACTGCGCACAACTAAAATGCAGCACAGGTATGGATGCATAGTATACTTGACGACACAGAGGTAGAGCAGTGGACTACTGTACCGTACTGCTATAATACTGGTGGTCACTAGTCAACAAAATTCTGCACTGTCCTCCTACTATATACTACAATGCAGCACAGATATGGAGCGTTTTTCAGGCAGAGAACGTAGATATTTTCAGCACACTGAGCACAGATATTTGCAAGCACACTGAGCACAGATATTTGCAGCACACTGTGCAGATATTTGCAGCACACTGAACACAGAAATTGAGAGAACGCAGCCACGTCCTCTCGCTATCATCTCCAAAGCACGAGTGAAAATGGCGGCGACGCGCGGCTCCTTATATAGAATACGAATCTCTCGAGAATCCGACAGCGGGAAGATGACGTTCGGGAGCGCTCGGGTTAACCAAGCAAGGCGGGAAGATTTGAGTCTGCCTCGGAACCGTGTAAAATGGGTGAAGTTCGGGGGGGTTCGGATCCCGAGGTACCGAACCCGCTCATCACTAATTTTGGATATCGGATTTTTCTGTATTTTGGAATAATTGCATACCATAATGAGATATCATGGCGATGGGACCCAAGTCTGCATCAGTCAAAGTGTGTGTACATTCACACAATTCTTTTATGTTTCATATACACCTTATACACACAGCCAGAAGGTCGTTTAATACAATATTTATAATAACTTTTTGTATTAAACAAAGTTTGTGTACATTGAGCCATCAGACAACAAAGGTTTCACTATCTCAGTCTCACTCCAAAAATTCCGTATTTCGGAATATTTGGATATGGGATACTCAACCTATATATATATATATATATATATATATATATATATATATATAAAGGAACCAGTAGTACAGCACTCAACTGTCTTTAATTGGACACTCATGACAACTATTTTTTAAGTAGCTGGCATGAGTGTCCAATTATTGCAAGCTGAGTACGACACTTCTGTTTGTTCTTTTGGTAAAGTTGGTGAGGGCACCAGTTTTTACCTTTATGCTTTTGCTGAGTGCTGGTCTAGGCAGGGGCGTAGGGAGTGTGGAGCAAGTGGAGCTTGAGCTCCAGGCGCTGCTGGGGACAGAAGGCGCCGGCTTCCTTTCACAACTGAGAGCTGGGATCTCGGGGTAGGAGGAGATGACTAGAAGAGAGGGAAAGGGTGGCCACCACACTGCCTGCATGTACCATGTCACTGATTGCAGTGCAGAGAGTCCAGTGCAGTGTATTGTGATGTGTTGTTAGGGAAGTCGGGAAGTTTGGAGGCTTCAATAAATAGTGGAAAACTGCTCTAATCAAGCTGGTAACAATCCCCAGGTGCTGCGGGAGGGGGTTACTCTAGACAAGAAATACAAAAGGGATTTTTCCCACGCACTCTGCTGGCTGTTAGTAAGAAGAGCTATATACTATGTAATAATAGGAAATTTAGAGCTCTTCGTTACATATGTTTTGCAAAAGATATGATAAGCCTCCAGGCCACTTCACGGCTGCTCTATTACTGGAGGTCCCTATCTAAGCATAGGTCCAGGGCTTGGACCCCACAAAGTCGGCTCAGGCCCGACCACCCCAGGGCAGCACACCATTGAAATACTAAAGTGTTAATATGTGTTAAGAAAGAAGCAGAAGCTATGGGTTAGAAAGTGCTACAAAAATAAGGGTGTTAATAAAATACTCAAAAGAGTAATGTTAGTGAAAAAATAGGAGTGTTACATAAGTGCTAAATAAATAATATGGCATGCTACCCCAAGGTGGCCCAGCCCCACCAGACCCGGGGGGTACCACTCCCCAAACCCATACACAGCATAATAATAATAACATCCACTATGGGTCATACAATTGCTTAATGTATGGCCACATGATAATGGCACATACAGAACATATCCAGATTGAGAGCTAGTTTACCTGGAGGCACCCCTGTATTCTCCAAATGGCACCACAGGACCCAGCATGCCCTCCTAATGCTGGCTCCATCTATGCCTCTCTGAACTGCAATAAATAGTGGAAAACTGCTCTAATCAAGCTGGTAACAATCCCCAGGTGCTGCGGGAGGGGGTTACTCTAGACAAGAAATACAAAAGGGATTTTTCCCACGCACTCTGCTGGCTGTTAGTAAGAAGAGCTATATACTATGTAATAATAGGAAATTTAGAGCTCTTCGTTACATATGTTTTGCAAAAGATATGATAAGCCTCCAGGCCACTTCACGGCTGCTCTATTACTGGAGGTCCCTATCTAAGCATAGGTCCAGGGCTTGGACCCCACAAAGTCGGCTCAGGCCCGACCACCCCAGGGCAGCACACCATTGAAATACTAAAGTGTTAATATGTGTTAAGAAAGAAGCAGAAGCTATGGGTTAGAAAGTGCTACAAAAATAAGGGTGTTAATAAAATACTCAAAAGAGTAATGTTAGTGAAAAAATAGGAGTGTTACATAAGTGCTAAATAAATAATATGGCATGCTACCCCAAGGTGGCCCAGCCCCACCAGACCCGGGGGGTACCACTCCCCAAACCCATACACAGCATAATAATAATAACATCCACTATGGGTCATACAATTGCTTAATGTATGGCCACATGATAATGGCACATACAGAACATATCCAGATTGAGAGCTAGTTTACCTGGAGGCACCCCTGTATTCTCCAAATGGCACCACAGGACCCAGCATGCCCTCCTAATGCTGGCTCCATCTATGCCTCTCTGAACTGCAATAAATAGTGGGAAAACTGCTCTAATCAAGCTGGTAACAATCCCCAGGTGCTGCGGGAGGGGGTTACTCTAGACAAGAAATACAAAAGGGATTTTTCCCACGCACTCTGCTGGCTGTTAGTAAGAAGAGCTATATACTATGTAATAATGGGAAATTTAGAGCTCTTCGTTACATATGTTTTGCAAAAGATATGATAAGCCTCCAGGCCACTTCACGGCTGCTCTATTACTGGAGGTCCCTATCTAAGCATAGGTCCAGGGCTTGGACCCCACAAAGTCGGCTCAGGCCCGACCACCCCAGGGCAGCACACCATTGAAATACTAAAGTGTTAATATGTGTTAAGAAAGAAGCAGAAGCTATGGGTTAGAAAGTGCTACAAAAATAAGGGTGTTAATAAAATACTCAAAAGAGTAATGTTAGTGAAAAAATAGGAGTGTTACATAAGTGCTAAATAAATAATATGGCATGCTACCCCAAGGTGGCCCAGCCCCACCAGACCCGGGGGGTACCACTCCCCAAACCCATACACAGCATAATAATAATAACATCCACTATGGGTCATACAATTGCTTAATGTATGGCCACATGATAATGGCACATACAGAACATATCCAGATTGAGAGCTAGTTTACCTGGAGGCACCCCTGTATTCTCCAAATGGCACCACAGGACCCAGCATGCCCTCCTAATGCTGGCTCCATCTATGCCTCTCTGAACTGCAATAAATAGTGGAAAACTGCTCTAATCAAGCTGGTAACAATCCCCAGGTGCTGCGGGAGGGGGTTACTCTAGACAAGAAATACAAAAGGGATTTTTCCCACGCACTCTGCTGGCTGTTAGTAAGAAGAGCTATATACTATGTAATAATAGGAAATTTAGAGCTCTTCGTTACATATGTTTTGCAAAAGATATGATAAGCCTCCAGGCCACTTCACGGCTGCTCTATTACTGGAGGTCCCTATCTAAGCATAGGTCCAGGGCTTGGACCCCACAAAGTCGGCTCAGGCCCGACCACCCCAGGGCAGCACACCATTGAAATACTAAAGTGTTAATATGTGTTAAGAAAGAAGCAGAAGCTATGGGTTAGAAAGTGCTACAAAAATAAGGGTGTTAATAAAATACTCAAAAGAGTAATGTTAGTGAAAAAATAGGAGTGTTACATAAGTGCTAAATAAATAATATGGCATGCTACCCCAAGGTGGCCCAGCCCCACCAGACCCGGGGGGTACCACTCCCCAAACCCATACACAGCATAATAATAATAACATCCACTATGGGTCATACAATTGCTTAATGTATGGCCACATGATAATGGCACATACAGAACATATCCAGATTGAGAGCTAGTTTACCTGGAGGCACCCCTGTATTCTCCAAATGGCACCACAGGACCCAGCATGCCCTCCTAATGCTGGCTCCATCTATGCCTCTCTGAACTGCAATAAATAGTGGAAAACTGCTCTAATCAAGCTGGTAACAATCCCCAGGTGCTGCGGGAGGGGGTTACTCTAGACAAGAAATACAAAAGGGATTTTTCCCACGCACTCTGCTGGCTGTTAGTAAGAAGAGCTATATACTATGTAATAATAGGAAATTTAGAGCTCTTCGTTACATATGTTTTGCAAAAGATATGATAAGCCTCCAGGCCACTTCACGGCTGCTCTATTACTGGAGGTCCCTATCTAAGCATAGGTCCAGGGCTTGGACCCCACAAAGTCGGCTCAGGCCCGACCACCCCAGGGCAGCACACCATTGAAATACTAAAGTGTTAATATGTGTTAAGAAAGAAGCAGAAGCTATGGGTTAGAAAGTGCTACAAAAATAAGGGTGTTAATAAAATACTCAAAAGAGTAATGTTAGTGAAAAAATAGGAGTGTTACATAAGTGCTAAATAAATAATATGGCATGCTACCCCAAGGTGGCCCAGCCCCACCAGACCCGGGGGGTACCACTCCCCAAACCCATACACAGCATAATAATAATAACATCCACTATGGGTCATACAATTGCTTAATGTATGGCCACATGATAATGGCACATACAGAACATATCCAGATTGAGAGCTAGTTTACCTGGAGGCACCCCTGTATTCTCCAAATGGCACCACAGGACCCAGCATGCCCTCCTAATGCTGGCTCCATCTATGCCTCTCTGAACTGCAATAAATAGTGGAAAACTGCTCTAATCAAGCTGGTAACAATCCCCAGGTGCTGCGGGAGGGGGTTACTCTAGACAAGAAATACAAAAGGGATTTTTCCCACGCACTCTGCTGGCTGTTAGTAAGAAGAGCTATATACTATGTAATAATAGGAAATTTAGAGCTCTTCGTTACATATGTTTTGCAAAAGATATGATAAGCCTCCAGGCCACTTCACGGCTGCTCTATTACTGGAGGTCCCTATCTAAGCATAGGTCCAGGGCTTGGACCCCACAAAGTCGGCTCAGGCCCGACCACCCCAGGGCAGCACACCATTGAAATACTAAAGTGTTAATATGTGTTAAGAAAGAAGCAGAAGCTATGGGTTAGAAAGTGCTACAAAAATAAGGGTGTTAATAAAATACTCAAAAGAGTAATGTTAGTGAAAAAATAGGAGTGTTACATAAGTGCTAAATAAATAATATGGCATGCTACCCCAAGGTGGCCCAGCCCCACCAGACCCGGGGGGTACCACTCCCCAAACCCATACACAGCATAATAATAATAACATCCACTATGGGTCATACAATTGCTTAATGTATGGCCACATGATAATGGCACATACAGAACATATCCAGATTGAGAGCTAGTTTACCTGGAGGCACCCCTGTATTCTCCAAATGGCACCACAGGACCCAGCATGCCCTCCTAATGCTGGCTCCATCTATGCCTCTCTGAACTGCAATAAATAGTGGAAAACTGCTCTAATCAAGCTGGTAACAATCCCCAGGTGCTGCGGGAGGGGGTTACTCTAGACAAGAAATACAAAAGGGATTTTTCCCACGCACTCTGCTGGCTGTTAGTAAGAAGAGCTATATACTATGTAATAATAGGAAATTTAGAGCTCTTCGTTACATATGTTTTGCAAAAGATATGATAAGCCTCCAGGCCACTTCACGGCTGCTCTATTACTGGAGGTCCCTATCTAAGCATAGGTCCAGGGCTTGGACCCCACAAAGTCGGCTCAGGCCCGACCACCCCAGGGCAGCACACCATTGAAATACTAAAGTGTTAATATGTGTTAAGAAAGAAGCAGAAGCTATGGGTTAGAAAGTGCTACAAAAATAAGGGTGTTAATAAAATACTCAAAAGAGTAATGTTAGTGAAAAAATAGGAGTGTTACATAAGTGCTAAATAAATAATATGGCATGCTACCCCAAGGTGGCCCAGCCCCACCAGACCCGGGGGGTACCACTCCCCAAACCCATACACAGCATAATAATAATAACATCCACTATGGGTCATACAATTGCTTAATGTATGGCCACATGATAATGGCACATACAGAACATATCCAGATTGAGAGCTAGTTTACCTGGAGGCACCCCTGTATTCTCCAAATGACACCACAGGACCCAGCATGCCCTCCTAATGCTGGCTCCATCTATGCCTCTCTGAACTGCAATAAATAGTGGAAAACTGCTCTAATCAAGCTGGTAACAATCCCCAGGTGCTGCGGGAGGGGGTTACTCTAGACAAGAAATACAAAAGGGATTTTTCCCACGCACTCTGCTGGCTGTTAGTAAGAAGAGCTATATACTATGTAATAATAGGAAATTTAGAGCTCTTCGTTACATATGTTTTGCAAAAGATATGATAAGCCTCCAGGCCACTTCACGGCTGCTCTATTACTGGAGGTCCCTATCTAAGCATAGGTCCAGGGCTTGGACCCCACAAAGTCGGCTCAGGCCCGACCACCCCAGGGCAGCACACCATTGAAATACTAAAGTGTTAATATGTGTTAAGAAAGAAGCAGAAGCTATGGGTTAGAAAGTGCTACAAAAATAAGGGTGTTAATAAAATACTCAAAAGAGTAATGTTAGTGAAAAAATAGGAGTGTTACATAAGTGCTAAATAAATAATATGGCATGCTACCCCAAGGTGGCCCAGCCCCACCAGACCCGGGGGGTACCACTCCCCAAACCCATACACAGCATAATAATAATAACATCCACTATGGGTCATACAATTGCTTAATGTATGGCCACATGATAATGGCACATACAGAACATATCCAGATTGAGAGCTAGTTTACCTGGAGGCACCCCTGTATTCTCCAAATGGCACCACAGGACCCAGCATGCCCTCCTAATGCTGGCTCCATCTATGCCTCTCTGAACTGCAATAAATAGTGGAAAACTGCTCTAATCAAGCTGGTAACAATCCCCAGGTGCTGCGGGAGGGGGTTACTCTAGACAAGAAATACAAAAGGGATTTTTCCCACGCACTCTGCTGGCTGTTAGTAAGAAGAGCTATATACTATGTAATAATAGGAAATTTAGAGCTCTTCGTTACATATGTTTTGCAAAAGATATGATAAGCCTCCAGGCCACTTCACGGCTGCTCTATTACTGGAGGTCCCTATCTAAGCATAGGTCCAGGGCTTGGACCCCACAAAGTTGGCTCAGGCCCGACCACCCCAGGGCAGCACACCATTGAAATACTAAAGTGTTAATATGTGTTAAGAAAGAAGCAGAAGCTATGGGTTAGAAAGTGCTACAAAAATAAGGGTGTTAATAAAATACTCAAAAGAGTAATGTTAGTGAAAAAATAGGAGTGTTACATAAGTGCTAAATAAATAATATGGCATGCTACCCCAAGGTGGCCCAGCCCCACCAGACCCGGGGGGTACCACTCCCCAAACCCATACACAGCATAATAATAATAACATCCACTATGGGTCATACAATTGCTTAATGTATGGCCACATGATAATGGCACATACAGAACATATCCAGATTGAGAGCTAGTTTACCTGGAGGCACCCCTGTATTCTCCAAATGGCACCACAGGACCCAGCATGCCCTCCTAATGCTGGCTCCATCTATGCCTCTCTGAACTGCAATAAATAGTGGAAAACTGCTCTAATCAAGCTGGTAACAATCCCCAGGTGCTGCGGGAGGGGGTTACTCTAGACAAGAAATACAAAAGGGATTTTTCCCACGCACTCTGCTGGCTGTTAGTAAGAAGAGCTATATACTATGTAATAATAGGAAATTTAGAGCTCTTCGTTACATATGTTTTGCAAAAGATATGATAAGCCTCCAGGCCACTTCACGGCTGCTCTATTACTGGAGGTCCCTATCTAAGCATAGGTCCAGGGCTTGGACCCCACAAAGTCGGCTCAGGCCCGACCACCCCAGGGCAGCACACCATTGAAATACTAAAGTGTTAATATGTGTTAAGAAAGAAGCAGAAGCTATGGGTTAGAAAGTGCTACAAAAATAAGGGTGTTAATAAAATACTCAAAAGAGTAATGTTAGTGAAAAAATAGGAGTGTTACATAAGTGCTAAATAAATAATATGGCATGCTACCCCAAGGTGGCCCAGCCCCACCAGACCCGGGGGGTACCACTCCCCAAACCCATACACAGCATAATAATAATAACATCCACTATGGGTCATACAATTGCTTAATGTATGGCCACATGATAATGGCACATACAGAACATATCCAGATTGAGAGCTAGTTTACCTGGAGGCACCCCTGTATTCTCCAAATGGCACCACAGGACCCAGCATGCCCTCCTAATGCTGGCTCCATCTATGCCTCTCTGAACTGCAATAAATAGTGGAAAACTGCTCTAATCAAGCTGGTAACAATCCCCAGGTGCTGCGGGAGGGGGTTACTCTAGACAAGAAATACAAAAGGGATTTTTCCCACGCACTCTGCTGGCTGTTAGTAAGAAGAGCTATATACTATGTAATAATAGGAAATTTAGAGCTCTTCGTTACATATGTTTTGCAAAAGATATGATAAGCCTCCAGGCCACTTCACGGCTGCTCTATTACTGGAGGTCCCTATCTAAGCATAGGTCCAGGGCTTGGACCCCACAAAGTCGGCTCAGGCCCGACCACCCCAGGGCAGCACACCATTGAAATACTAAAGTGTTAATATGTGTTAAGAAAGAAGCAGAAGCTATGGGTTAGAAAGTGCTACAAAAATAAGGGTGTTAATAAAATACTCAAAAGAGTAATGTTAGTGAAAAAATAGGAGTGTTACATAAGTGCTAAATAAATAATATGGCATGCTACCCCAAGGTGGCCCAGCCCCACCAGACCCGGGGGGTACCACTCCCCAAACCCATACACAGCATAATAATAATAACATCCACTATGGGTCATACAATTGCTTAATGTATGGCCACATGATAATGGCACATACAGAACATATCCAGATTGAGAGCTAGTTTACCTGGAGGCACCCCTGTATTCTCCAAATGGCACCACAGGACCCAGCATGCCCTCCTAATGCTGGCTCCATCTATGCCTCTCTGAACTGCAATAAATAGTGGAAAACTGCTCTAATCAAGCTGGTAACAATCCCCAGGTGCTGCGGGAGGGGGTTACTCTAGACAAGAAATACAAAAGGGATTTTTCCCACGCACTCTGCTGGCTGTTAGTAAGAAGAGCTATATACTATGTAATAATAGGAAATTTAGAGCTCTTCGTTACATATGTTTTGCAAAAGATATGATAAGCCTCCAGGCCACTTCACGGCTGCTCTATTACTGGAGGTCCCTATCTAAGCATAGGTCCAGGGCTTGGACCCCACAAAGTCGGCTCAGGCCCGACCACCCCAGGGCAGCACACCATTGAAATACTAAAGTGTTAATATGTGTTAAGAAAGAAGCAGAAGCTATGGGTTAGAAAGTGCTACAAAAATAAGGGTGTTAATAAAATACTCAAAAGAGTAATGTTAGTGAAAAAATAGGAGTGTTACATAAGTGCTAAATAAATAATATGGCATGCTACCCCAAGGTGGCCCAGCCCCACCAGACCCGGGGGGTACCACTCCCCAAACCCATACACAGCATAATAATAATAACATCCACTATGGGTCATACAATTGCTTAATGTATGGCCACATGATAATGGCACATACAGAACATATCCAGATTGAGAGCTAGTTTACCTGGAGGCACCCCTGTATTCTCCAAATGGCACCACAGGACCCAGCATGCCCTCCTAATGCTGGCTCCATCTATGCCTCTCTGAACTGCAATAAATAGTGGAAAACTGCTCTAATCAAGCTGGTAACAATCCCCAGGTGCTGCGGGAGGGGGTTACTCTAGACAAGAAATACAAAAGGGATTTTTCCCACGCACTCTGCTGGCTGTTAGTAAGAAGAGCTATATACTATGTAATAATAGGAAATTTAGAGCTCTTCGTTACATATGTTTTGCAAAAGATATGATAAGCCTCCAGGCCACTTCACGGCTGCTCTATTACTGGAGGTCCCTATCTAAGCATAGGTCCAGGGCTTGGACCCCACAAAGTCGGCTCAGGCCCGACCACCCCAGGGCAGCACACCATTGAAATACTAAAGTGTTAATATGTGTTAAGAAAGAAGCAGAAGCTATGGGTTAGAAAGTGCTACAAAAATAAGGGTGTTAATAAAATACTCAAAAGAGTAATGTTAGTGAAAAAATAGGAGTGTTACATAAGTGCTAAATAAATAATATGGCATGCTACCCCAAGGTGGCCCAGCCCCACCAGACCCGGGGGGTACCACTCCCCAAACCCATACACAGCATAATAATAATAACATCCACTATGGGTCATACAATTGCTTAATGTATGGCCACATGATAATGGCACATACAGAACATATCCAGATTGAGAGCTAGTTTACCTGGAGGCACCCCTGTATTCTCCAAATGGCACCACAGGACCCAGCATGCCCTCCTAATGCTGGCTCCATCTATGCCTCTCTGAACTGCAATAAATAGTGGAAAACTGCTCTAATCAAGCTGGTAACAATCCCCAGGTGCTGCGGGAGGGGGTTACTCTAGACAAGAAATACAAAAGGGATTTTTCCCACGCACTCTGCTGGCTGTTAGTAAGAAGAGCTATATACTATGTAATAATAGGAAATTTAGAGCTCTTCGTTACATATGTTTTGCAAAAGATATGATAAGCCTCCAGGCCACTTCACGGCTGCTCTATTACTGGAGGTCCCTATCTAAGCATAGGTCCAGGGCTTGGACCCCACAAAGTCGGCTCAGGCCCGACCACCCCAGGGCAGCACACCATTGAAATACTAAAGTGTTAATATGTGTTAAGAAAGAAGCAGAAGCTATGGGTTAGAAAGTGCTACAAAAATAAGGGTGTTAATAAAATACTCAAAAGAGTAATGTTAGTGAAAAAATAGGAGTGTTACATAAGTGCTAAATAAATAATATGGCATGCTACCCCAAGGTGGCCCAGCCCCACCAGACCCGGGGGGTACCACTCCCCAAACCCATACACAGCATAATAATAATAACATCCACTATGGGTCATACAATTGCTTAATGTATGGCCACATGATAATGGCACATACAGAACATATCCAGATTGAGAGCTAGTTTACCTGGAGGCACCCCTGTATTCTCCAAATGGCACCACAGGACCCAGCATGCCCTCCTAATGCTGGCTCCATCTATGCCTCTCTGAACTGCAATAAATAGTGGAAAACTGCTCTAATCAAGCTGGTAACAATCCCCAGGTGCTGCGGGAGGGGGTTACTCTAGACAAGAAATACAAAAGGGATTTTTCCCACGCACTCTGCTGGCTGTTAGTAAGAAGAGCTATATACTATGTAATAATAGGAAATTTAGAGCTCTTCGTTACATATGTTTTGCAAAAGATATGATAAGCCTCCAGGCCACTTCACGGCTGCTCTATTACTGGAGGTCCCTATCTAAGCATAGGTCCAGGGCTTGGACCCCACAAAGTCGGCTCAGGCCCGACCACCCCAGGGCAGCACACCATTGAAATACTAAAGTGTTAATATGTGTTAAGAAAGAAGCAGAAGCTATGGGTTAGAAAGTGCTACAAAAATAAGGGTGTTAATAAAATACTCAAAAGAGTAATGTTAGTGAAAAAATAGGAGTGTTACATAAGTGCTAAATAAATAATATGGCATGCTACCCCAAGGTGGCCCAGCCCCACCAGACCCGGGGGGTACCACTCCCCAAACCCATACACAGCATAATAATAATAACATCCACTATGGGTCATACAATTGCTTAATGTATGGCCACATGATAATGGCACATACAGAACATATCCAGATTGAGAGCTAGTTTACCTGGAGGCACCCCTGTATTCTCCAAATGGCACCACAGGACCCAGCATGCCCTCCTAATGCTGGCTCCATCTATGCCTCTCTGAACTGCAATAAATAGTGGAAAACTGCTCTAATCAAGCTGGTAACAATCCCCAGGTGCTGCGGGAGGGGGTTACTCTAGACAAGAAATACAAAAGGGATTTTTCCCACGCACTCTGCTGGCTGTTAGTAAGAAGAGCTATATACTATGTAATAATAGGAAATTTAGAGCTCTTCGTTACATATGTTTTGCAAAAGATATGATAAGCCTCCAGGCCACTTCACGGCTGCTCTATTACTGGAGGTCCCTATCTAAGCATAGGTCCAGGGCTTGGACCCCACAAAGTCGGCTCAGGCCCGACCACCCCAGGGCAGCACACCATTGAAATACTAAAGTGTTAATATGTGTTAAGAAAGAAGCAGAAGCTATGGGTTAGAAAGTGCTACAAAAATAAGGGTGTTAATAAAATACTCAAAAGAGTAATGTTAGTGAAAAAATAGGAGTGTTACATAAGTGCTAAATAAATAATATGGCATGCTACCCCAAGGTGGCCCAGCCCCACCAGACCCGGGGGGTACCACTCCCCAAACCCATACACAGCATAATAATAATAACATCCACTATGGGTCATACAATTGCTTAATGTATGGCCACATGATAATGGCACATACAGAACATATCCAGATTGAGAGCTAGTTTACCTGGAGGCACCCCTGTATTCTCCAAATGGCACCACAGGACCCAGCATGCCCTCCTAATGCTGGCTCCATCTATGCCTCTCTGAACTGCAATAAATAGTGGAAAACTGCTCTAATCAAGCTGGTAACAATCCCCAGGTGCTGCGGGAGGGGGTTACTCTAGACAAGAAATACAAAAGGGATTTTTCCCACGCACTCTGCTGGCTGTTAGTAAGAAGAGCTATATACTATGTAATAATAGGGACCTCCAGTAATAGAGCAGCCGTGAAGTTTGGAGGCTTGTCAGAAGATGCTTCCTGGCTGTCAGGTATCTGCATTCAGTGATCTGGAACATACAGGCAGTGTGGTGGCCACCCCTTCACTTTCCTCAGTCCTTTCCTTCTACCCACGGAGGCCCAGCCTGCCAATCACATAGAAGCTCCGCCCCTCCAGGCTAGAACGAGGAGTTGCTCTGCTGCTGCCCACTTGGTGAGAATTAATTTGTGTATACTGTTTGCAAAGGTGTAGGTATGTGTATAGTGTATACTGTGTGTTTCTGTGTATATGTCTGTGTTTGTGTGTGTAAATGTGTTTGTAAATGTGTGTATACAGTATGTCTGTGCAAATGTGTGTTTATGTGTATACATGTATGTGTGTGTTTATGTGTATATATCTTTGTATACAGTATATGTGTGTGTGTATATGTGTGTGTATATATCTGTGTATATGTGTGTGTGTTTATGTATGTCTCCGTGTGTTAGCCCATAGCGATAGCGATGCGCGGCCCCGTGCATCACTATAGCTAACTCTGTGAAGTGAACGGCGCCCTCACCCTCATCCCCGCTAAGCATACATTGCACTGTGTGCTGAGTGGGGGTGAGATGTGTGCTGAGCGGTCTGTGCTAGATCACTCAGTACACATCTCCCTGTGTGTACGGGGCTTTAGTAGATGTAACAGCCCAAAAAGCCCCTTATGAACTTCAAAAGATGATAATCTGCTTTGATTTGTTTTATTTAACCTATTTGTCTCTAAAAAAAAATACATACTGTACTGAGGGAGATTTAGATTTGGATGGGGCATAGTAGATAAAGACAACCTTTCTGTCAAACTGACAGGTGGCACACCCCCTTTCTCCTAGGCTCCACCCCCTTTAATATTAAATGATAGTGTTTGATATCGCTTTAATAATTCCATCTTTAATTTCTCCTTAATCAGCTGGCGCAGCACAAAATACGCATCATAGCGACCTGCATTATGGGCTATGAATGTGTAATGCTCAAATTTTGGTTTCATGAACGTCTTTACAAAGTCTTCGATACACGCAACACCCTTAAACTCCCAGTCTTTCTCCCCCGTTAATGTTAAAGCGTAACAGTAGTTTGGTATGTGCACACCCGTCTCCTGCATACACTCAAAATCATAAAAGATGTATTTCTTTGTGGGCTCTTCCGGCTTGATGGTTTGTATATAGCACAAATGGTTCGAAAACCCATCAACGAACACCTTACAAATGGGACACTTTAGGCCTCGGCAGTTATGATCTGTTCGCCTGTAGAGACAACACTTGTCACAATATACATGTTCAAGACAGGATATTTTGTGATCAAGAGCTAAAGCTTTGTGTAGCTCTAAACACTCGTTTGATCGACAAAATACCCTACACACCGAACACCTTAACGCAGTCACACCATCGTCAATACAATCCGGCCTGTGACAAGCCTTACAAAAGAAAAGACAATCGTGATTATTTCTATGATGGTAAGCGCTATGACAACGAATGCAATAATACCGGGCTCCAAGAAACGCTTTGATATCGAGTATCCCATAAAAGTGACAATCGTGATATAGCACAAACAGCGTGTCTTTGTAACGGCTGTCCGTACAGTAGTATTTCCAATCCCCTTGATTGTAATAGGGGAGATTGATCGAAACATTTAAATAATTTTCAAAAATTGCAACATTGCTAAAGCTGACCGCTTTATCAAGCGGCAGATTCAAAGCTTTATGTAGTTGGATCGCTCTCTCCTGTATTACATGATCATTGGCATTGTTACCTTTATCCAGAAGTTTACAGTCGCTAGCGGCCAAACACAGGTTATTACCTATGCGTCTGAAGTCATAGAGATATCTCTTTCTTTTATTTATTATTAAACTTTGGGGCAAGCGGTGTAAACTTCTACCGGTCAAACCACTTTCGGCCTGTTTCTAAAAATACTGATCACAAATCTTAAACCTGTGGATAATAAGAATTCAGCGTTACTTTGAAGCGTGTTTGTAATCTGGTTCAAAAAACTGGCAGCGTCTAATGTTTCTTGCGGCTTACGATGCGAATAGATGGCGTTGTGTAACCCACCCCCCTCAAATCTAAGCTGAACGCGGTCAGCAGGATCCGCGCCCGCAAGGACGCCATCGAGCATGGCCTGTATAGCAGTATGAACGGCTCAAACTCCCTCTACAAATGATGTAACCCTGTCCAAATTAACAAACCGATAGTGATTGTGGTACTCAACGGCTCTGAAATACGGTCGTTGTCGTTCATAACAGTTAATTGCCTCTAAGTATACATGTTGCCGACCTTCGTCATTACCGGGTGACTCAACACCGCCTGCATCATCATATATGGGGCTTGCAATGCGCTCAATATTGTCAGTCTGTGATTCGTCAATCGTTAATGCTTGGGGTGGCGATTGATCTAAATCTACATACATCGCACTCTGCTTCCCGCCTACCACATGTTCCCTGTGCCGCTTGCGCTTTCTCAATCTGGTTAATGTTGTTACAGCCTGTTTCACCTTTGCACGTCGGAATAACTGTGAGATCTTGTATGTTAAACAAGGTTTAATTCGTGGGTTTTTTTTACAGGCATTTAAATTTAAAACACGTTTCAAACCATTGCCTAACATGCCTAGTCACGGCTCAGTTTCATTTATTTCTGCAAAATGATGTATGTTGGCTTTAATAAATTCAGTTGTCTTAACTGACCGATCTATGTATTTTGACATGACATTCATATACGTCTCAACAACTTCTTTAACAATGTCTTGTTTACATTTACTACCGTGGCTCACACCTTTAATGTGTTTTAACAAATATCCGGCTTTTACGCCCATGTTCTCAACATCTTCCCGTATCTTACCCAACAACGCGTAAAATTGTATTTCGGCGTCTTGGCCTAATTGTTCTGTATTTTGACATTCATCAACTATGTCGGGCGCTATCCCTCGTGCCGGTGCACAAGCATCAGCCGATGCGTGTACCATGGCTGTCGTTGTAAAAATATTGGGCATTGATGTTACACAATCAACCGTTGTAGTATTACCAGGAATTCCTGCAACGGCTGATAATACTTCATCAGAACTATTCTGCGGTTCTTGTGTCGTTGACTCTACACAGTTTTTAATAAGCTCTTGCCCATTTATGTCATCAATATCTGATATCACAGGATTACCAGCTATGTGTCTTGTTTCTGTTTCAGAGCAATCCTGTGTATCGGGAATAGTGATGACATCGGATTGCGACAATTGCTTAACATTACTTCTTGAGTCAACATTTGATAACAAACCAATGCCTGCTATGTGCCTTGTTTCTGTTTCAGAACAAACCTGTGTATCTGGAATTGTGATTACAGCTGATTGCGGCAATTGCTTAACATTACTTCTTGAGAGACGCGATGCCCTCTTAACCTTTACAGTCTTTGTATTACCAGCGACATCCCGGTCTGCAGTGTTAAACGCTGTGTGTTTTGATGTTACAGCAACATCGTTACTTACGCTTGATACAGTTGTAACGCGATCCTTCTCCGTTGCGGTTTATCATTTTCAGAATATGACAATTTTCTTTTAAGATCTGTAAATGCTGAATTATGACTTCTCTCATTCGTTCTTGGTCGAGCCGGCCTTCGTTTGTTCGGGTTGATACAACCGTTATGCACCACCATAACCGATGACCTAGCAACATCCTTTAGGCTGTTATGTACAATCGACGGCGTTACGAATTGATGGTTCTCCGTTTCAGCGGCGGTTGTGCGTTTTGATATTTTCCCGCTTGTACTAGGCCTGTGTATTTGCGCGACTGTATCACGGCCTGTTGGTATCGTAGGATCATATCGCCTTGCTACAGCATCATCTGTAATACATATATTATAAAATAAATATAAACGCCGATGCACGTAAATCAGCATTTAAATCACAGCATAACAATATACCATATAACAGTGTTTGATTACACACCTACTGTTGCGAATTGATGGTTCTCCGCTTCAGCGGCGATTGTGCGTTTTGATGTTTTCCCGTTTGTACTAGGCCTGTGTATTTGCGCGACGGTATCACGGCCTGCTGGTATCGTAGGATCATATCGCCTTGCTACAGCATCATCAGTAACACATATATTATAAAATAAATATAAACGCCGATGCACGTAAATCAGCATTTAAATCACAGCATAACAATATACCATATAACAGTGTTTGATTACAAACCTGCTGTTGCGAATTGATGGTTCTCCGTTTCAGCGGCGGTTGTTTGTTTTGATGTTTTCCCGCTTGTACTAGGCCTGTGTATTTGCGCGACGGTATCACGGCCTGTTGGTATCGTAGGATCATATCGCCTTGCTACAGCATCATCTGTAATACATATATTATAAAATAAATATAAACGCCGATGCCCGTAAATCACCATTTAAATCACAGCATAACAATATACCATATAACAGTGTTTGATTACACACCTGCTTTATATTCGAATGTTTTAGCCCGACCCCCTGTCGCGTGTGGGAAAAACGGTCGCTCATCAACAACATTGCTGGTCTGTATAGCGGTGTTGTGACAATATTCAGGTTTGTTCAATATGTCCCGTAGAATACCGTCAGCCGTCGCATTATCCATTTTTGTGGAATCTTTAGCCGGTGAAAAAATGAAAAAATAAATATTACATACGGTATAAAATTAGAATAACATGAAAAAGAGATGTATTATTGAGAATATAAAGTGTGTACAGTTGACAACAAATCAGCACAACTGTACAAGGTTTATTTTTAATTCTTTAGCCGTGGAAAAATAAATAAATAAATAAATAAAAATAATAATAATAAATAAATAAATAAATAAAAAATAAATAAAAATATCATGTTACTCACAGGCTGGAGCCAATTCCAAAATATTAGTAAAATCGGGTATAACGCTGAAATCTAAACCAAATGGGCTATCTCCAACCGAATCGAAATTCTCTGTGTTTGTGATTACTGTCACTAAATTGGGAGAAATAAATTAGGAGAAATAAAAATGAGAAAATAATATTTAATAATTACTATTTAATAATTACTTATCAATGTATCCAGACTGTTGTACGGTCATACTATTTAAACTTTTAAAAATAAGTAAAAATGAACAAATTGTAGACCTTGACTATAATTTCATACTATTTAAACTTTAAATATAAATAAAAACGTGTCAATGGTATTTATAGACATAGCTAACCATGGGTCGTTTGATAACTTGGCAAATCATCATCGGATTCAGATGTACACATGAAATTGTTCTGCATTGTCTGTCTCTGAACCAATAATGAAAATGAGATACGATTAATATCTGTCAGCGATTTACATGAAATACAGTGTCGGTGCATTACCAAAATGAACCACTAGATGGCACTATTACCACATATTTAAACAACCTTCAGGCAGTCACATTAATTAAAAACCAAAAGAAATGCCTGGTTCTCGTATGATCAACTATCCTGCGCGTTTTATCATACACAAAATTAATTAATTTAATCAATACAAAGCGGCTCCCAATGGTACTTACTAACAATACTAAGCTGATAAAAAATATGCAATTTGTATAAACATGAGATCAGTCAAACGATTTACATGAAATACAGTGTCGGTGCATTCCCAAAATTATCCACTAGATGGCACTATTACCACATATTTAAACAACCTTCAGGCAGTCACATTAATTAAAAACCAAAAGAAATGCCTGGTGCTCGTATGATCAACTATCCTGCGCGTTTTATCATACACAAAATTAATTAATTTAATCAATACTAAGCGGCTCCCAATGGTACTTACTAACAATACTAAGCTGCTCCCAATGGTACTTACTAAATACCAATTGTAGATTAAAGTGCAAAAATGGAATATAAAATGTTAGGAAGCGCTTCCTAACATTTTATACACCTTGTTTGCACTTTACTCACATTAATTCACAGCTATATTTGTAAAATAAAAAATATGCAATTTGTATAAACATGAGATCAGTCAAATGATTTACATGAAATACAGTGTCGGTGCATTCCCAAAATGATCCACTAGATGGCACTTTTACCACATATTTAAACAGCCTTCAGTGAGTCACAATTATACTTATTTCACAGCCATATTTGTAAAATAAAAAATATAACATGCTAGAGCCATAATGATAATAATAATAAAATAATAATAATAAATAATAATAATAATAATAATAATAATAATAATAATAATAATAACACTTACCATAATGTCTTCACGTGTGTATAGCGATGCAAGTTCATTTGAAATTCCTTCTCAGTGCTCTGTCCCACTTCAGAGCTGTGTCCTATTCTTATAGTCATGGCTGTGAGCCATATGGCCCCCACCAACCTGTGGTATGCCGTCCCACATTTACAAGATGCTGGGGCGGGGTTTTTAAACATATAAACTTTGGTTTATACATTAGTAAATGTAATAATTCTTTTCAGTTACAATAAAGATATAATCTGTTAGCGGGTTCTTACACGTCATACTCAGCGCTTCAAAAACATACCAAATATATATATATATATATATATATATATATATATATATACAGAAAAAACAATTCCTGAGTGCTCTAAAGTTCTTGTATAGATTGAACGGAAGTCCTTCCAAATGGGTATATCTTATACCGTAGAAGATGAGGTTTTCTGGATTCCTACAGCGGATAACCAATCACCAAAAAAGTCACCCAAACAAACAATTAGAATAAAAGTATTTAATAACAAAAATAATTCATAAAAAGCCCATAAAATTATTTAATAACAAAATTAATTCATAAAAAGCATTATACAGAAGTTCTTATGAACTAATGTACATGAAAACAAATTATTTTATGATTCCATAAATATCCACTGGCTTACTGATTTGTAGCTAAATTTACTTTCAGGCTGTGTGTATAAGGTGTACATGTAACATAAATGCATTCTGTGCTTAGATTTAGGACTCATCACCATGATATCTCATTATGATATCTAAGTTTCTGGATTCCTACAGCGGTTAACCAATCACCAAAAAAGTCACCCAAACAAACAAATTCACCAAAAAAGTCACCCAAACAATTAGAATAAAATTATTTAAATACAAAAAATAATTCATAAAAAGACCATAAAATTATTTAATAACAAAATTAATTCATAAAAAGCATTATACAGAAGTTCTTATGAACTAATGTACATGAAAACAAATTATTTTATGATTCCATAAATATCCACTGGCTTACTGATTTGTAGCTAAATTTACTTTCAGGCTGTGTGTATAAGGTGTACATGTAACATAAATGCATTCTGTGCTTAGATTTAGGACTCATCACCATGATATCTCATTATGATATCTAAGTTTCTGGATTCCTACAGCGGTTAACCAATCACCAAAAAAGTCACCCAAACAAACAAATTCACCAAAAAAGTCACCCAAACAATTAGAATAAAATTATTTAAATACAAAAAATAATTCATAAAAAGCCCATAAAATTATTTAATAACAAAATTAATTCATAAAAAGCATTATACAGAAGTTCTTATGAACTAATGTACATGAAAACAAATTATTTTATGATTCCATAAATATCCACTGGCTTACTGATTTGTAGCTAAAATTACTTTCAGGCTGTGTGTATAAGGTGTACATGTAACATAAATGCATTCTGTGCTTAGATTTAGGACCCATCACCATGATATCTCATTATGGTATCTAATTAATCCAAAATACGGAAAAATCCGATTTGAGTCAACACATAACCCTGTAGGTGGCGCTAATGTTCTTCTACAGAGATAACAAGCTGGTTTAATATCCAGGTGTCATCATTACAATTTTTGTATTCTGTAGTACTAAGACTTTTGAATTTGTTTTGTCATGGTAGTCCGTAGATCTGTGGATTTTTAAAATGTGCTGTCATCATTTATCACGCATGGCCATTAAAATCAATACGTTTTTAAATTAGTGCCATGTGTGATGCTTCCGTACATCTAAGAAAATGGACATGGTCATATTGTAGTCCGTAGATCTGTGGATTTTTAAAATGTGCTGTCATCATTTATCACGCATGGCCATTAAAATCAATATGTTTTTAAATTAGTGCCATGTGTGATGCTTCCGTACATCTAAGAAAATGGACATGGTCATATTGTAGTCCGTAGATCTGTGGATTTTTAAAATGTGCTGTCATCATTTATCACACATGGCCATTAAAATCAATATGTGATTTTGCGGCGGCTTCACGATCGCTTTCCCAAACTTAAATGCCATGTTCTCGTTTTGGTCGTTCTTTATCTCTATGGCTATCGTGTCAAAATGTGTTTTGCACAATGGTACGTAATCGGGCTTCTCGTATCGTATTGTGACAACCTCATTGTTATAACCCTTCATTTCAACAGTGCGAAGTAGCGGTACATAACTATCCCCGACCCGTTGGTGTTCGATAATGTCTGTGACACGTACATCGTATATTGACCGCCTTTGATGTCGGCGCATGGTTTAGAAATATTAGTTTTAGGTTGTAAACCCAGTATCCATGTCAGCTTAGAACCGGCGTGGATTTGATACAACAGTTTACTGTCGCATGTTACAACGCGTGCAAATGGATCATACGTTAGTCTTAATCTAACGTCCAGTTTCAGTTGTACAATTTCAGCGTTGATTACGTTCAGTAACGCTTCGATTGTTTCATAAAAACCGGGTTTAATGCACAAACTCGCGACTCTCGCCACCGGCTGGTCCGCCGTTCCATCCCATGATAATTGCAGTCTACAATCTTGTAAATCCAATGTATTCCACGTATGCGGGTATTGTATCTCAGTAAGTGCTACTTCCCATTCGCCATTTAAGTCTATCGGTTTAGCCAACTTTGTCGTATAGTTAGAAATCTTATTTTGCGGGAAAGTAACAGCCGATGCGTTGCTGGGTAAGGTTATGTAGAACGCCTTGTCATCCATCTCTCGTCTTGTTTAGATACTGATGAGATTTATATGTCTTTTATCACCGATGCTGCGACGCAACTGTTAAATTTTGCGGGGTACCCGCGCCACTTGACTATCGCGTATTTACGGCCTCTGACCGTCTTATTTTTTAAAATCTTTTCCACTTTGTAAACTCTGTTATAGTTTTTTGGTATGCTTTGAAGCTCTTCGGGGTAAAAACTACCTGTTATAACTTCACCGTACAGATCTGCCAACTTATAAAGCGGTTTAAGCCCTTTAGTGTTCACACTATGTACAACAAAAATCTCCTCAGAAAAGCTCTGTTCGTAACCTTTCTGAAATATGTCCTTATATTTAGAAATACGAACGTGGTCACCGTTTCCTAAACAAACGGGGGCTTTCTTACTTCTAAAGTAATCACCGTAGGTCGTTTTGAAGACACTCAATGCATTAGAGTCATTCACATCGTTTGGAGCGCACTTAATCGTTCTATGGTATGTGTTATTATAGCTGCGTATGAAGTCTTGTAAAACGTCTATATATCTGTAGGTATTCTTTGCCGTGAAATAGCGCCACATGCGTGTTTTTAAAGTCCTATTGAAGCGCTCTATAACAGCCGCTTTCACATCGTTATTGGTCGTGAAATGATTTATACCGTATTTTTCGAACACCTTTTTTAGGTTTCTGTTTAGAAACTCTTTACCATTATCGGTTTGTAGCTTCATCGGCACATCACCGCGCTGGAATATTTTTTCAAAAGCATTAGCAACCGTTGCTGCGTTCTTAGCGGTCAGACTTTCACTCCACACCCTCTTACTGAATATATCGATGATTGTTAATATGTATTTAACACCATCGTTGTATTTTGACAGATCTATCAGCGAGACCAAATCGCATTGCCACTGTTGGTTTATACCCGATACACAAATCATGTTCCTTTTATAGTTTTTTCTTGCTGGCTTGTGCAGCGTGTAGGCGTCTTGTTCTTGTAACCACTTTCTTACGTCGGATCTTTTAAATTTATTTTTAACCGACCCATAATATTTATCAATGCCGCTAAAACTACCTGGTTTTAACACTGTGTAATATGCATCTTTCATCCGCTTGATTTGACGCGCTGCGTTGCGTGACATTCTGCGACTGGTGTTGCGTGACACTCTTTTCAAAGTCATTATCTTTTAATACGGTTTAATATCGAACACTATAAATTTAATATAAAATTTAATATAAAATTTTATATTAAAGCGATATCAAACACTATCATTTAATATTAAAGGGGGTGGAGCCTAGGAGAAAGGGGGTGTGCCACCTGTCAGTTTGACAGAAAGGTTGTCTTTATCTACTGGGCATGTCCAAACTGGAATCTAATTGAAGTGTAAACATAAAGTTGACCAGCATTTATGGGCTACATGCTAATACGCCCATTAGTTAACCTGCAAGAAAAAATCTAAATGTATTTACGCAACAAGGTTTGTGCAGGTGCAAAGTTACGCAACGTATTTCTATAGACTTACCTTCATTTTTATGTAGACCTGGTTTGCTGCCAATAAGTACACATTCTGTATACCCTATTCATTCATGGCTAGTGGACAATTTCAACTTCCCCACTAGTCCTGCTAGACCTATTTGCTAAAGACAGTGCCATACTGGCCATCTGGCAGTTCTGGCAAATTCCAAAAGAGCCGCTCACCTGTCGTGCTGGTCTGGCCATACAGAGAGCATGGCTGGTCGAACAGCGCAGCCTCCCAGCTCCCCCACCCTCCTGCTCGTTTGCATGCAGATAGATGGGGGCATGCCATGATTCCAGGTCCCCTGAGTTGTGTCATGCACCCGTGTGCTGTGGCTGTGCCCCCTCTCACCCCCCCCCTCCACTTGTCCTGCAGTGTGCACACATTGTGACATGCAAGGGCTACTCCACGGCCCCAGTTTATTCCTAGTTAAAGATATCTTATCTAATAAAAAGCTAACGCTGCTCCTCACCTCTATAGGAAATTCTAGTGTTTTACTCACTGTTGGCCACTAGATGGCGCCCAATGGAGCAATTCAAGTGTTGCTCCCTTCGGCCGCCCACAGCCGCCAGCATTTTGACGGGCTGGTAACTAGTTCTTTATATTAATCAATTTCCTCTCCTGATGTCAAATTCATTTGGATAGTGATGTTCACAGTTGTAGGTGAGTTGTACATTTCCTATGACAGGTATGACTGATAAACATGCCAGTGTTATAGCCAGTTTGACCAATGTATCACAGGATCACATAATAAATTCAGGGATGGCAGAATTGGACCTCTATAGGAACTGCTAAGTTTGACTGTGATCTACATCAGTAAGCCCATAATGCATCATGTCCCAATCTATGCTGGTCACAACCACTGCTCAATACCTCCACAGCTGGGGCCAACCTCTTTTCCTTTGCACACACCTGCATTTGGGGGATCATTCTGAGTTGATCGCTCGCTAGCAGTTTTAGCAGCCGTGCAAACGCTATGCCGCTTCCCACTGGGAGTGTATTTTAGCTTAGCAGAAGTGCGAACGTTTTTATCACAGAGCGCCTGCAAAAAATGTTTGTGCAGTTTCAGAGTAGCTCAAAACCTACTCAGCGCTTGCGATCACTTCAGACTATTCAATTCCGCCCATCGTTCACCCAGCCGCGCCTGCATTTTCTCTGGCATGCCTGCGTTTTTCCGAACACTCCCTGAAAATGGTCAGTTGCCACCCAGAAACGCCCACTTCATGTCAATCACTCTGCAGCAAGCAGTGCGACTGAAATGCATCCCTAGACCCTGTACAAAATTGCATTGTTCGTTGTGCCCATACGTCGCGCGTGAGCATTGCGCCGCATACACATGCGCAGAACTGCCGTTTTTTAGCCTGATCGCTGCGCTGCGAACAAATGCAGCTAGCAATCAACTCGGAGTGACCACCTTGGTCCGCAAACCTATGTCTAAATATAGACAACATGATGCAAAGTAAAGTGCAGCATGCTGCCAAAGATTATTGCATGCACTTTGGCCATAGCGCGTGCTTTTTAAATGAGGGTCAGGGCTGGTAGATCTCACAATGATTAAATAATAGCTTTAATTTACATAATTTTTAATTTTTTATCATTAGAGTTTTGTTTAAAAGACATACAGTAAATATATAATTTCTAATACTTTTCTACCTACACATCTAGTTTTTATTTCAAATCATACAGTATGTGACATCCAAAGCATTAATTATTTACACTAAGGTGTGTGGATCATCGGGTCGACTTTAAAAAGGTCGACAATGTCTAGGGCGACACCAAAAGGTCGACATGCAGTAGTTCGACACAGGAAATAGGCCACCATGGACAATAGGTCGACATAAAGGTCGAAACAAAAAAGATCAATATGAACTTTTTTCAGTGTTGTTTACACCGTAAATGACCAGAAACCCCAATTAGTGCACCGCGTCACCTCACATGACTCGCTACACTTGTCATGCTTCGGGCAATGTGCCTCGCTCTGCTACCGCTGCGGTCAGCACAGGTTACTATTCCCAATCGTAGTCCACGTGGATCATAAAGTATCAAAAAGTTAAAACTGAATTTTTTAAAAAAAAGCCTCATGTCGACCTTTTCCTGTGTCGACCATTGCCACGTTGACCTTTTGTCAATGCTGACATTTTAACCATGTCGAGCTAATGCATGTCAACCAATAGTGATCGACATATTGACTGTTGACCTTAGTGGGGTCGACCTAACAACCACATACCTACACTAAGATTGCCATACAGTCATATTGGAATCATACCTGTGATTCATGAAGGACAAAACGGCTGAGCTTCTGTAAATTTTGTCTAGTGGAGCTGTATATTATATATTGCATTTCTAAGCAATGCCATATATAACACAGAAACACTAGGCTAATGCAGACTTGCACACAAGTCAGCCATTTTGTAATTGCCTGCACATAACTCATTGCACCTATGAAGAGTTGTATGCATCTGCACTTGCGGCCTAATTCACACCTGATCATAGCAGCAACTTTGTTAGCAGATGGGCAAAACCATGTGCACTGCAGGGGGGGGGGGGGGGGGGGCAGATATAACATGTGCAGAGAGAGTTAGATTTGGGTGCGTAATTTTGTTTCTGTGCAGGGTAAATACTGGCTGCTTTATTTTTACACTGCAATTTAGATTTCAGTTTTAATACACCCCACCCAAATCTAACTCTTTCTGCACATGTTATATCTGCCCCCCACCCCCCCGCAGTGCACATGGTTTTGCCCATCTGCTAACAAAGTTGCTGCTACGATAAGGTCTATATTAGGCCCTCAGGGCCTGATTCGGAGAGTGGTGCTGCAGCATCCCCTATAGCTTTGGTTTGCAGGGTTGCAGGTGCCATAATATGCATATGCTGCTTTCAGCCTTCCCCTTGAGCAGTTGCGAGCCCCGTAGAGTGCAAACACTGAGATCCATTTTCTGTGTCCCTGTAAGCACTAGCACTGTCCTGTTGGTCTCGATAGACCATTATTGGAACCCCATTGTGACCGCCATTGACACTCTTATCTGCCCTATGGCAGGTGCAGTGTCTCCTTCTCATAACTCACAATTCTGTCAACATGCCCCAACATAGATTTTTGCCCATTACAGCCCAGTAATGACCCTTCAGTCACATGTGCACATGCAATTAATATGTATGACTTTGCATCACTCACATTTCCATAGTCTGAGCAGAACAAAAAAACACGTTACGCTCTGCATACAGGCATATCTTGAGCTTTGCATCAGCCCTAATGTACCAGATTTGTGTATCCTACAATGTGAAACCAAAAAGTCTTGACAAACCATCTAATTTGTATTCTTCAAAAGACTAGAAGGAAAAGCAAAGGTCACTTAATGACTTGCAAATATATTCACTTTTTTTGCGTACTCTATTAGAAAACAATGTGGATTCAAAGTGTATTTCAAATTAGGTGGAAACTACATGGAAACACATAAGAAGATGCTATTGTACAGAAAGCTATTAAACTCTCCTTAATTGATGGCAAAGGAATTCTAATCAGTTTTAAGGACCATACCATTTATATACCGTACAGGTACAAACTTTTTTTTCTCACAAATGAAAGAAGACAACTATTGGGTAACTATTGTTAGAAAGTAAAGCCAGGTTCCACAACATAATCCAAGTCACCAACTTCAAAGACAAAAAAATATTTTGGACAGTTCATGTCCTGAAAACCCAAATTTGGTCATCAGCAGAAAAACTAATAAGACTTACAGTAGGTGTGAAATACTCCATATCTCCAGCATGGCAAAAATAGCTGTTATTGATGTTATCTTTCATGGTATATTTTTTGTTACTGGCTTAACGGGAAATATTTTTATTGTGATAATTCACTTTCTAGACTGGCACAGAACCCATGACGTTAATCCTTGCAGTCTTATCATTACCAACATTGGGATTTTCAACATCATACTTCAAGTAATGATTGATTTCCAAGAGATTTCTTACTTCATGTATGAAGAAATCTACTCCCAAAAATGGTTGTTCTACTTTGTATTTACAGTCAACACTTCTGTAACATTCTCCAGTCTCTGGTGCTCCACCTGTCTGTGCTTTTACTATTGTGTGAAGATTGTCAATCTTAATGGAACATTATTTTACAAGCTCAAAGCAAAGCTTCGGTCTATGGTGCCCTGGCTGCTGGTTCTTTCCGTTACCCTGTCTTGGTGTGTTGGAATGTCACCCTACTGGGATTTATATGTGGATGTTTCTGTTACCCAGCTGAATACTACAGGAAACATAACAATATCAACGAACTTTTTTAGCAGATGCAATTACCTAATTCAAATGTTTATAATTGTTGCTTCTGTTGCTTTTGCTATAATCTTTCTCACCGCTGGTGCGATCATCACCTCTCTGTTGAAGCACATGAGACGGATGAGACAGAATAGTGATGGTCATGCTAGAATCACTTCTCATTTATCAGCTGCTAAAACGGTGACTGCACTCCTAATAATATACTTCATTTTCTATGGCACTTATATGTTAGTAAACTATTCCTTAATAGATGACCTCACACTCACTGTCTGTTATATTGTGATTTCCAGTTTTCCAACAATAAATGCTATAGTTTTAATCTTAGGAAACAGGAAACTGATAAATGTTTTGAAGAAACTCCTAGGTGGCAACACTGAGAGCTCAGTTACAGCTTCCTAACACTGTTTCATGGTTTGTTAATGTTCCATGCATCAGGTACAGTATGTTTTATGTGGAAAGCAAGACTGTTACTATTTTTCATATATATCAATCCATACAACCTGGTTTAAAGAAAAAATGTTTTTTTGCATTGAAACATTTATTGAATTTTTGTGTCAGATAGAACTTTACTATTTAGTTCATTATACAAACATGCAAAGCTAATTTTCCTAAGATTGACATACAGTAGTACAGTATGTCAGTAGGGGATGCAGTTAAGTTCCCGACAGTCGGGATTCCAGCAGTCAAAATGCCGGTGGCGGAATCGTGACAGCAGTCAAAATGCTGGCGGGACCGCCCATTGTTCCCACTAGGGTAGTGGTCCTCGCCACCACCAGAGGGGGAATATAATAGTGTGGCGAGCTGAAAGCGTGACGAGCGCAGCAAGCCCTGGAGGGGACACAATGTGCTCTATGTCGGGTTTTGACTGTCAGGATTCTGGCATCTGTATTTCGACCGCCGGGATCCCGAATGTCGGGAAATGATACTGAATCTGTCAGTAGTACAGTAGTTAGGACAACGTCCTTTCTTTTTAAGGGGTAGCACCTTGTTGCTTAAAGTCAGTGTTCATAAGTGGCATCAATAAACACTTTGGTGGAGATTTATCAAACCTTTGAGTGAGATAAAGCGGAGAAGCTGCTGATAACAACCAATCAGCTTGTAACTGTCATTTTACAGGCTGTACTAGATAAAAGACAGAAATTGATAGGATGACATGGCTATCTTTTCCACCTTTTTTCTAACAAGTTGCTTTATGGTATAAGCCACATAAGAAAGTTGTGTTTCAGAACTGTTTCAGTGATGTCACTGGTAACAAATTAATCGATAAATGGTATTCTCTGAAATATTTGATTGTGTGCAGGTAAAACATGAAAGCTTACAAGCTATTCAAGTTATGCTTTTGCAGATTAACAAACATTGGGGGTAATTCCAAGTTGATCGCAGCAGGATTTTTGATAGCAATTGGGCAAAATCATGTGCACTGCAGGGGAGGCAGATATAACATGTGCAGAAAGAGTTAGATTTGGGTGGGTTATTTTGTTTCTGTGCAGGGTAAATACTGGCTGCTTTATTTTTACACTGCAAATTAGATTGCAGATTGAACACACCCCACCCAAATCTAACTCTCTCTGCACATGTTATATCTGCCTCCCCTGCACTGCACATGGTTTTGCCCAATTGCTATAAAAAATCCTGCTGCGATCAACTTGGAATTACCCCCATTGCACAGAATGTCATAGTGTGTTGCAGACTAAGGACAGGATGTAATGAAGTCCAAGTTCAGCGGCCGTGTGGGATGCTGGCCAAACTCGGATATTTTTTTAAAAGGGCAATCATTTACAAAGCTAAACCATGATTGCCCCTTTAAAAAAACCATCTGAGTTCATCCGGCATACCGCACGGCCGCTGAACTCAAACTTCATTACATCCCGCCCTAAGCGAGAGATTTACAGTATTAACAATTTTAAAACAGACAAGTTTGAAAAGGTGCCCATAGCAACCAATCAGATTGTGTATAGATTTTTTTAGAATGCAATAAAGAAATTATAGCTAGAGCTGATTGGTTACTATGTCCAACACCTCCCCTTTATATTTTTAAAAACTTCAGTAAATCTACCCCTAAATTTATTGTTCTCCAATGGAAAAAGTTTGAAAACAGCCTGAAGAATTAGAGGAGAAATAGCCTGATTCAGATGTGGATAAAGAAGCTATTGCTGCTGCTTACATCAGGGCCGAATTTAGGGGTCAGGCCGCCCCTATGCACATTATTGCCTGCTGCCCCCTCCCCCTCCCCCCCTTCTTCATGTCATTGCCCCCTTCATTTTAGGTGCCAGTCCGGTTGCCTTGAGACCACCAAAGCAGTCCCAACCTCACCCTACTACCAACTCCTGGACCACAATTTGCTGCCCAATGTCTTACCCCCATTATTTGCTAAATAAAATATATATTGTATATATTAAAAGTTGTAATGACAAAAAAAAATCATCTGGCCCTTATCAGCCAGGTGTGCGTACCCCCAGCAAGTGCCACCCCTAGGCACCTGCCTAGTGGGAAATCCGCTACTGGCTTACACAGAAGCAGCAGTGATAGCACTAATATGGTACTGCAGCAGGGGCGTCACGTCTCCTACTCGCATTACTGATCCAAGCTGCGTCCTAGAATGCAGCATCGGATCATCTGTGACACCATCACAGCTACAACAAAGTGGCCAGGAAATCTCCACTGTGCTGCAAATGCAATAGGACCTGAATCGTGCCCAATATGCATTAAATGCTGCTGTATCTGTCATTTATATATGGACTATCTTGGAACATTGGAAGCACTACTGTATATTACTAATATGCTAGAAGACATTTTTTTTACATTATATTAGAACATTAAGACATGCGTGATATTACTATTGAAAACAGTCCTTGATATGAACCAATTGCTACTACTGTACATCAGTGACACATTTTTCAGTGAAGTACATTGCCACACAGTACATACTGTATACCAAAAACGATGAAAAATATTGCAGTAATTATTATGGAAAGTTTCTAATTTCATATCATGTTTTATGTCTCTGTTTATTATTCTGTTATTTCAGTATATGCATACATACTGTATTGTGTAGAATTGTACAAGAAAACTGTAAGTTGAATTAAAATGTTATCATACTGTAATAAAGCTGGCCACACATACCAGAATCCAATTCATCAATATGGTTGTTTTATTTTTCTCAGTTTACACAAGTATTAAAATGTCTGTCTTGACATATGCTCTTATTGGACTCACTTTCTGCAATATGGTATATAAACATATCCACATTCAACGTGACGCCATTAGATGTATCCCAATAAAGAGTAGTAATCTATAGAGCAGATTTGATAAGCTGCGCACTAGGGGTTTATGTACAAATCCAATAGTGTGGGATCTGCACATGGCAGAATGGGTCTTGCAATACCACTCACAGCTCCCTGTCAGCTGCACCATGACTGACACGCTGTGGTGTTTTGGTTGTGGACCATGTATGCCCCATTTTTGAAGGCATGACGGGTCCAGGGTATGCATCATCAGATGCATCCTTACTGGATCCAGGTATCCGGATCTGATGGCCAGGCTGAGTAAACCAGCTTACGCAAGCTGAACTGTGCATAAAAACATTGCAAATCACAAGCACTGGTCATGATGGTGATCCATGACTGCATCGTCACATGCATCACTTGGATCCTTGTAAATGCTAACAGGGGGCGTCTATCTCTTACAGATGCCTCCTGCTCCATTAGAATTTTAATTACACAGAATTACACAGCTGCTTCTTTGTGGTTGTACAATTCCATACAAATATGAATTAGGCCCTAAGCCGTAAAGCTGTTTCCGCAGCTAAGAACCTGAGATGTGAATTTTTGTTATGCAGTTAGAAAAATGAATGAAGTTATTACAGGTGTCAATGGCAAAAAAAATAGCTTTTTGTTTGCATCTCCAGAGTTGGTGACACATTAATAAAACTCCTTAGTTTAATGTCACGATAAAATGCAGTACCTCTGGTGCACAACTCCTAATTAATAATAATAATAATAATAATAATAATAATAATAATCATGTATTTACTAGAGATGAGCGCCGGAAATTTTTCGGGTTTTGTGTTTTGGTTTTGGGTTCGGTTCCGCGGCCGTGTTTTGGGTTCGACCGCGTTTTGGCAAAACCTCACCGAATTTTTTTTGTCGGATTCGGGTGTGTTTTGGATTCGGGTGTTTTTTTCAAAAAACCCTAAAAAACAGCTTAAATCATAGAATTTGGGGGTAATTTTGATCCCAAAGTATTATTAACCTCAAAAAACATAATTTACACTCATTTTCAGCCTATTCTGAACACATCACACCTCACAATATTATTTTTAGTCCTAAAATTTGCACCGAGGTCGCTGTGTGAGTAAGATAAGCGACCCTAGTGGCCGACACAAACACCGGGCCCATCTAGGAGTGGCACTGCAGTGTCACGCAGGATGTCCCTTCCAAAAAACCCTCCCCAAACAGCACATGACGCAAAGAAAAAAAGAGGCGCAATGAGGTAGCTGTGTGAGTAAGATTAGCGACCCTAGTGGCCGACACAAACACCGGGCCCATCTAGGAGTGGCACTGCAGTGTCACGCAGGATGTCCCTTCCAAAAAACCCTCCCCAAACAGCACATGACGCAAAGAAAAAAAGAGGCGCAATGAGGTAGCTGACTGTGTGAGAAAGATAAGCGACCCTAGTGGCCGACACAAACACCGGGCCCATCTAGGAGTGGCACTGCAGTGTCACGCAGGATGTCCCTTCCAAAAAACCCTCCCCAAACAGCACATGACGCAAAGAAAAAAAGAGGCGCAATGAGGTAGCTGACTGTGTGAGAAAGATAAGCGACCCTAGTGGCCGACACAAACACCGGGCCCATCTAGGAGTGGCACTGCAGTGTCACGCAGGATGTCCCTTCCAAAAAACCCTCCCCAAACAGCACATGACGCAAAGAAAAAAAGAGGCGCAATGAGGTAGCTGACTGTGTGAGAAAGATAAGCGACCCTAGTGGCCGACACAAACACCGGGCCCATCTAGGAGTGGCACTGCAGTGTCACGCAGGATGTCCCTTCCAAAAAACCCTCCCCAAACAGCACATGACGCAAAGAAAAAAAGAGGCGCAATGAGGTAGCTGTGTGAGAAAGATAAGCGACCCTAGTGGCCGACACAAACACCGGGCCCATCTAGGAGTGGCACTGCAGTGTCACGCAGGATGTCCCTTCCAAAAAACCCTCCCCAAACAGCACATGACGCAAAGAAAAAAAGAGGCGCAATGAGGTAGCTGTGTGAGTAAGATTAGCGACCCTAGTGGCCGACACAAACACCGGGCCCATCTAGGAGTGGCACTGCAGTGTCACGCAGGATGGCCCTTCCAAAAAACCCTCCCCAAACAGCACATGACGCAAAGAAAAAAAGAGGCGCAATGAGGTAGCTGACTGTGTGAGTAAGATTAGCGACCCTAGTGGCCGACACAAACACCGGGCCCATCTAGGAGTGGCACTGCAGTGTCACGCAGGATGTCCCTTCCAAAAAACCCTCCCCAAACAGCACATGACGCAAAGAAAAAAAGAGGCGCAATGAGGTAGCTGTGTGAGTAAGATTAGCGACCCTAGTGGCCGACACAAACACCGGGCCCATCTAGGAGTGGCACTGCAGTGTCACGCAGGATGTCCCTTCCAAAAAACCCTCCCCAATCAGCACATGATGCAAAGAAAAAGAAAAGAAAAAAGAGGTGCAAGATGGAATTATCCTTGGGCCCTCCCACCCACCCTTATGTTGTATAAACAAAACAGGACATGCACACTTTAACCAACCCATCATTTCAGTGACAGGGTCTGCCACACGACTGTGACTGATATGACGGGTTGGTTTGGACCCCCCCCAAAAAAGAAGCAATTAATCTCTCCTTGCACAAACTGGCTCTACAGAGGCAAGATGTCCACCTCATCTTCACCCTCCGATATATCACCGTGTACATCCCCCTCCTCACAGATTATCAATTCGTCCCCACTGGAATCCACCATCTCAGCTCCCTGTGTACTTTGTGGAGGCAATTGCTGCTGGTCAATGTCTCCGCGGAGGAATTGATTATAATTCATTTTAATGAACATCATCTTCTCCACATTTTCTGGATGTAACCTCGTACGCCGATTGCTGACAAGGTGAGCGGCGGCACTAAACACTCTTTCGGAGTACACACTTGTGGGAGGGCAACTTAGGTAGAATAAAGCCAGTTTGTGCAAGGGCCTCCAAATTGCCTCTTTTTCCTGCCAGTATAAGTACGGACTGTGTGACGTGCCTACTTGGATGCGGTCACTCATATAATCCTCCACCATTCTATCAATGTTGAGAGAATCATATGCAGTGACAGTAGACGACATGTCCGTAATCGTTGTCAGGTCCTTCAGTCCGGACCAGATGTCAGCATCAGCAGTCGCTCCAGACTGCCCTGCATCACCGCCAGCGGGTGGGCTCGGAATTCTGAGCCTTTTCCTCGCACCCCCAGTTGCGGGAGAATGTGAAGGAGGAGATGTTGACAGGTCGCGTTCCGCTTGACTTGACAATTTTGTCACCAGCAGGTCTTTCAACCCCAGCAGACCTGTGTCTGCCGGAAAGAGAGATCCAAGGTAGGCTTTAAATCTAGGATCGAGCACGGTGGCCAAAATGTAGTGCTCTGATTTCAACAGATTGACCACCCGTGAATCCTTGTTAAGCGAATTAAGGGCTGCATCCACAAGTCCCACATGCCTAGCGGAATCGCTCCGTGTTAGCTCCTTCTTCAATGCCTCCAGCTTCTTCTGCAAAAGCCTGATGAGGGGAATGACCTGACTCAGGCTGGCAGTGTCTGAACTGACTTCACGTGTGGCAAGTTCAAAGGGCATCAGAACCTTGCACAACGTTGAAATCATTCTCCACTGCACTTGAGACAGGTGCATTCCATCTCCTATATCGTGCTCAATTGTATAGGCTTGAATGGCCTTTTGCTGCTCCTCCAACCTCTGAAGCATATAGAGGGTTGAATTCCACCTCGTTACCACTTCTTGCTTCAGATGATGGCAGGGCAGGTTCAGTAGTTTTTGGTGGTGCTCCAGTCTTCTGTACGTGGTGCCTGTACGCCGAAAGTGTCCCGCAATTTTTCTGGCCACCGACAGCATCTCTTGCACGCCCCTGTCGTTTTTTAAAAAATTCTGCACCACCAAATTCAAGGTATGTGCAAAACATGGGACGTGCTGGAATTTGCCCATATTTAATGCACACACAATATTGCTGGCGTTGTCCGATGCCACAAATCCACAGGAGAGTCCAATTGGGGTAAGCCATTCCGCGATGATCTTCCTCAGTTGCCGTAAGAGGTTTTCAGCTGTGTGCGTATTCTGGAAAGCGGTGATACAAAGCGTAGCCTGCCTAGGAAAGAGTTGGCGTTTGCGAGATGCTGCTACTGGTGCCGCCGCTGCTGTTCTTGCGGCGGGAGTCCATACATCTACCCAGTGGGCTGTCACAGTCATATAGTCCTGACCCTGCCCTGCTCCACTTGTCCACATGTCCGTGGTTAAGTGGACATTGGGTACAACTGCATTTTTTAGGACACTGGTGAGTCTTTTTCTGACGTCCGTGTACATTCTCGGTATCGCCTGCCTAGAGAAGTGGAACCTAGATGGTATTTGGTAACGGGGGCACACTGCCTCAATAAATTGTCTAGTTCCCTGTGAACTAACGGCGGATACCGGACGCACGTCTAACACCAACATAGTTGTCAAGGACTCAGTTATCCGCTTTGCAGTAGGATGACTGCTGTGATATTTCATCTTCCTCGCAAAGGACTGTTGAACAGTCAATTGCTTACTGGAAGTAGTACAAGTGGGCTTACGACTTCCCCTCTGGGATGACCATCGACTCCCAGCGGCAACAACAGCAGCGCCAGCAGCAGTAGGCGTTACACGCAAGGATGCATCGGAGGAATCCCAGGCAGGAGAGGACTCGTCAGACTTGCCAGTGACATGGCCTGCAGGACTATTGGCATTCCTGGGGAAGGAGGAAATTGACACTGAGGGAGTTGGTGGGGTGGTTTGCGTGAGCTTGGTTACAAGAGGAAGGGATTTACTGGTCAGTGGACTGCTTCCGCTGTCACCCAAAGTTTTTGAACTTGTCACTGACTTATTATGAATGCGCTGCAGGTGACGTATAAGGGAGGATGTTCCGAGGTGGTTAACGTCCTTACCCCTACTTATTACAGCTTGACAAAGGGAACACACGGCTTGACACCTGTTGTCCGCATTTCTGGTGAAATACCTCCACACCGAAGAGCTGATTTTTTTGGTATTTTCACCTGGCATGTCAACGGCCATATTCCTCCCACGGACAACAGGTGTCTCCCCGGGTGCCTGACTTAAACAAACCACCTCACCATCAGAATCCTCCTGGTCAATTTCCTCCCCAGCGCCAGCAACACCCATATCCTCCTCATCCTGGTGTACTTCAACACTGACATCTTCAATCTGACTATCAGGAACTGGACTGCGGGTGCTCCTTCCAGCACTTGCAGGGGGCATGCAAATAGTGGAAGGCGCATGCTCTTCACGTCCAGTGTTGGGAAGGTCAGGCATCGCAAACGACACAATTGGACTCTCCTTGTGGATTTGGGATTTCAAAGAACGCACAGTTCTTTGCGGTGCTTTTGCCAGCTTGAGTCTTTTCAGTTTTCTAGCGAGAGGCTGAGTGCTTCCATCCTCATGTGAAGCTGAACCACTAGCCATGAACATAGGCCAGGGCCTCAGCCGTTCCTTGCCACTCCGTGTGGTAAATGGCATATTGGCAAGTTTACGCTTCTCCTCCGACAATTTTATTTTAGGTTTTGGAGTCCTTTTTTTTCTGATATTTGGTGTTTTGGATTTGACATGCTCTGTACTATGACATTGGGCATCGGCCTTGGCAGACGACGTTGCTGGCATTTCATCGTCTCGGCCATGACTAGTGGCAGCAGCTTCAGCACGAGGTGGAAGTGGATCTTGATCTTTCCCTAATTTTGGAACCTCAACTTTTTTGTTCTCCATATTTTATAGGCAGAACTAAAAGGCACCTCAGGTAAACAATGGAGATGGATGGATTGGATACTAGTATACAATTATGGACGGACTGCCACGGTTAGGTGGTATAAAAAAACCACGGTTAGGTGGTATATATTATAATAATAATACAATTATGGATGGACGGACTGCCTGCCGACTGCCGACACAGAGGTAGCCACAGCCGTGAACTACCGCAATGTACACTGGTTGATAAAGAGATAGTAGTATACTCGTAACAACTAGTATGACACTATGACGACGGTATAAAGAATGAAAAAAAAACCACGGTTAGGTGGTATATATTATAATAATAATACAATTATGGATGGACGGACTGCCTGCCGACTGCCGACACAGAGGTAGCCACAGCCGTGAACTACCGCACTGTACACTGGTTGATAAAGAGATAGTAGTATACTCGTAACAACTAGTATGACACTATGACGACGGTATAAAGAAAGAAAAAAAAATACCACAGTTAGGTGGTATATATTATAATAATAATACAATTATGGATGGACGGACTGCCTGCCGACTGCCGACACAGAGGTAGCCACAGCCGTGAACTACCGCACTGTACACTGGTTGATAAAGAGATAGTAGTATACTCGTAACAACTAGTATGACACTATGACGACGGTATAAAGAATGAAAAAAAAACCACGGTTAGGTGGTATATATTATAATAATAATACAATTATGGATGGACGGACTGCCTGCCGACTGCCGACACAGAGGTAGCCACAGCCGTGAACTACCGCACTGTACACTGGTTGATAAAGAGATAGTAGTATACTCGTAACAACTAGTATGACACTATGACGACGGTATAAAGAATGAAAAAAAAACCACGGTTAGGTGGTATATATTATAATAATAATACAATTATGGATGGACGGACTGCCTGCCGACTGCCGACACAGAGGTAGCCACAGCCGTGAACTACCGCACTGTACACTGGTTGATAAAGAGATAGTAGTATACTCGTAACAACTAGTATGACACTATGACGACGGTATAAAGAATGAAAAAAAAACCACGGTTAGGTGGTATATATTATAATAATAATACAATTATGGATGGACGGACTGCCTGCCGACTGCCGACACAGAGGTAGCCACAGCCGTGAACTACCGCACTGTACACTGGTTGATAAAGAGATAGTAGTATACTCGTAACAACTAGTATGACACTATGACGACGGTATAAAGAAAGAAAAAAAAATACCACAGTTAGGTGGTATATATTATAATAATAATACAATTATGGATGGACGGACTGCCTGCCGACTGCCGACACAGAGGTAGCCACAGCCGTGAACTACCGCACTGTACACTGGTTGATAAAGAGATAGTAGTATACTCGTAACAACTAGTATGACACTATGACGACGGTATAAAGAATGAAAAAAAAACCACGGTTAGGTGGTATATATTATAATAATAATAATACAATTATGGATGGACGGACTGCCTGCCGACTGCCGACACAGAGGTAGCCACAGCCGTGAACTACCGCACTGTACACTGGTTGATAAAGAGATAGTAGTATACTCGTAACAACTAGTATGACACTATGACGACGGTATAAAGAATGAAAAAAAAACCACGGTTAGGTGGTATATATTATAATAATAATACAATTATGGATGGACGGACTGCCTGCCGACTGCCGACACAGAGGTAGCCACAGCCGTGAACTACCGCACTGTACACTGGTTGATAAAGAGATAGTAGTATACTCGTAACAACTAGTATGACACTATGACGGTATAAAGAATGAAAAAAAAACCACGGTTAGGTGGTATATATTATAATAATAATACAATTATGGATGGACGGACTGCCTGCCGACTGCCGACACAGAGGTAGCCACAGCCGTGAACTACCGCACTGTACACTGGTTGATAAAGAGATAGTAGTATACTCGTAACAACTAGTATGACACTATGACGACGGTATAAAGAAAGAAAAAAAAATACCACGGTTAGGTGGTATATATTGTAATACAATTATGGATGGACGGACTGCCTGCCGAGTTCCGACTGCCGACACAGAGGTAGCCACAGCCGTGAACTACCGCACTGTACTGTGTCTGCTGCTAATATAGACTGGTTGATAAAGAGATAGTATACAATACATACAACAATGAATATACTACTATACTGGTGGTCAGGCACTGGTCACCACTAGTCACACTGGCAGTGGCACTCCTGCAGCAAAAGTGTGCACTGTTTAATTTTAAATTAATATAATATTATGTACTCCTGGGGGCTCCTGCTATAACAACCTGCAGTGCTCCCCAGTCTCCCCCACAATTATTATAAGCTTTGCCTTTTATACATTGATGTGCAGCACACTGGGCTGAGCTGAGTGCACACAGACTGAGTCACACTGTGTGACTGGCTGCTGCTGTGTATCGTTTTTTTTCAGGCAGAGAACGGATATAGCAGAGAACGGATATATTATATTAAAATAAATAAAAGTTAACTAACAACAACTGCACTGGTCACTGTGGTAAACTCTGTCTGACTCTGCACAATCTCTCTCTCTCTTCTAATCTAATTTCTAATGGAGAGGACGCCAGCCACGTCCTCTCCCTATCAATCTCAATGCACGTGTGAAAATGGCGGCGACGCGCGGCTCCTTATATAGAATCCGAGTCTCGCGAGAATCCGACAGCGTCATGATGACGTTCGGGCGCGCTCGGGTTAACCGAGCAAGGCGGGAGGATCCGAGTCTGCTCGGACCCGTGAAAAAAACATGAAGTTCGTGCGGGTTCGGTTTCAGAGAAACCGAACCCGCTCATCTCTAGTATTTACTATTTAGTAGAGATGAGCAGGTTCGGTTCCTCGAGATCCGAACCCCCCCGAACATCACCCATTTTACACGGTTCCGAGGCAGCCTCGGATCTTCCCGCCTTGCTTGGTTAACACGAATGCGCCCGAACGTCATCATCCCGCTGTCTTCTCACGAGATTCGTATTCTCACGAGATTCATATTGCATACAAAGAGCCGTGCGTCGCCGCCATTTTCACTCGTGCATTGGAGATGATAGCGAGAGGATGTGGCTGCATTCTCTCAGTTTCTGTGTTCAGTGTGCTGCAAATATCTGTGCTCAGAGTGCTGCAAATATCTGTGCTTAGTGTGCTGCAAATATCTACGTTCTCTGCCTGAAAACGCTCCATATCTGTGCTGCATTGTAGTTGTGCGCAGTATATAGTAGGAGGTCAGTGCAGAATTTTGCTGACCACCAGTATATATATAGCAGTACGGTACAGTAGTCCATTGCTCTACCTCTGTGTCGTCAAGTATACTATCCATATCTGTGCTGCATTGTAGTTGTGTGCAGTATATAGTAGGAGGACAGTGCAGAATTTTGCTGACCACCAGTATACATATATATATATATATATATATATATATATAGCAGTACGGTACAGTAGTCCATTGCTCTACCTCTGTGTCATCAAGTATACTATCCATATCTGTGCTGCATTGTAGTTGTGCGCAGTATATAGTAGGAGGACAGTGCAGCATTTTGCTGACCACCAGTATATATATAGTAGTACGGTACAGTAGTCCACTGCTCTACCTTTGTGTCATCAAGTATACTATGCATTTCTATGCTGCATTGTAGTTGTGCGCAGTATATAGTAGGAGGACAGTGCAGAATTTTGCTGACCACCAGTATATATATAGCAGTACGGTACAGTAGTCCATTGCTCTACCTCTGTGTCGTCAGGTATACTATCCATATCTGTGCTGCATTGTAGTTGTGCGCAGTATATAGTAGGAGGACAGTGCAGAATTTTGCTGACCACCAGTATATATATGTATATAGCAATACGGTACAGTAGTCCATTGCTTTACCTCTGTGTCATCAAGTATACTATCCATATCTTTGCTGCATTGTAGTTGTGCGCAGTATATAGTAGGAGGACAGTGCAGAATTTTCCTGACCACCAGTATATATATATATATATATATAACAGTACGTTACAGTAGTCCATTGCTCTACCTCTGTGTCATCAAGTATACTATCCATATCTGTGCTGCATTGTAGTTGTGCACAGTATATAGTAGGAGGACAGTGCAGAATTTTGATGACCACCAGTATATATATATATATATATATATATATAGCAGTACGGTACAGTAGTCCATTGCTCTACCTCTGTGTCATCAAGTATACTATCCATATCTGTGCTGCATTTTAGTTGTGCGCAGTATATAGTAGGAGGACAGTGCAGAATTTTGCTGACCACCAGTATATATATAGCAGTACGGTACAGTAGTCCATTGCTCTACCTCTGTGTCGTCAAGTATACTATCCATATCTGTGCTGCATTGTAGTTGTGCGCAGTATATAGTAGGAGGACAGTGCAGAATTTTGCTGACCACCAGTATATATTTAGCAGTACGGTACAGTAGTCCATTGCTCTACCTCTGTGTCATCAAGTATACTATCCATATCTGTGCTGCATTGTAGTTGTGCGCAGTATATAGTAGGAGGACAGTGCAGAATTTTGCTGACCACCAGTATATATATATATAACAGTACGGTACTGTAGTCCATTGCTCTACCTCTGTGTCGTCAAGTATACTATCCATATCTGTGCTGCATTGTAGTTGTGCGCCGTATATAGTAGGAGGACAGTGCAGAATTTTGCTGACCACCAGTGTATATATAGCAGTACGGTAGAGTAGTCCATTGCTCTACCTCTGTGTCATCAAGTATACTATCCATCCATATCTGTGCTGCATTGTAGTTGTGCGCCGTATATAGTAGGAGGACAGTGCAGAATTTTGCTGACCACCAGTGTATATATAGCAGTACGGTACAGTAGTCCATTGCTCTACCTCTGTGTCATCAAGTATACTATCCATATCTGTGCTGCATTGTAGTTGTGCGCCGTATATAGTAGGAGGACAGTGCAGAATTTTGCTGACCACCAGTGTATATATAGCAGTATGGTAGAGTAGTCCATTGCTCTACCTCTGTGTCATCAAGTATACTATCCATCCATATCTGTGCTGCATTGTAGTTGTGCGCAGTATATAGTAGGATGGCAGTGCAGAATTTTGCTGACCACCAGTATATATATAGCAGTACGGTACAGTAGTCCATTGCTCTACCTCTGTGTCGTCAAGTATACTATCCATATCTGTGCTGCATTGTAGTTGTGTGCAGTATATAGTAGGAGAACAGTGCAGAATTTTGCTGACCACCAGTATATATATGTATATATAGCAGTACGGTACAGTAGGCCATTGCTATTGATATATTACTGGCATATAATTCCACACATTAAAAAATGGAGAACAAAAATGTGGAGGGTAAAATAGGGAAAGATCAAGATCCACTTCCACCTCGTGCTGAAGCTACTGCCACTAGTCATGGCCGAGATGATGAAATGCCATCAACGTCGTCTGCCAAGGCCGATGCCCAATGTCGTAGTAGAGAGCATGTAAAATCCAAAAAACAAAAGTTCAGTAAAATGACCCAAAAATCAAAATTAAAAGCGTCTGATGAGAAGCGTAAACTTGCCAATATGTCATTTACGACACGGAATGGCAAGGAACGGCTGAGGCCCTGGCCTATGTTCATGGCTAGTGGTTCAGCTTTACATGAGGATGGAAGAACTCATCCTCCCGCTAGAAAAATGAAAAGACTTAAGCTGGCAAAAGCACAGCAAAGAACTGTACGTTCTTCTAAATCACAAATCCCCAAGGAGAGTCCAATTGTGTCGGTTGCGATGCCTGACCTTCCCAACACTGGATGGGAAGAGGTGGCGCCTTCCACCATTTGCACGCCCCCTGCAAGTGCTGGAAGGAGCACCCGCAGTCCAGTTCCTGATAGTCAAATTGAAGATGTCACTGTTGAAGTACACCAGGATGAGGATATGGGTGTTGCTGGCGCTGAGGAGAAAATTGACAGGGAGGATTCTGATGGTGAGGTGGTTTGTTTAAGTCAGGCACCCGGGGAGACACCTGTTGTCTGTGGGATGAATATGGCCATTGACATGCCTGGTCAAATTACAAAAAAAATCACCTCTTCGGTGTGGAATTATTTTAACAGAAATGCGGACAACAAGTGTCAAGCCGTGTGTTGCCTTTGTCAAGCTGTAATAAGTAGGGGTAAGGACGTTAACCACCTAGGAACATCCTCCCTTATACGTCACCTGGAGCGCATTCATCAGAAGTCATTGACAAGTTCAAAAACTTTGCGTGACAGCGGAAGCAGTCCACTGCCAACTAAATCCCTTCCTCTTGTAACCAAGCTCCTGCAAACCACACCACTAACTCCCTCAGTGTCAATTTCCTCCTTAGACAGGAAAGCCAATAGTCCTGCAGGCCATGTCACTGGCCAGTCTGACGAGTCCTCTCCTGCCTGGGATTCCTCCGATGGATCCTTGAGTTTAACGCCTACTGCAGCTGGCACTGCTGTTGTTGCTGCTGGGAGTCAATCGGCATCCCAGAGGGGAAGTCGGAAGACCACTTGTACTACTTCCAGTAAGCAATTGACTGTCCAACAGTCCTTTGCGAGGAAGGTGAAATATCACAGCAGTCATCCTGCTGCAAAGCGGATAACTCAGGTCTTGGCAGCTGCGGTGGTGTTAAATGTGTGTCCGGTATCCACCGTTAATTCACAGGGAATTAGAGAATTGATTGAGGTACTGTGTCCCTGGTACCAAATACCATCTAGGTTCCATTTCTCTAGGCAGGCGTTACCGAGAATGTACACAGACCTCAGAAAAAGAGTCACCAGTGTCCTAAAAAATGCAGTTGTACCCAATGTCCACTTAACCACGGACATGTGGACAAGTGGAGCAGGGCAGATTCAGGACTATATGACTGTGACAGCCCACTGGGTAGATGTATTGCCTCCCGCAGCAAGAACAGCAGCGGCGGCACCAGTAGCAGCATCTCGCAAACGCCAACTCGTTCCTAGGCAGGCTACGCTTTGTATCACCACTTTCCATAAAAGACACACAGCTGACAACCTCTTACGAAAACTGAGGAACATCATCGCAGAATGGCTTACCCCAATTGGACTCTCCTGGGGATTTGTGACATCGGACAACGCCACCAATATTGTGCGTGCATTACATGTGGGCAAATTCCAGCACGTCCCATGTTTTGCACATACATTGAATTTGGTGGTGCAGAATTATTTAAAAAATGACAGGGGCGTGCAAGAGATGCTGTCGGTGGCCCGAAGAATTGCGGGCCACTTTCGGCATTCAGCCACCGCGTGCCAAAGACTGGAGCATCAGCAAACACTCCTGAACCTGCCCCGCCATCATCTGAAGCAAGAGGTGGTAACGAGGTGGAATTCAACCCTCTATATGCTTCAGAGGATGGAGGAGCAGCAAAGGCTATTTAAGCCTATACATCTGCCTATGTTATAGGCAAAGGAGGGGTAATGCACCTGACTCAAGCGCAGTGGAGAATGATTTCAAGGTTGTGCAAGGTTCTGCAACCCTTTGAACTTGCCACACGTGAAGTCAGTTCAGACACTGCCAGCCTGAGTCAGGTCATTTCCCTCATCAGTCTTTTGCAGAAGAAGCTGGAGAGATTGAAGGAGGAGCTAAAACGGAGCGATTCTGCTAGGCATGTGGGACTTGTGGATGGAGCCCTTAATTCGCTTAACCAGGATTCACGGGTGGTCAATCCACAGGCTTACCTCAATACCAACCCTATCTATAGCGCTTGTACAATTTTTGTGGGACGCCGCATATAAAGAGACTATACCTTTGAAGAAGTTGTTCATTTTATGCATTAATTGAAGGACATTGTGCATCATCTTTTTTTGAATAATTTTTTCCATTGTTCTTTTTTATTCCCTTTTTCCCCATTTTCTGGATTCCCACATTTTTTTGAAGTGTGTTCAATTAACGTATGGACTTCATTTGCCAGCTTGAGCGAGTGTACTATGCAAAGATTTAGACCATAAGGAACCTATATCCGATTTAATCTTTTTTACAATAAAAACACAGTTTGAATTTATTTGAATCAGTTATATCTTCAATTACACATCTGCCTATTTATCAATATTTACTATATCCAATGAATTATCCTGTCTATCAGTAGGTAACATTTACTCCTAGTACCTGTATAGAGGGAAATCAACACATTCAATAACACTGTTCTTAGGATTGAGCGCAGTGCTTTAATTTTCTACTGCTGTTGAAATCAGAGCACTACATTTTGGCCACCGTGCTCGATCCTAGGTTTAAAGCCTACGTTGTATCTCTCTTTCCAGCAGACACAAGTCTGCAGAGGTGCAAAGACCTGCTGGTGAGACACTTGTCAAGTCAAGCGGAACGTGACCCATCAACAGCTCCTCCTTCACATTCTCCCGCAACTGGGGCTGCGAGGAAAAGGCTAAGAATTCCGAGCCTACCCGCTGGCGATGATGCAGGGCAGTCTGGAGCGAGTGCTGACATCTGGTCCGGACTGAAGGACCTGCCAAGGATTACTGACATGTCGTCTACTGTCACTGCATATGATTCTGTCACCATTGAAAAAATCGTGGAGGATTATATGAATGACCACATCCAAGTAGGCACATTAGACAGTCCGTACGTATACTGGCAGGAAAAAGAGGCAATTTGGAGGCCCTTGCACAAACTGGCTTTATTTTACCTAAGTTGCCCCCCCTCCAGTGTGTACTCCGAAAGAGTGTTTAGTGCAGCCGCTCACCTTGTCAGCAATCGGCGTACGAGGTTACTTCCAGAAAATGTGGAGAAGATGATGTTCATCAAAATTAATTATAATCAATTCCTCCGTGGAGACATTCACCAGCAATTGCCTCCAGAAAGTACACAGGGACCTGAGATGGTGGATTCCAGTGGGGACGAATTAATACTCTGTGAGGAGGGGGATGTAGACAGTGAAAGGGGTGAGGAATCGGACGATGAGGAGGAGGTGGACATCTTGCCTCTGTAGAGCCAGTTTGTGCAAGGAGAGATTGATTGCTTCTTTTTTGGTGGGGGCACAAACCAACCAGTCATTTCAGTCACAGTCGTGTGGCAGACCCTGTCGCTGAAATTATGGGTTTGTTAAAATGTGCATGTCCTGTTTATACAACATAAGGGTGGGTGGGAAGGCCCAAGGACAATTCCATCTTGCACCTATTTTTTCTTTAATTTATCTTTGCATCATGTGATGTTTGGGGCCAATTTTTTTTAGTGCCATCCTGTCTGACACTGCAGTGCCACTCCTAGATGGGCCAGGTGTTTGTGCCGGCCACTTGGGTCGCTTAGGTTAGTCATCCAGCAAACTCGGTGCAAATTTTAGGACTAAAAATAATATTGTGAGGTTTGAGGTGTTCAGAATAGACTGGAAATGAGTGGAAATTATAGTTATTGAGGTTAGTAATACTATGGGATCAAAATGACCCTCAAATTCTATGATTTAAGCTGTTTTTGAGGGTTTTTAAAAAAAAAAAAAACACCTGAATCCAAAACACACCCGAATCCGACAAAAAAATTTCAGGGAGGTTTTGCCAAAACGCGTCCGAATCCAAAACACGGCCGCGGAACCGAATCCAAAACCAAAGCACAAAACCCGAAAAATGTCCGGTGCACATCTCTAGCATTTAGAGAAGTTTAAATGCTAACGTATTATTACCAATAAAAACCTGTAATTTTTCATGTCATTTTCTCTGTAATGGGTTTAATTATGTGGGACATGTATGTTGAAGTGTTGATTTATTAATAGAAAAGAGTTTTATTTAACTTGCAGATGGTATTTGCAAGTGTTTTTCCCCAGCATTTTACTACTAGTACAGTATATATATATGTGATACCCTGAAACTGCAGCCCAAATCAACTGTGGCACTACAGGTGCCAGCATGACTTTAATAAAAGTAAAATGCTTGCTGGAGTTGCATAGCACTGTGCCAGCAGCCTACAGCTTGCAGCACGGAAGGAGTTAACAGCACAGCTCATAGCTATACAGATTATGTCTGCAAAATGCAAAGGGCATGACTCACTCATTTGCAGACTCAGAGCGGGAAACACAGAGCGGGAAATCCCAGATAGAATGTGTACCTGGGAATGCAGGGTTATAAAAAGGTTGTCCTGCAGCAGCCTAGGGAGAGGACAGTCAGTGAGGAGAGTGAGCAGACAGTGAGGTGGATTTAGCCAGAAAGATGTAGCCCCAGTGAGGGCTCCCCACATGTTTAGGTGGGGAGTGATGCCAGCCACAGCAAAGCACTTGATGACAGAGGGAGACATCGCAGTGTAAGAGCAGCAGTATGCAGAATCCAGTGAAAGGGTGATGCCAGGAGAAAAGTGTGCTAAAGGTGTGAGTCTCAAGAGGTATCTGGGTGAAGTGGTCGGAAGCCACGCGGCGTGAGTAAGCGCCCCCATGGAAAAGTATCTCGAGAGGTATCTGGGTGAAGTGGTCGGAAAGCCACGCGGCGTGAGTAAGCGCCCCCAAGGAAAAGAATCCTCGCTAAGTAAGAGAGAGAGAGAGACGGCAACCTGATGTGTAGCACTACTAGTCACAGAATGCCCTGGTACGTACTGATGTTCGCCATACATATGCCGCTGCGACTAAGCGATGAGCTGGAGGAGGTGCCCTGATATGGGATCCACTGTAACTGTTATGCTTTGTGCTGGAGGAGTGTTCACAAGTTATCACTGCAATATCCCTGTTTGATGTTTAAATAAACTTTATGCTGTTTTTCTGAGATGGCCTGGCGCCCAATTCTTTATGCGCTGCACCGACACCTGTAGTCCACACCCACAATGTACTTGTAGTTAAAGACCTGATTCTTCAGGGGACCCTCTGGTAACTGTGCCTGAAACCATGACCAGCCGGGGCAAGGTAAGGGTGATGTACTATACACAGTGACTGCAGATCTTGCATACCAGATACCTGTGGGTATCACATATACACACTTATTAATCACAATAGATGCATTAAATATACCTCAAAATACTCTAAACACTTGTATTTGCTGAAATACACACACTGCCATTCATTAATAAAAGTTCAACACTGTCCTTAAGGTCACTTGCTATAATATTTTACACATTTTTGGGAGTTCCAGTTGATATCCTCACTTTTTTATATACTTCACATAGATCATACACTGCAGTGTTAAGGCACATTGCCAAGGATTATACATTCCTAATTGAATTGCGCTTTGTGATATGTGCAGATTATTAATAGAGATGTGCGGCGGGTACTTTTCGTGTTTTGGCCCTCATTCCGAGTTGTTCGCTCGGTAATTTTCTTCGCATTGCAGCGATTTTCCGCTAATTGCACATGCGCAATGTTCGCACTGCGACTGCGCCAAGTAAATTTGCTAAGAAGTTTGGTATATTACTCACGGCATTACGAGGTTTTTTCTTCGTTCTGGTGATCGGAGTGTGATTGACAGGAAGTGGGTGTTTCTGGGCGGAAACTGGCCGTTTTATGGGAGTGTGTGAAAAAACGCTGCCGTTTCTAGGAAAAACGCGGGAATGGCTGAAGAAACGGGAGAGTGTCTGGGCGAACGCTGGGTGTGTTTGTGACGTCAAACCAGGAACGACAAGCACTGAACTGATCGCACTGGAAGAGTAAGTCTCGAGCTACTCAGAAACTGCACAGAGAAATCTTTTCGCAATATTGCGAATCTTTCGTTCGCAATTCTGCTAAGCTAAGATTCACTCCCAGTAGGCGGCGGCTTAGTGTGTGCAATGCTGCTAAAAGCAGCTTGCGAGCGAACAACTCGGAATGAGGGCCTTTGTGTTTTGGTTCTGGTTCCATCCTCATGTTTTGGATCTGGATTGGTTTTGCCAAAACCACCCTTTCGTGTTTTGGTTTAGGTTTTCGATCTGGATAATTTTTTTGGGGAAAAAACCCTAAAAACAGCTAAAACCACAGAATTTGGGGATAATATTGACCCTGCGGTAATATTAATCTCAATAACATTAATTTCCACTCATTTCCAGTCTATTCTGAACACCTCACACCTCACAATTTTGTTTTTAGGCCTAAAAGTTGTACCAAGGTAGCTGTATGACTAAGCTAAGCGACACAAGTGTGCTGCACAAACATTTGGCCCATCTAGGAGTGGCACTGCAGTGGCAGCAGGGGTGTATCTTCCTATTGGCCAGGATGGCACTCACCAGGGGCACCAGTCAAGGAGGGGGGCCATCCAGAGGTGCCACCCGCGGGCAGTAGGTACTGTATATTCACTTCTAGAGGCAGCAGCTATCCCCCCACCCCCGTGTAGTTCCTCACCAGCACGGATGCCCAGTAACGATCACGGCATGCAGCAGCGGCTGCTGGGAGTTGTCGTTTACAGTATGTAGAGTTTCTTGCCTGTATTGTGGTGCGGTGCTGGACCCTGGCGCCAATTACAGTGGCTGTTGCTGCAATCTTTGATCATTAATGGGCATCCCTGTTGTTGAGGAACTACATGGGGGTGGGGGGATAGCGGGCGCCTCTAAAAGTGAATCTACCTAAATGTGCTGCCTTTAATAGTAAAATCAACATGGGGAATATGTGTGTCTGGCACTGTGGGGGCCATATGTGTATCTGGCATTGTGGGGGCATACGTGTATCTGGCACTGTGGGGGCATACGTGTATCTGGCACTGTGGGGGCATACGTGTATCTGGCACTGTGGGGGCATTTGAGTGTCCGGCACTGTGGCAGCATACGAGTGTCTGGTACTGTGGGAGCATACTGTATGTTTATCTGGCACTGTGGGGGCATATGTGTATTTGGCACTATACTCGGAGTCATTATGTGTATCTGGCACTGCACTACTGGGGTCATTATGTGTAACTGGCACTATACTGGGGGACATTATGTGCATCTGACACTATACTCGGGACATTATGTATAAGGAGAACTACTGTGGGTATTGTGTGTAAGGCTGCTAATTGTGTGTGTGCATGTGTAGGGGGTGTAAGTATATATTTATAGTTTGATATCATAATATAAAATTGTGAGGCCACACCCACTTTACCAGGAGCGTGCACGCCTACCCATATATATGGTCACTACTGTGTGGCATAATGTGTATAAGGGATAGTACTCAGTGCGTATCAATAATGGGTGCACACGGGCCCCTGAGTCCAGGGGGGCCCACACCGTACACACTGCAGCCATTTCTCCTATACTTACCTTTCCAGAGTCCATCGTTGACTGTGTGTAGGCCCCCTCCTCTTCTGTAGCCGTCACCGCTGCAGCTAGCGAACTGAGCACTAGAGACTCTGGCATAGTGCCAGCATCTACAGCGCATGCGTAGGACTTCAAAAAAATTGGCAATTTTTCTGAGTCCTGCGCATGCGCTGTAGACTCTGGCACTGTGCCAGGGTCTACAGCACTCAGAGCGCTGGCAGCAGCGGTGACGGCTATGAGAGAGGAGGGGGCCCAAACATGGAGTCTGCACACGGGTCCCTCCTCTCTAGAGACACCCCAGGTACTACTGTGTAGCATAACGTGAATAATGTACTGTACATTACTGTGTTGTGTAATGTGAGTAAGGCACACTATTGTGGTGTAATTTGAATTGCGGTACTATTGAGTGGCCATGCCCCTTTTTTGGCACACGTGCCTTCCCTATTTCAAATATGGGGGGGCACCAGTCCTTTACTTTGCCATGGGCGCACGGACCCCTAAATACACCCCTGAGTGGCAGACAGGATGGCAGAAAAAAATAGGCCCCAAACAGCACATCATGCAAAGAAGAAAAAGAGGTGCAATGAGGTAGCTGTATGACTAAGCTAAGCGACAAGGGTGTGCGGCACAAACACCTGGCCCATCTAGGAGTGGCACTGCAGTTGCAGACAGGATGGCACTTAAAAAAACGAGTCCCCAAACAGCACATCATGCAAAGAAGTAAAAGAGGTACAATGAGGTAGCTGTATTACTAAGCTAAGCGACACAAGTGTGTGGCACAAACACCTGGCCCATCTAGGAGTGGTACTGCAGTTGCAGACAGGATGACACTTAAAAAAACTAGGCCCCAAACAGCACATCATGCAAAGAAGAAAAAGAGGTGCAATGAGGTAGCTGTATGACTAAGCTAAGCGACATAAGTGTGCGGCACAAACAACATGGGACGTGCTGGAATTTGCATAGATGTTATACATGCACAATATTGGTGGCACAGGAGAGCATACCCCTAAACCACACACACATGTCAAAGCCTGTAAAATTAATTTGGATAATAATAACCCTTTTATTTGGAGCTATTATAATAATATGCAGCAAAGGCGAAAGTAACCCTACACCACACAGGGCAAACCTTGTAAAAATTATTTGGATAATAATATAAGTAATGTATATAAGCCTTTTATTTGGAGTAAATAATATACAGCACAGGACACCACCACTAGACCTATGGCAGCACAAGACACCACCACTGGACTGATGCAGCACAAGAAAGCACCACTGGACTGGACTTATATGGCAGTACCCGTAGAGTTGTACGGCAGTGTCAGACAGGATGGCACTTTAAAAAACTAGTCCCCAAACAGCATATGATGCAAAGAAGAAAAAGAGGTACAAGATGGAATTGTCCCTGGGCCCTCCCACCCAGCCTTATGTTGTATAAACAGGACATGCACACTTTAACAAACCAATCATTTCCTCTTTTTTTAGAAATATTTTTATTTATTTTTAAGAAAATAACAGCAAGTTTGAAATGCAGAAAATACAATTGACAGAAAAGAGCACGAGCAGTACTCCATCAGTTTATAACAATTACAATATTTAGATAACAAAGTAGAGAGAATGGTAAACAAGGGAAGTCAAGATGGTAGGTGTACCTGAGCGTACATGACAGTGATAAGGTGCTAATAGATAGGGAAACCATTATAGGGCGCAGGAACACCATTTAAATGAGTACATATACGCATTATGGAGCATGGAAGAGGTTCGAGAAAGTAGCAGGAGGGGGCAGGAGATAGAGAGGTGTGGGGGGATCAGGGGGTGATAGTCGGCCGGTCCCGACTGCCGGAATTTCGAAGCAGGGCAATGTAAGTTGGGTATGAGTACGAATTGATACAGTCATATATGTAACCATAACTATATATCATATGCTATATACTATATAGTGGCCAATGGGGGTTCAGCGCCAAAATATGCCATCCAAGGAGTCCATGTTGCAATAAAATGGGCAGGAGTGTTGTGCAACACTGCTGTGATGCGTTCCAGTCTATAGGTGTGCCAAATTGCATTTACAGTGGCAGTAACAGTAGGGGGCGATATAGACTTCCAGTTAGCCGCGATTTGGCATTTAGCCGTATTTAAGATACGTTTAAGTATTGTTGTTGTTGTCAGGGGATGTGAGGCAACGGACGGGAGAACAGAGTATAAAATGGAGAGGCCGGGACTGATAGGCCAAGAATATCAAAGATTAATTTATGGATTTTAGTCCAGTATCCTCTGATCTGCGGACAGCTTCACCAGATATGCAGCAGGGTTCCTCATTGGCCACATTGCCTCCAGCATCTATCTGAGCAGGAGGGGTAGAATGAGTGGAGACGCGAAAGGACCAGGTACCAGCGATAATATAATTTGTAAGAGTTTTCTTTCATTCGAACTGAGATGGAGCTTTTGGAGATTTCCGTTTTGATATCGGACCACTCCTCAGTGTTCAGGGACACCCACCTCTGTCTCCCAGGCAAATTCATGTGGTTCTTTCCGGGGTAAATTGTATGCAAGCAAAATTTGGTATATGGCGGAAAGCAGACCCTTAGTTGAGTGATAAGAATGACATAAGGGTTCAAAGCCCGATCTACTTCCCATGGAGGAAGGCTTGTGGAGGGAGTTAAAGAAGTGACGTAACTGTAAGAATTGATAGAAAGCTGAGTGTGGGAGTGAGAAGCGAGATTGTAGATCAGCAAATGTTGGGAACGTATGAAGGGGTGCAACATACAGTAAGAAGAGTATATATTTGTCAGTCCAAGAATTAAATGTCAGATGACTTGAGCCCGGTGGGAAGTCAGGGTTATTCCACAAGGGGGCGAGAAGGGGATGGAAGGAACGGAGCTGGTATAGCCAGGAGCAAAGGTCCCAAACGGATAGGGTAAATCGCACGGTAGGTAATGGAGAGAATGTAAGTGGGCGGTGCTTCGGGGAGCACCATAAGAGGCTATAATAAGAGTACATCCGAAGCGTAGCCGCTTCCAGGTGCGTCCAGACTCTGTGGTCAGGATCGGCGTGCTAAAGAACACACGCGGTCAAGTGAGTAGCTCTATAAAATTTAAGAAGATCCGGGACTCCATACCTCCCGTCAGTCGGTGCTTTTGTAGAATTCGCATCTTTACTCTTGATTTTCTCCCCGCTAGATAAAATTGGTGATTTCAATTTGAAGATTTTTGAGAATTTTAGCAGGGATATGAATGGGGAGAGTTTGCCACAGGTACAGCAGACGTGGTAATAAGGTCATTTTAACTGCTGCCATGCCAGGATATAAGGTATTTATTCCAGTTGGCCATGTCTGATTTAATGGAAGAGAATAGTCTGGGAAAGTTGGCAGCGTAGAGACCTGAGTAGGTTTTTGTTAAATAGATGCCCAGGTATTTGAGCTTGTCAGCTTGCCAGGTACATGGATAGGAGGCCTGAAGGAGTCGAAGGACTGGGTCTGCAATATGTAGGGCTAGGATTTCGGTTTTGTTGTAGTTTGACAGATGGCTGTAAGTGGTGATTTCCTCGAACAAGTGTGGGAGCGAGGGATCCGAAAGAGTAAGAATAATGTCATCGGTGTAGAGCGCAATTTTATGATTCCAGTTTCCCACGGCAATACCCGAAATATTACGATTTAGTCTAAATCTAGCCGCTAGGGGTTCAATGATGAGGGCAAAAAGAAGGGGGGATAAGGGGCAGCCCTGGCGAGTGCCGTTTCTAATAGGGAGGGGATCAGAAGATAAGCCATTGACCAAGATAGACGCTGTGGGGTTACAGTAGAGCGACGTGACGCCTCTGTAAAAGGCACCATGTAGGCCCATATTAGTGTCTGTTGTATAAATGGACAGGCCACCCTATCAAAGGCCTTCTCTGCGTCAAGAGCCACCACCAAGGTCGATAGGAATTTGTCTTGTGCGATGTGAATAAGATCAATGAGGCGTCTGGTATTATCCGCAGCCTGCCTACTCGGGATAAAGCCGACTTGGTCGGGGTGGATGAGGGAGGGCAAAAAGGGAGCAAGCCTGTTAGCAAGGATTTTTGCAAAGAGCTTCAGGTCTACATTTAAAAGCGAGAAACTGTAGATCTGTAGTTCTTCATCTCCAAAGGGTCTCTATCTGGTTTGGGAATGATAATAATGTTGGCCCTGGTGGTGGCCTCGTCAAACGATCCCCCCTCCAGAACCGAATTAAATAGGGATAGGAGGCCTGAAGGAGTCAAAGGACTGGGTCTGCAATATGTAGGGCTAGGATTTCGGGATTGGATCATAGGGAGCAAAGGGGCCGTGAATTTTTTATAATACAAGGCGGTAAAGCCGTCAGGACCAGGAGCCGCTGAATGGCGTAACTGTTTAATGGCTGCCGAGATCTCTTCTATAGAAATGGGTGCATTGAGTTTCGACACAACTGACTCAGAGAGCTTAGGGAGACAACAGGAGGATAAGTATTGTTGAAGGTTGAGGGCGGGATGAGGGTCCGAGTCAGCAGTAGATGGAAGGTTATACAAAGATGCATAATATTCCCAAAATTGAGAGGCCATAGCTGTGGGATCAAACGTGGTGGAACCATCAGCGCACCGTAAAGTGACAATGTGGTTTTGAGTGCGCTTTGCTCGAAGCTTTCGGGCTAATAAAGTGTCAGCCTTATCAGACTTTTCATAGAATCTCTGAAGTACCCACACGAGCGCCTTGACTGCTTTTTTGGAGAGAATTTGGGACAATTGGCCCTTGACCGCCAAGATTTTGGAATATGTTTTCTTCTTGGCGCTGCGTTGATGTACTTTAACAAACCAATCATTTCAGCGACAGGGTCTGCCACATGACTGTGGCTGAAATGACTGGTTTGTTTGGGCCCCCACCAAAAAAGAAGCAATCAATGTCTCCTTGTACAAACTGGCTGTACAGAAGCAAGATGTCGACCTCATCCTCATCCTCCGATTCCTCACACCTTTCAGTGTGTACATACTTCTCACAGAGTATTAATTCATACCCACTGGAATCCACCATCACAGGTCCATGTGTACTGTACTTTCTATAAGCAATTGCTGGTAAAGGTCTCCCCGGAGGAATTTATTATTCATTTTGATGAACATCATCTTCTCCACATTTTGTGGAAGTAACTTCCTACGCCGATCGCTGACAAGGCTACCGGCTGCACTAAACACTCTTTCGGAGTACACACTGGAGTGGGGGAAACTTAGGTAAAATAAAGCCATTTTGTGCAAGGGCATCCAAATTGCCTCTTTTTCCTGCCAATATACATACGGACTGTCTGACATGCCTACTTGGATGCTGTCACTCATATAATCCTCCACCATTCTTTCAATGGTGACAGAATCATATGCAGTGACAGTAGACATGTCAGTAATCGTTGGCAGCTCCTTCAGTCCGGACCAGATGTTAGCACTCAATCCTGACTGCCCTGGGTCACCGCCAGCGGATGGGCTCGGAAATCTTATCCTTTTCCTCACAGCCCCAGTTGCTGGAGAAAATGAAGGAGGAGCTGTTGACTGGTCACGTTTCTGCTTGACTTGACAATTTTCTCACCAGCAGGTCTTTGAACCTCTGCAGACTTGTGTCTGCCGGAAGGAGAGATACAAAGTAGGCTTTAAACCTAGGATCGAGCACGGTGGCCAAAATGTAGTGCTCTGATTTCAACAGATTGACCACCCGTGAATCCTGGAAAAGCGAATGAAGGGCTCCATCCATCTTTGCCTATATCGTAGGTGGATGTATAATCTTGAATGGCCTTTTGTTGCTCCTCCATTCTCTGAAGCATATAGAGTGTTGAATTTCACCTCGTTACCACTTCTTGCTTCAAGTGATGACAGGGCAGGTTCAGAAGTGTTTGATGGCGCTCCAGTCTTCGGCACGCAGTGGCTGAATGCCGAAAGTAGCCCGCAGTTTTTGGGCCACCGACAGCATCTCCTGCACACCCCTGTCATTTTTCAAAAAAATCTGCACCACCAAATTAATTGTATATGCAAAACATGGGACGTGCTGGCCCAGATGTAATGCACGCACAATATTGGTGGTGTTGTCCGATATCACATATCCCCAGGAGAGTCTAACTGGGGTAAACCATTGTGCAATGATGTCCCTAAGTTTCCATAATAGGTTGTCAGCAGTGTGCCTCTTATAGCGTAGCCTGCCTAGGAACGAGTTGGCGTTTGCGAGATGCTGCTACTGGTGCCGCCGCTGTTGTTGCTGCCGGAGGCAATACATCTACCCAGTGGGCTGTCACAGTCATATAGTCCTGAGTCTGCCCTGTTCCACTTGTCCACATGTCCGTGATTAAGTGGACAGTGGGTACAACTGCATTTTGTAGGACACTTCTTCTGACGTCTCTGTACATTCCTGGTATCGCTAGCCTAGTGAAGTGGAACCTAGATGGGATTTCGTACCGGGGACACACTACTTAAAACAATTCTCTAAGTCCCACTGAACTAATGGCGGATACCGGACGCACATCTTACACCAACATAGCTGTCAAGGCCTCAGTTATCCGCTTTGCAAAAGGATGACTGCTGTCATATTTCATCTTCCTCACAAAGGACTGTTGGACAATCAATTGCTTAGTTGAAGTAGTACAAGTGGTCTTCCAACTTCCCATCTGGGATGGCGATCGACTTCCAGCAGCAACAACAGCAGCGGCAGCAACAGCAGTAGTAGGCGTACCACTCAAGGATCCTCCGGAGGAATCCCGCTTAGGAGAGGACTCCTCAGTCTTGCCAGTGATATGGCCTGCAGGACTACTGACGTTCCTGACTGAGGAAGAAGTTGACATTGATTGAGTTGGTGGTGTGGCTTGCAGGAGCTTGGTTACAAGAGGAAGAAGGGATTTGGTTGTCAGTGTACTGTTTACGTTCTTACCCAAAGTTTCACAACTTCACACTGACTTCTGATGAATGCGCTGCAGGCGACATATAAGGGAGGATGTTCCTAGGTGGGTAACGTCCTTACCCCCACTTATTATAGATTGACAGAGGCAACACATGGCTTGACACCTGTTGTCTGGATTTGTGGAGAAATAATTCCACACCGAAGAGGTGGTTTTTTTTGTATTTTACCCAGGCATCACAGTGGGCTTATTCATCCCATGGACTACAGGTGTCTCCCCCGTGCCTGATTTAAACAAACCACATCACCATCAGAATCCTCATTATCAACGTCCTCCTCAGCGCCAGCAACACCCATATCCTCATCCTGGTGTACTTCAACAGTGACATCTTCAATTTGAATATCAGAAACAAGACTATGGGTGCTCCTTCCAGCACTTGCAGAGGGCTTGCAAATGGTGGAAGGAGCCAACTCTTCCCGTCCAGTGTTGGGAAGGTCAGGCATCACAACCGTCGACACACTTGGACTCTCCTTGGGGATTTGTGATAGCATCTTAGAACGTACAGTTCTTTGCTGTGCTTTTGCCAATTTAACTCTTATAATTTTTCTAGTGGGAGGATGAGGCCTTCCATCGTCATGGAAGCTAAACCACTAGTCATGAACATAGGCCAGGGCCTTAACTGTTCCTTGCATATGGCAAATTTACTTTTCTCATCAGAGCATTTAAATTTATTTTTTGGGGTCTTTTTACTGAACTTTGGATTTTTGGACTTTACATGCCCTCTACTATCACATTGGGCATCGGCCTTGGCAGACGACGTTGATGGGATTTCATCGTCTATCGTCTATGTCATGACTAGTGACAGCAGATTCAGCACTAGGAGGAAGTGGTTCTTGATCTTTCCCTATTTTATCCTCCAAATTTTTGTTCTCCATTATTTTTCTGGAGTTATATAACAATATGCAGTACAGGAGAGCGTACCTCTACACCACACAGGACAAACCCTGTGAAAATTATTTGGATTAAATATTAGTAACCCCTTTATTTGGAGAATATAATATACAGCACTGGACAGCACCACTGAACTTATATGGCAGCACTACTGGTCTGGACTTATACGGAAGTACCACTGAAATTATACGGCAGCATCACCGGACTTATACGCCAGTACCACTGGAATTATACGGCAGGATCACTAGACTTATACGGCAGTACCACTGGAATTATACTGCAGAATCACTGGAATTATACGGCAGTACCACTAGATTTATAAGGCAGTACCTCTGGACATATACAGCAGTATCACTGGACTGGACTTATTCGCCAGTACTAAAAAGAAGTACCAAGAAATAGGTGATCGGGCGCTAACTGGTGCTGTGACTCTAATGCTGCTGCTAAACTTTTTTGGGGTTCACCTTTGATAAAGCTGCAGTGCCTGCAGCGAAAGCGTCAGGAGTCTACTTTGGGTCAATGTTTAACAACATCACTGCCTTTGTACTTGGACCATTACTGGACTCTTGAAAGAAAAAAGCAGGAACAGTCAAGCGGCTTCAGTGGCGGAACTGGCGAGTGGTGGGCCTAGGTGCAGCAAAATGCTTTTGCCCCCCCCATCCCATCCAAGTCCACCCCCTCACCCCTGGAGAGGATCTGGTGAGGGGGACCTGCTCAGGGCCAGAGAAATGGATACCTAGCAACAGTGCCGTAACTAGACATTTTAGCACTGTGTGCAAGAAACGGCATCGGAGCCCCACCCCTGCATGCTAAACAGGGGCAGTGCGCGCCGTAGGCACGCGCAAAAATACATAGTGGCGTGGCTTCGTGGGGAAGGGGTGTGGCCACAAAATAATACCAATTTATAAAACGGTGTACAGTAGTCTCCATTATTCAAATTACGCCGTACAGTAGCACCACTACACCAGGTAGAGACCCTTTTACACCTTACAGCGAACAGATTCCTCTTTTTACACATTACGGCAGACAGCGTCCCCCTTTTTACACATTACGGCAGACAGCGTGCACTTTTTACACATAACGGCAGACAGCGTCCCCTTTTTACACATAACGGCAGACAGCGTGCCCTTGTTACACATAGCGGCAGACAGCGTACACTTTTTACACATAACGGCAGACAGCGTGCCCTTGTTAAACATAGCGGCAGACAGCGTACACTTTTTACACATAACGGCAGACAGCGTCCCCCTTTTTACACATTACGGCAGACAGCGTCCCCTTTTTACACATTGCGGCAGACAGCGTACACTTTTTACACATAACGGCAGACAGCGTCCCCTTTTTTTTTACACATTACGGCAGACAGCGTGCCCTTGTTACACATTACGGCAGACAGCGTTCCCCTTTTTACACATTACGGCAGGCAGATTCCCCCTTTTTACACATTGCGACAGGCAGATTCCCCCTTTTTACACATTGCGGCAGGCAGATTCCCCATTTTTACACATACAGTAGCGGCAGGCAGATTCCCCATTTTTACATTGTGGCAGGCAGATTCCCCCTTTTTACACATTGCGGCAGGCAGATTCCCCATTTTTACACATAGCGGCAGGCAGATTCCCCATTTTTACACATTGCGGCAGGCAGATTCCCCCTTTTTACATATTGCGGCAGGCAGATTCCCCATTTTTACACATAGCGGCAGGCAGTCCCAAGAAAGAAAGAAAGAAAGAAAGAAAGAAAGAAAGAAAGAAAGAAAGAAAGAAAGAAAGAAAGAAAGAAAGAAAGAAAGAAAGAAAGAAAGAAAGAAAGAAAGAAAGAAGAATTATACTTACCCTCTCCGCTGGCTCAGGCTCCTCGGTGCAGCTTGACGATTCCCGGGCAGTAGAGAAGGAGGAGGAGGGAGATGGAGGAGGGAGCCGCAGCAGCGCTGTGTTATTGGTGGAGGCGCTGCTGCTGCTGCCCCTCTGCTTCACTATAGGCTGTTCTCGGAAGACAGCCTATTGTGAAGCAGAGGGGCAGCAGCAGCAGCGCCTCCACCAGTAACAAAGCGCTGCTGCGGCTCCCTCCTCCACCTCCCTCCTCCTCCTTCCCCAGTACCGCTGCTCCTCTCCTCTCTGGGCTGCTGTGCGCTGCGGGCAGCGGTTGCCCGCAGCGCACAGCGGCATGTAATGAGTCAGTTTGACTCATTACATGCTTTGGGCCCCTGAACAGAGGCGGGCCCCAGTGCAGCGCACTGGTTGCACTGGCGGTAGTTCCACCTCTGAGCGGCTTATCAGCTCTGGAGTAACACCAATCTCCCATGCACAAGGAGGACACCGCGTTTTAATGAGGACCATGAAACCTGGCTGGTTTCATTTCATCATAAGAGACACTTTCAAGGGACTACACCTCTAGCGGTTTGGTAAAGTTAATGGTGAGACTGCGCTGACAGTCCATCTCCAGCTGTTACATCTTTCTGCAATCCAGTTGATTTTATTTAGGAACGGATTAATTTGCTATAGGCAGCTATCATTGTGACCCTCATTTTTATTCTTATCTATAAATTCATTGTGTGTTTTTATTGTGGTTTATACCCTATTAAATGTGTAGTAATTTTTATCATTCAATCCTTCTCAAAGTTTTAATTCATTCTTTTTCACGTTAGCGCTACTATTTGTTGTTGTTTTTTATTCGCCAGTACCACTGGAATTATACGGTAGGATCACTGGAAATATACGGCAGTATCACTTGACTGGATTTATATGCCAGTACCACTGGAATTATACAGCAGGATCACTGAATTTATATGCCAGTACCACTGGAATTATACGGCAGTACCACTGGACATATATACAGTACATCTGTATCACTGAACTGGATTTATACGCCAGTACCACTGGAATTATATGGCAGGATCACTGGACTTATACGCCAGTACCACTGGAATTATACGGCAGTACCACTGGAATTATACGGCAGTACCACTGGCCTTATATGGCAATACTACTGGACATATACGGCAGTATTACTGGACTGGATTTATACGCCAGTACCACTGGACTTATATGGCAGTATCACTGGATTCATATGGCAGTACCACTGGACTTATACGGCAGTACCACTGGAATTATACAGCAGTACCACTGGACTTATACGGCAGTACCACTGGACATATACGTCAGTATCACTGGACTGGATTTATATGCCAGTACCACTGGAATTATATGGCAGGATCACTGGACATATACGTCAGTACCACTGGAATTATACGGCAGTAACACTAGATTTATACGGCAGTACAACTGGACATATATGGCAGTATCACTGGACTGGATTTATATGCAAGTACCATTGGAATTATACAGCATGATCACTGGATTTATACACCAGTACCACTGGAATTATACTGCAGGATCACTGGAATTATACTGCGGCAGTGCCACTGGATTTATATGGCACTACCACTGGACATATAAAACAGTGTCACTGGACTGGATTTATACGCCAGTACCACTGGAATTATACAGCAGGATCACTGGACTTATACGTCAGTACCACTGGAATTATATGGCAGTACCACTGGACATATATTGCAGTATCACTGGACTGGATTTATACGCCAGTACCACTGGAATTATACGGCAGGACCACTGGACTTATACGGCAGTACTGCTGGACATATACGGCAGTATCAATGGACATATACGGCAGTATAACTGGACATATACGCCTGTACCACTGGAATTATATGGCAGTACCACTGGACATATATTGCAGTATCACTGGAGTGGATTTATACGCCAGTACCACTGGAATTATACGGCAGGACCACTGGATTTATACGGCAGAACCACTGGACACATACTGCAGTATCACTGGACTGGAGTTGTACGCCATTACCACTGGAATTTTACGGCAGTACCACTGGATTTCTATGCAGTACCACTGGAATTATACGGCAGGATCACTGGAGTTATATGCCAGTACCATTGGAATTATACAGCAGGATCACGGGAATTATATGGCAGTACCACTGGATTTATACAGCAGTACTGCTGGACATATATGGCAGTATCATTGGAATTATATGGCAGTACCACTGGACATATATTGCAGTATCACTGGACTGGATTTATACGCCAGTACCACTGGAATTATACGGCAGGACCACTGGACTTATACGGCAATACTGCTTGACATATACGGCAGTATCAATGGACATAAACAGTAGTATAACTGGACGCCTGTACCACTGGAATTATATGGCAGCACCACTGGACTTATACCGCAGTACTACTGGACATATACAGTAGTATCACTGGACAGGACTTATACGCCAGTACTACTGGACTTATACGGCAGTACCAGTGGACTTATACGGCAGTACCAGTGTACATATATACAGACGTACCACTGGACTAGACTTATACATCAGTACCACTGGAATTATTTGGCAGGATCACTGGATTTATACACCAGTACTACTGGAATTATACAGCAGGATCACTGGAAATATACGGCAGTATCACTTGACTGGATTTAAACGCCAGTACCACTGGAATTATACACCAGGCTCACTGAATTTATATGCCAGTACCACTGGAATTATACGGCAGGATCACTGGAATTATACGGCAGTACCACTGGACATATATACATCTGTATCACTGAACTGGATTTATACACCAGTACCACTGGAATTATATGGCAGGATCACTGGATTTATATGCCAATACCACTAGAATTATACGGCAGTACCACTGGACTTATATGGCAATACTACTGGACATATACGGCAGATCACTGGACTGGATTTATACGCCAGTACCACTGGATTTATATGGCAGTACCACTGGATTTTTTTATGGCAGTAGCACTGGATTTATATGGCAGTACCACTGGAATTATACAGCAGTACCACTGGATTTATTCAGCAGTACCACTGGACATATACGTCAGTATCACTGGACTGGATTTATACAACAGTACCACTGGAATTATATGGCAGGATCACTGGACATATACGTCAGTACCACTGGAATTATACGGCAGTACCACTAGATTTACACGGCAGTATCACTGGACTGGATTTATACGCAAGTACCATTGGAATTATACAGCATGATCACTGGAATTATACGGCGGCAGTGCCACTGGATTTATACGGCACTACCACTGGACATATAAAGCAGTGTCACTGGACTGGATTTATACGCCAGTACCACTGGGATTATACGGCAGGATCACTGGATTTATACCTCAGTACCACCGGAATTATACGGCCGTACCACTGGACATATATAGCAGTATCACTGGACTGGACTTATACGCCAGTACCACTGGAATTAAACGGCAGGATCACTGGACTTATACGCCAGTACCACTGGAATTATATGGCAGGATCACTAAAATTATACAGCAGTACCACTGGATTTATACGGCAGTACCACTGGACACATACTGCAGTATCACTGGACTGGAGATATACGTCATTACCACTGGAATTATATGCCAGTACCACTGGAATTATACGGCAGTACCACTGGACTTATACAGCAGTACCACTAGATTTATATGCCAGTACCACTGGAATTATACGGCAGGATCACTGGAGTTATATGCCAGTACCGCTGGAATTATACAGCAGGATCACTGGAATTATACGGCAGTACCACTGGACTTATACAGCAGTACTGCTGGACATATACGGCAGTATCAATGGACATATACGGCAGTATAACTGGACATATACGCCTGTACCACTGGAATTATACGGCAGCACCACTGGACTTAACGGCAGTACCGCTGGACATATACGGCAGTATCAATGGACATATACGGCAGTATCAATGGACATATACGGCAGTATCAGTGGACATATACGCCATTACCACTGGAATTATACGGCAGCACCACTGGACTTATACCGCAGTACTACTGGACATATAAGGCAGTATCACTGGACTGGACATATACAGCAGTACCACTGGACTTATATGGCAGTACCACTGGACTTATATGGCAGTACCACTGGACATATACGGAAGTTCCACTGGACTGGACTTATACACCAGTACCACTGGAATTATTTGGCAGGATCATTGGACTTATACGCCAGTACCACTGGAATTATACAGCAGTACCACTGGACTTATACGGCAGTACCACTGGACAGATACGTTAGTATCACTGGACTGGACTTATACGCCAGTACCACTGGAATTATACGGCAAGATCACTGGAATTATACACCAGGATCAATGGAATTATACAGCAGGATCACTGGATTTATACTGCAGTACCGCTGGACATATACGGCAGTATCAATGGACATATACGGCAGTATCACTGGACATATACAGCAGGATCTTTGGAATTATACACCAGAATCAATGGAATTATACAGCAGGATCACTGGATTTATACTGCAGTACCGCTGGACATATACGGCAGTATCAATGGACATATACGGCAGTATCAATGGACATATATGGTAGTATCACTGGACATATACGGCAGTATCACTGGACATATACAGCAGCACAGGGACACCACCACTGGACTGATGCAGGACAACACAGCACCACTGCAATGGACTGGATTTATACAGCAGCACTGGACATATGGCAGCAGGGGACACCACCACTGTGACTGGACTGATGCAGCACAAGACACTACCACTGTACTGATGCAGGACAACACAGCCCCACTGCAATGGACTGGATTTATACAGCAGCACTGGACATATGGCAGCAGGGGACACTACCACTGTGACTGGACTGATGCAGCACAACAAACCACCACTGGACTGATGCAGCATAACACAGCACCACTGGACTGGACTTATACAGGAGCACTGAACATATGGCAGCAGAGGACACCACCACTGTGACTGGACTGATGCAGCACAAGACACTACCACTGAGGACACTGAGGACGGAGACACATCCTCTCTCTACACTCTCCAATGCCGATGTGAAAATGGTGGGGACACGCGGATCCTTATATGGAATCCAAACCCTGCTAGAATCCGACAGCGGGATGATGACGTTTTGCCTCTTTCTGGTTTCCGAGTCAGGCGGGAAAGAAGACAGACCGAAGGGTGGTATACATCTTACATCTACTGGAAAGGAGAATTCATATGAGAGATAGCCAGTGAGAATGATTATGAGTTCCTGTGACCTGTGGAAATTGGCTAGTCCTGCTCCTTCAAATGACTTAAGTAGGGTGTGATAAATTACAGTAACCATGTCATTCTTGGGGGTCAGAATGATATGTTCCCACAGCTAGTACTTGTACTTCTTTTTAATATCGGCGATATCTGGGTATATGCTGGCTGAGAGGTATTCTACGATTGTCACCATCCCTGCCTGCACCCATATGCCAATAAATAATGTTCTAACTTAACAAACACAGAAGATACAAAGGGTTCTACAATTAACCCCCGAATCCAGATTTGCCCCTTTTGGGGTTGATTAAGTCAAAATCCTGACTAAGTTTAGGTATTAGTGCAGAAAACCTCTGCAAGTCATTACCTAAGAGATACTGAGAAATCTGTGAAAACACATTTTACCCCTTTTCACCCCCTTAGGGTCAAATTTAGAAAGATTCCTGCTTAGTGGGTGCTTACATCATGGAAGGAATATACTCTCTGAATTTCATGTTTCTAGGTCCAGGGGTTTGGACTAGGGGTTGATCAGTCAGTCAGTCAGGATATTTGTTATTATACTGTATATAGATGTATACATACACTAGCTGTTCTACCAATTCTTCACGTGGGAGTGGACTGATGCAGCACAATACATCACCACTAAACTGATGCAGCACAACACAGCACCACTGGACTGGACTTTTACAGCAGCACTGGACATATGGCAGCAGAGGACACCACCACTGTGACTGGACTGATGCAGCACAAGACACCACCACTTGAATGATGCAGCACAACACAGCACCACTGGACTGTACTTATACAGCAGCACTGGACATATGCAGGCAGAGGACACAACCACTGTGACTGGACTAAAGCAGCACAAGACACTACCACTGAACTGATGCAGGATACTGAGACACGCCCTCTCTCTACAGTGATGCACGGCTTCTTATATGGAATTCAAACCCCGCAAGAATCCAACACCGGGATGATGACATTTTGCCTCGTTCTGGTTTCCGAGTCAGGCTGGAAAACCTGAGCTCGGGTGGTGAAGTTCGGGCGGGTTCAGTTCTCAGGGAACCTTTTTACACATTAGGTTGGCAGAGTCCCCTTTTTACACATTACAGCAGCATAGTCCCCCTTTGTACACATTACGACAGGCAGAGTCCTCTTTTTACACATTATGGCAGTAGAGCCTCCTTTTTACACATTAGGTAGGCAGAGTCCCCTTTTTACACATTATGGCAGCAGAGTCCCCTTTTACACATTACGGCAGGCAGAGTCCCCCTTTTTACACATTACGGCAGCAGAGTCCCCCTTTTTACACATTATGGTAACAGGGTCCTCCTTTTTACACATTAGGCAGACAGATTTCCCTTTTTACACATTACGGCAGCAGAGTCGCCTTTTTTACAAGAGAGTGTGAGAGAGAGAGAGAGAGAGAGAGTGAGTGTGAGTGAGTGAGTGAGTGAGTGAGTGTGTGTGTGTGTGTGTGTGTGTGTGTGTGTGTGTGTGTGTGTGTGTGTGTGTGTGTGTGTGTGTGTAAGAGTAGACCTCTCCTGTCTTCCTTCCCGTCCAGCTACAGTATTGATGAGACTGTGATAGTCTGCAGCACACTTACAAAATACCTGGCTGTCACCAGTTTTCTTTCTGGGAACTCCTCCTTGCATGCAGGAGCAGAGTCACTGCCTTTGGCTGGGTAACTGAGCGCTCCACCCCCTGTCAGTCAGAGAAGAGCTGTGACCCCTTCATTGCCACTGCTAATGCAGTGCAACTGAAAATGGAGCCGACAAAGCCGCCTCAGGGGTGACTGCCGCTATCAAGGTACAGCTGCCACAGCTCATCCCTGTGGACTGCACTACCACCTGCCCTGCACCGGCTACACCCTCCAAGACTCCCGGAGCTGAGGCAATGCCAGCGAGTAATGGAGTGCACACTGCACAGTGGGGATGGTGGCGGCTGCAGCTGATAGGATCCGCCGCTGCAGAAGCCAGTGACTTCTAATAGAAGAATGTTGAGAGGTTTACTAGACCTATAATAAAGTAGGCACAGTATATTTTCTTTAATGTTTCTCAATTATGGAAACATGAAATGTAAAATAACAAAGTCTTGGCTCACTTTCTCTAGAATGTACCTTCCTTAGCAGTGGTTTATTAATTTCTGTTTTGTTACAAAACTCAGGGCCTGATTCATATTTGTATGCAAACACAATAGCGCTCAAATATGATGTTTGGGGGTCTGCGCATGCTCATGAACTGTTCTGCGCATTGCAAAACAGGTCTTGTGATGTTTTGTTTGCATCCCCCTGTCAGTTGCAGCATGATTGACATGCTTTGGCGGAGTGGGGGCAGCACCAGGCACCACTCCTCAAAATGGGGGCATCGCCCCTGTTTTGAAGGTGTGATGGGTCTAGAGTCTGTGTCATCAGATGCAGTCTTCTTGGGCCCGGGTGTCATGATCTGAGGACCAGCCTAAGATTCAGCTTACGCAGGCTGGCTGGTGCTTAAAACCATCAGGAATCTGTACCTAAAAGCATTGCGAATCACACCCAATGGTTGTTATGGTGATATGAGGCTGCATCCCCAGACAGGAGGCGTCTATCTCCTACACACGTCTCCTCCTGCCTTAGAATTTGAGTGGCATGGAATTGCACAGCCAGCAATGGGTCTGGGACTCCAGGTCGACAACAAAAAGGTCGACACACCTTAAGTCGACGCCAATTGGTCGACACACCTTAGGTCGACATGGACAAAAGGTCGACAGGAACAAGATCGACATGGAAAAAGGTCGACATTAGTTTTTTATGGTTTTTTGGTGTCGTTTTCTTCGTAGAGTGACGGGGAACCCCAATTAGTGCACCGCGTCCCCTCGCATGGTGCCTTCGCTCCGCTCCGCTTCGCTCGGCACAGATTACCGTTCCAATCGTAGTCCACGTGGATCTTTAAGTATGAAAAGGTTCCAAAAAAGAAAAAAATTGTGAAAAACTCATGTCGACCTTTTTCCATGCCGACCTTGTTCCTGTCGACCTTTTGTCCATGTCGACCTAAGGTGTGTCGACCAATTGGTGGCGACCTAAGGTGTGTCAACCTTTTTGTTGTCGACCTGGAGTCCGGATACCACCAGCAATTCCATACAAACATGAATCAGGCCCTCAGTGCAACTTAAATCAATGTGTATTTTGAGGTCCATCAGTTCTTTTACGGTAGATTCAAGCATCCTACCTCTATTCCTGAGACCATACAGTACATTGGTCATCAGTGAGCATAACCTTTCAACAGAAGCAGACACCATTAACCTATTTTTCTTCACAAATTGTATTAGTTACTTTCCAATTGTTGCACTGCATCATACAGTTCATCCCGGTTTATTACTGTACTGCAAAACAGATCTTTGTTCCTTGCAGGATAAAGTTTTTCCTTTGAGATAAGTTCAACAGCAATATCAGATGCAGATGCTATTGTATTTACCATAAGCAAGATTACTTTATTGAGCATATGTAGCAGTCTATGAACAACAATAAATACATTTTGCCATATTTATTGTAAAAAAAATATTTTTTATAACCAGTAGGCAGCATTCTTGAGAACAAAAGTAAGACTTTAGCCCATTGGATTCTTGGGATTATCTCAATAGATGGTAGCAGAAATAGAAATTGTACTTCCGTGTTGCAGAACCTCTCTGTACTCAGCATCCACAAACTCGCAGAATTCCTTCAGCAGAGTAGCACGCACAGTGGACAGTAAATGTAAATATTACTTATAAATGTTGACCACAAGAGCTTGTACTTCAGTAGGTTAGACATCAACGGCAGGTTGACAATTGTGGACAATATGAACACCACAACCAATGTCTGCAATAGCTCTTCCCATTTCCAACATTAATTGATTGTATACTATGGGGCCTATTTATCAATGAGTTATTTAAAACTCATTGGGGTATATTTACTAAGGTCCCGATTTTGACCGAGATGCCGTTTTTTCATCAAAGTGTCATCTCGGTAATTTACTAAACTCAAATCACGGCAGTGATGAGGGCATTCGTAATTTTTGGGTAGTCCATGAAAATAATTACGAATGAATACACCATCGGTCAAAACGCGGCTGTTTAAGTATGAATCTCGGTCATTTACTAAGAAGTGCAAAGCAAAAAAAAATAAAACACTGCCGTGAAAAATTACAACTCGTAAAAAAGTGCTAAAAAAAACCAGACCTGCTTTTTTAATCCGTGATTGTATAGGCATGCAGGGATCCATGAGATCCGTGCATGTATATCAGTGGGAAGGGGTGGGAAAGTGGTTATTTTCTTTAAAAAAATTGCGTGGGGTCCCCCCTCCTAAGCATAACCAGCCCTGCGGTTGACCGAAAGTGACCTCACCGCTGAGCAGAAAGTTCCCACCATTGGTTACAATGGAGCGCATAGGCGCTACATTGTAACACTGCCGTGTGCCGCCTGTCAGTCAGTACAGGAGCACACAGCCGATCAGGAGGGTGCTACAACGTGGCGCTCCCTGATTGGCTGAAGAAACCCACTTAGACAGAAGTCAGAGTGGGTTTCTGGCAGTCGGGGAAAGGGGACCCATGTGCAAACATGGGTCCCCTTTCAGTGCGTGGCTCGGGTGTCCGTTTTTTTATTTTATTCAAGTACGTGGATTACAAATGGATGCTACGAGGAGCCTGGGACCCTGGAGCTGGTGAGTATAATTTATTCAACAGGTACCCCTTGGATTCTACTGGAGAAGAGGACCGACCTGCGTGGGGCCATAGGTAAGTATGTTTGTATGTTTGTGTGGATGTATGTAATAAATCTTTACTTTCAAGGTGTGTGTGTCTTGTCTTTTTTTGGGTATTTTTTTAGTAGTAGTACTACAGGTACCAGCGGGCCCGTTTTTCCGCCGCATGCTGGTACTTGTGGTTCTCCAAGTACCAGCATGCGGGGGAGGCTTGCTGGGCCTTGTAGTACTGCTACTAAAAACAATATCTTTTCATTTTCACAAAAGGCTATCAGCCCCCCATCCGCAGCCAATTGGATGGGGGGGACAGCCTCGGGCTTCACCCCTGGCCCTTGGGTGGCTGGGGGGGGGGGACCCCTTGATTGAAGGGGTCCCCACTCCCCCAGGGTACCCCGGCCAGGGGTGACTAGTTGGATATTTGATGCCACGGCCGCAGGGCACTATATAAAAGTGACCCCCGGCTGTGGCATTATCTGTCCAGCTAGTGGAGCCCGGTGCTGGTTTTAAAAATACGGGGGACCCCTACTCTTTTTGTCCCCCGTATTTTTGGAACCAGGACCAGGCGCAGAGCCCGATGCTGGTTGCTTAAATATGGGGGAACCCCTGTCAATTTTTTTCCCATATTTCTGCAACCAGGATCGGCTCAAAGAGCCCGAGGCTGGTTATGCTTAGGAGGGGGGACCCCACGCAATTTTTTTTTAAGTTTTACAGTGTTTATTTAAAAAAAAAAAAAAAATGAACCCCAGCACGGATCACACAGATCCGGCCGAGATTCATTTTGAAAAAGTCGGCAGTGTTTTGCTAATCACTGCCGTAAAAAACAGAAAAAAAACACGAATGACATCGACATCGGAAAACCCGAAAAGGCAAAATACGGCAGCTTAGTAAATTAGTCGTAATCAATTCAAAAAGTTGCAATTTTACACTGTCGATGTCATTCGTGATTGATCTTTGACCTTTTTCGGAAAAATACGAATTTTAGTAAATATACCCCATTGTGTATGATAAAGGGTGTTCCAGCCAATCAGCTCCTGGCTTGTATTTGAAAAATGACAGTTGGGAGCTGTTTGGCTGGAGCACCATTTATCATATGCACGTTTTAAATAGCTAAAACTCATTGATAAATTGCCCCTTTGTTTTTTCATGCCTCCAAAAATTGTGTTACAGAACCAACAACTTTTCTTGATATACAGTATCATGTTTTTTAATAACTGCTACCCAAAAGTTTGTCCGTGTTTAAGATGTTTAACCAGGAACTGTTTACTTTAATTCCTTGCTCTGGTAAAAAAAAAATATATACCGGTAGTACCAAAGAAAGTGTAATTTTGATATCTATACTGTTGGAAGCATCATTTGTTGTGCTCTGAAAATTGCTCATCAATTGTCATTGGTGTAACGGAATTCAAAACAATACCCTCACACTTCGTTCATGCAAGATAAACTTTGGTTTATAGAACTTAGCGATAAAGTTACTGCAGTTTAACGATCAGCTGTTTTAAAGCTTACAGTATACTGTGAACAACAGTATGAACTCCAAATATTGCCCCTGCGTTGGGACATCACCACCAACACTGCAGAGATGGAGAAAGGAGGGCAGAGGACGGAGGAAGGAGGGAACAGGGCGGAGAAAGGAGAGATTAGGGAAGAGGGAGAGCTAGACTGTATGTGTCAGCGGCCTGCCTGGACAAAATAGAAAACTGTCTGGAACTTTGGGACAGTGACTTTAAACTGGGGCATTCCTGGTCAAAACGAAATGTATAACAAGCCTACCAATGTAGGGAATGCAGTGATTTCTGGGCCAGGATGCTCACAGAGGTAAAGTGAAGCTGAAACCAGAGCAAACCATGCATGGGGTGTAAATTAGAAATGTGCAGCGGGCACATTTCGTGTTTTGTGTTTTGGTTTTGGTTCTAATTCCCCGCTCGTGTTTTTTTTGCCAAAACTGGATCTGGATGATTTTTGAAAAAAACATAAAAACGGCTAAAATCACAGAATTTGTGGGTCATTTTGATCCTTCTGTATTATTAAATGCAATAACATTAATTTCCACTCATTTCCAGTCTATTCAGAACACCTCCCACCTCACAATATTGTTTTTAGGCCAAAAGGTTGCACCGAGGTGGCTGTATGACTAAGCTATGCGACATAAGTGTGTTGCACAAACACCTGGCCCATCTAGGAGGGGCACTGCAGTGTCAGACAGGATGGCAGTTTTAAAAAATAGGCCCCAAACAGCACATCATGCAAAGAAGAAAAAGAATTGCAATGAGGTTGCTGTATGACTAAGCTAAGCAACACAAGTGTGTGGCACAAACACCTGGCCCATCTAGGAGTTGCACTGCAGTGGCAGACAGGATGGCACATAAAAAAACTAGTCCCCAAACAGCACATCATGCAAAGAAGTAAAAGAGGTGCAATGAGGTTGCTGTATGACTAAGCTAAGCGACACAAGTGTGTGGCACAAACAACTGGCCCATATAGGAGTGGCACTGCAGTGGCAGACAGGATGGCAGATACAAAAAATGGCCCCATACAGCACATCATGCAAAGATGTAAAAGATGTGCAATGAGGTAGCTGTATGACTAAGCTAAGCGACACAACCACGTGGCCCATCTAGTAGTGGCATGCAGTGGCTGAATGTTGAAAGTGGCCCGCAATTTTTCAGTCCACTGACAGCATCGCCCCTGTCATTTTACAAAAATTTGGCAACTGGTGAACATATACGGCAGTACCTCTGGACTAATACAGCAGTACCCCTGGACTTATACGGCAGTGTCAGACAGGATGGCACTTTTAAAAACCATGCCCCAGACAGCACATGATGCAAAGATGAAAAACAGGTGCATCAAGGTAGCTACATGACTAAGCTAAGCGACACAAGTGTGCGGCACAAACACCTGGCCCATCTAGGGTTGGCACTGCAGTCCCACTGCACTAATGGCGGATACCGGATGCACGTCTAACACCAGCATAGTTGTTATGGCCTCAGTAATCCGCTTTGCAACAGGGTATATATATATATATATATATATATATATATACTGCCGTATATGTCCAGCGGTACTGCCATATATGTCCAGCGTTACTTGCTGTATAAATCTAGTGAACCTGCGTATAATTCCTGTGGTGCTTGCGTATATATAGCAGTATCACTGGAATTATATGGCAGTACCACTGGACATATACGGCAGGATTACTGGACTGGACGTATACGCGAGCACCACAGGAATTATACGCAGGTTCACTAGATTTATACAGCAGTAACGCTGGACATATATGGCAGTACCGCTGGACATATACGGCAGTATCAATGGACATATAACATATAAGGCAGTATCACTAGACATATACGACAGTATCACTGGACTGGACTTATACGCCAGTACCACTGGAATTATATGGCAAAATCACTGGAATTATACAGCAGGATCACTGGACTTATACGCCAGTACCACAGGAATTATACGGCAGGATCACTGGAATTATACGTCAGGATCACTGGATTTATACAGCAGTACCGCTGGACATATATGGCAGTATCAATGGACACATACGGCAGTATCACTGGACATATACAGCAGTATCACTGGACTGGACTTATACGCCAGTACCACTGGAATTATATGGCAGTATCACTGGAATTATACAGCAGGATCACTGGATTTATACGGCAGTACCGCTGGACATATACGTCAGTATCAATGGACATATACGGCAGTATCAATGGACATATACGGCAGTATCACTGGGTATAAACGGCAGTATCACTGGACTGGACTTATACGCCAGTACCACTGGAATTATACGGCAGGATCACTGGATTTATATTGCAGTACCGCTGGACATATATGGCAGTATCAATGGAAATATACGGCAGTATCACTGGACATATACGGCAGTATCACTTGACTGGACTTATACGCCAGTATCACTGGAATTGTACGGCAGGATCACTGGAATTATAAGGCAGGATCACTGGAATTATACAGCAGGATCACTGGATTTATACGGCAGCACCGCTGGACATATACGGCAGTATCACTGGACATATACGGCAGTATCACTGGACATATACAGCAGCACAGGGACACCACCACTGGACTGATCCCGGTCAACACAGCACCACTGCAATGGACTGGATTTATACAGCAGCACTGGACATATGGCAGCAGGGGACACCACCACTGTGACTGGACTGATGCAGCACAACACACCACCACTGGACTGATGCAGCACAGCATAACACTGCACCACAGGACTGGACTTATACAGCAGCACTGGACATATGGCAGTAGAGGACCCCACCACTGTGACTGGACTGATGCAGCACAAGACACCACCACTGGATTGATGCAGCACAACACAGCAGCAATGGACTGGATTTATACAGCAGCACTGGACATATGGCACAACCACTGTGACTGGACAGATACAGCACAAGACACTACCACTGAGGACACTGAGGACGGAGACACGTCCTCTCTCTACACTCTCCAATGCAGGAGTGAAAATGGTGGGGATGCGCGGCTCCTTATATGGGATCCAAATCCTGCGAGAATCCGACAGCGGGATGATGGCGTTTTACCTCGTCCTAGTGGGAAAACCTGAGCCTGAGCCTGACTCGGATCCGGGCTTGTGACGTGAAGTCCGCGGGGGTTCGGTTCTCTGAGAACCGAACCCGCTCATCTCTAGTGTAAATATAACTTTTTTGCATGCAGAGAAAATACTCTCTGCTTTTCCATACAGCAGAAATGTTGGCCACCAATGTGACATGTATACGGTTATACTGCCTACACCATTTAAATGTTTGAATAGCATTTTACTGGGGTTAACATGGTGGTGCTATTATCATGCTGATAAGGACAGAGGACAAATCACTAGATCACACTTGCCTACTTTATGTTGCTCCTCCATTTTCCTACTTTATAATGCAGTTAACCACTATGGGGTTTGGGGCTGGTCTCTCACATCATCAGGTTCTGCCCCCAACATGGTAAAATGCTACAAAAAATGGATCTGTGAGGAAGGGGTGGGGCTATTTAACCCACCCCCTTCATATGGACCCACAATTCCTTGTATTATTTCCTCATCTCACCTACTTCACTAGGAAGTGGACAGGATGTGTGAGATCAACTCACTCCTCTGGGGGTGCGGTGAACTACCAAAAAATCAGAAGTCTCCCACATCTTCTGGGAGACTTTTGAATTTAGGGAGTGAATGCATGGATTTCAGATACCCAGCAATAGCGCAAGTATCATGTTGCCCCTTATATCTGCTGGCTGCTGTGGAGGATTGCAGCAGTGCTAAGGACTACATCTCCCAGAGTTTAAGATTTGGCCCATGCACTGTGCACCTAAATTGAGAAGACGTCAGATGAATAGAGAGATAGAAATCCAGATATGAGGAGCTGAAAAGAGGAGCTTAGGAAGATGGAGAGCATGAGCAGCAGTGTGTGGTGTGCTGTACAGAGAGAAAGAGACCACAGAGAAGTGGGGACAAGAGACCACAGAGAAGTGGGGACATATTTGAGCTACATGGCTTGGGAGATCGCAGTCAGGAATGTGTGGAGACGGTTTGGTGGAGAAGACAGACCGAAAGGGTGGTAGCCATCTTACTCCTACTGGAAAGGAGAGTCCACATGAGCGATAGCCAGTGAGAATGATTATGAGTTCCTGTGACCTGTGGAAATCGGTTATAGTCCTGCTCCTTCAAATGACTTAAGTAGGGTGTGATTAATGACAGTAACCATGTAATTCTTGGTGGTCAGAATGACATGTTCCCACAGCTAGTACTTGGACTTCTTATTATTATCGGCGATATCAGGGTATATGCTGGCTGAGAGGTCTTCTACGATTGTCACCATCCCTGCCTGTACCCTTATGCCAATAAATAAAGTTCTAACTTAACAAACACAGAAGATACAAAGGGTTCTACAATTAACCCCCGAATCCAGATTTGCCCCTTTTGGGGTTGATTAAGTCAAAATCCTGAATTAAGTTTAGGTATTAGTGCAGAAAACCTCTGCAAGTCATTACATAAAAGACACTGAGAAATCTGTGAAAACACATTTTACCCCTTTTCACCCACTTAGGGTCAAATTTCGAAAAATTCCTGCTTAGTGGGTGCTTACATCATGGAAGGAATATACTCTCTGAATTTCATGTTTCTAGGTTCAGGGGTTTGGACTAGGCGTTGATCAGTCAGTCAGTCAGGATATTTGTTATTATACTGTATATAGATGTATATATACACTAGCTGTTCTACCCGTTCTTCACGTGGGAGTTTCTGATTTTCTTGGTTGTAAATATAAATGAGTGTTAAAAATTTGGTAACTCTATAGAGATGTAAATTTGAGACTTCTTAATGTAAGTAAATATTAATCCATGGTTCTTGACATTACCCGAGGAGCACTCGTAGGAGATATACGGTAAAAAGTGAAAGGACCATTTTTGTAGTTTATTAAATTCTACACACTGGAGGTGCAATCAATATTTTGATCACATTGTCTGTTTGGGTGTTATTGTTCATGCCGCGCAAAACATGCATCGGTAATGACGTCATTATGTCAACCCCCTTTTCATTCTCTTAGGGGAGGTTTGTTAAAATTATTATTACGTAGTTTTCCTATTTCCCACCTGAAGAATATCTATGTTAGATTTCAGCTTCCTAACATATCGGGAAGTAAGAGACTCAGTGATCAGTGAGTCAATCTGTGAGTGAGTGAGTGAGTGAGTGAGTGAGTGAGTGAGTGAGTGAGGGTTTTCGCATTTCTATATATAGATTAACCGATGGAACGTTAATTAAGTCACAGAGTAAGGAGGTGATTATTATGTGTCTTTCCATAATTATTATCACAAGTTCGATAATTACATTTTGTTTACGTATTCTTTATTCACATTACTTATTACCAGTATTGAGTCACAACACAGTCTACTGGTTGATTCATATATACATGTACTGTAAGGGGAATTATGACTACATTTGTAAATCTGACGGTTTGGTGAGATATAATTTGTTTAGTAGTCACAGTTCTTATTTGCAACATTCAGTATATACTGTATGTAGATTGATTCTCAGTGATTTGTGAAATAAATATAGGTATGAAAACCTCATGATTTGTATGTCAAATGACAACCGGAATAGGAACTATAAAACTGATTTGGAAATGGTAATATATTATTATTTTTCCATACCACCATGTTATCCTGTGGGACATATTGTACAACATGAAGACTTTTAAACACAAAAAGAGAAGAGAAGATGAGGGGTGATAATCTTTGAGGCCTTTTGCACTAATGTTTAAAACTGCGCAGAAGAAAGTCAATGATGTCACAGAATTAGCTATTAGTTATCCTGATATCTAGAATTTCAATGAGGAGGAATTCACAAAACTGTGAAAGCAATAACAGTATTTATCAGGAGCAAAGTTAATACATTAGGCTGAGAGATACAGTACAAGTACTATATACTGTAGATGGAAATCAGTATCTCCATGCTCTTTTTCACTTACTGCAGTGAACACTCAACTCAAAATCAATAAAGCAAATTTAAAAAATAGAGAAGGTTAATTAGAGGAAGAAAGACTGTACTGGACTTTTTGACACATGCAAGAAGAGAGGACAGAAAGGTAGAGATATACTACCAGCATGCCTTTATCACAGATAAATGTTCCAGTGGTTTTCCAAATCATTTTTCTCATTACAGGCTCAGTTGGGAACCTCTTTATCCTGAGCGTTCACTTTCTAGACTGGTTGAGAACCCATAAAATCAACTCTTGTGATCTTATCATTAACTGCATTGTGGTTATCAACCTCTTGCTCCAAGGAACAATTGCATTTCACCAGATCTGTACCTACATGTTTGCAGAATTCTTTATTCAAGTCCAGGTAGTCAATTCACTGACTACCTTAGTTTCGGCAATGGGATTCTGCAGTCTCTGGTGTTCCGCCTGCCTGTGCTTTTACTACTGTGTGAAGATCATCAATTATAGTGGAACTTTGTTCTACAAGCTCAAGGCAAATCTCCCACGAATGGTGCCCTGGATGCTAGTTTTCTCTAATGCTATATCATGGGCTGCTGGATTGCCAGCATATTGGGATATATATAATGATGCTGAATTTTCCACTTCTAATATTACAGTCAACATGTCTTCCATTCATTTAAATTATAAGAGCAAATGCAATTGTCTCTTTCCAATGTACATGTTATTATCTGCTCTGGCTTTTGTAATAATCTCCATAACAGCTGGGGCCATTATCACCTCTCTTTGCAAGCACATGATAAGAATTAAGAGGAACAATGAAGGTTTCAGGACTGGAAGGATCTCTTCCCATGTAATAGCTGCCAGAACTGTGACTTCTCTCCTTATACTTTTTTTAATTTTCTATGGCTCTGTGAATATTGTATATAATGAATCACAGGATTCTGATAGTGTACTTTTTATTGTATCCTTTGTTGTGTGTTCCAGTTTCCCAACAGTAAATGCCATTATTTTAATTGGTGGAAATAGAAAGCTGTCTAACACGTGGAGTAATATCTTGGGTATGAAATCTGCTGCTGGGAATACTGTCATAGTTACTTTTAATTAGTACTATGCCTGCTTTACATGTTTTTACTCACTTGGTTGGCACATTGTATAAGCAAGGAAAATTCTACGTAGTTTGATAAAGATAAATACCAAAGTAACACAGTAGATACTAAATAATAATACTATCTAATACTAAAAACACCGTTTATATTTGAATGTATAATTTTTTTTTAGTATACTTTAACCACAGATCAATTCTTCTCTGGATCCTTGGGTCTATTTAGCAATAATCGCGATATTAGCTTACAATTTTTGATCCATATTGTTGAGAATATTGCCATATTTTCGTTATCTTTGCTGGTTTATTAGAATTGTATTATATTGCATAAAACAACCATCTCTATATTGGCAAAAATGTGTAGTATTTAATTTACCTAATAAAACTGTATTTTAATTTCCTATCTAACCAGTCCCTTTTATTTATTGGAACTTATTATAGGTCTGGATTTTTGGGCTAGTTATAGTAAATATTCTTCATCACACCATTGGACATCAGGATAGACAAATCAGGGCTGTAACTAGGTATGCGCGCTGTGTGTCTCGCACACAGTGCAGGATGACCTGGGGCGCAACCAGCTGCCACCACAATCTATACTAGACAGCAGTTCCTGAGTGTCAGCTCCACCTCCCCTTTTTCCCAAACTGGAGCTTAAAGTGCAGCTGCAGGAAGCCGCGTGAGTAATGCCCACCACCCCGCCCCACCTCATGGTAACACTGAGCCGCAACTCCGCCAGCATTATAGACTGCCCCCTCACCCGCAGGATCTCACGGCAGCATTGGGAGACTCCCTCCTCTGTGTGCAGACTGATAATCTGTGTGCAGTGCCCATGGAAGTTAAGATCCGCCTCCTCTCCCGGCTCCCGCAGACTGAAGGGACATAAGGTAAAGCCAGCACAGCATGGGCAAGGTGGGAATGGGGGAAGGTGGGTAGGCACAGGGGCAATCGCAGGATATTTCAGGTGGCGGGACATATATATACGCCGTAATGTGTAAAAGGTGGCTCTGTCTGCTGTAATGTGTGCATGGGGTCTCTGCCTGCCATAATATGTAACAGGGGGCTCTGCCTGCCGTAATGTGTGCATGGGGACTCTACCTGCCATAATGTGTAAAAGGGGGCTCTGCCTGCTGTAATGTGTGCATGGGGACTCTGCCTGCCATAATGTGTGCATGGGGACTCTGCCTGCCATACTGTGTAAAAGGGGTCTCTGCCTGCCGTAATTGTGCATGGGGACTCTGCCTGTCATACTGTGTAAAAGGGGACTCTGCCTGCCATAATGTGCGCATGAGGACTCTGCCTGCCATAATGTGTGCACAGGGACTCTGCCTGCCATAATGTATAAAAGGGGACTCTGCCTGCCGTAATGTGTAAAAGAGAGCTCTGTCTGCCATAATGTGTAAATGTGCTGTAATGTGTAAATCGTCACTCTGCCTGCCGTAATGTGTAAAAGGGGAATCTACCTGGCATACTGTGTGACAGGGGACTCTATCTGGCGTAGTGTGTAAAAGGGAGCTCTGCTGCCGTAATGTGTAAAAGTGAGCTCTGTGTGGCATAATGTGTAAAAGGGGACTCTGCCTGGTGTACTGTGTGACAAGGGACTCTACCTGGCATTATGTGTAAAAGGGGGCTCTGCTGCCATAACGTGTAAATGGTGGCTCTGCCTGCCATAATGTGTAAAAGGGACCTCTGCCTGCCGTAATGTGTAAAAGTGGACTCTACCCATCGTAATGTGTAAAAGTGAGCTATGCCTGCCGTAATATGTAAAGGGGGATTCTACCTGCTGTAATGTGTAAAAGGGAGCTCTGTCTGACATAATGTGTATAAGTGGACTCTACCTGTCGTAATGTGTAAAAGGGGGCTCTACTTGTCGTAATGTGTAAAAGGGAGCTCTCCCTGCCGTAATGTGTAAAAGGGGATTCTACCTGCTTTAAGGTGTGTGCAGCCAGATCTGCATTCATAAATTGTAGAAAGATAAGCACCAAAAAATCTGCTCCTGACATTTTTCAAACACAGTCTATAACATGGCAGTTATAGAAGGAAAGTTACCTTAGGGTAAATTAGGGTAAATACTGCCCATACATAGGTAGTTCAACTATAAAACCAAAAAGAACATATATCTATACCCCACAATTGGCATTTCAGTCCTGGACATTTATTGTTAATAAGTGATAGAGGCAAACTCTACTCAAATTGTTCCCTTTGCAGAAATTTACTAAATTAACCAGAGATAATAGTAAAAGCCCTGCAAATTTATTCAGCAAAGTCAACTAATAGTTAAGAGTAAGATATTTAGCAAAGATCCCTGCTGTACTTGGCCTGCTGCTCAGATTAGACGATAAATTATAATTTTTTGCTGTCTATTGATAATTAGCAATAGTTACAGCTGTTTAATACACAAACTTCCTTGGAACATTCTAATGTTACTGTGATGTTAAATAAATGGCTTCTCAACTAAAGCTTATATCAGCCATTAATTTTGCTGTCAATCTGACATTACTGCATAAATACTACAGGGAGGAACGAAGCAACTTTGCTCATTATCTAGTTTGATCATAAAGACATTTAAATTAGACTAAAGTTCCTTACACTGCAATGGAAGATTATTTTATTGGTACGGGACCGGTAAATTGTTGTATTGTATAAGTTGTTCAATGTACAGTGTTATGAAAAAGTGCAGTAATTAATTTAACGGTAAAAGTATTCTATTACTTAGCAGTAATTTGTTGACACTGAATATTATGATTGTGCTGCTGTTAAATTTTATGTTGAATGAACTAACCTGTTCCCTTGTGGAAAAGGTTGCCAGCAGAGACATCTGTAAAATAAAATTGAAATTGTTTGCAAACCATTGTATTTTTTTACCTATGATTAAGCTGTATAATAGTTACAGTTAGAATCAAAGGTCTAATAGGGGAATTTGCCCCTCTGAAAGGGGTGAGTAAACTATGGTGGGGAACCCTCAACATTCTGTACCCACCATAACTTCTGTGTAATGTATCTGCAAAGTCTCTGAAGGCAAAGGGGGTCATTCCGACCCATTCGCAAGCAGCGGTTTGTCGCTGCAGTGCGAACGGGTCTGGAATGCACATGCGCGGTAGCTGCACTGCGCATGCGCGACGTTGCCTGGCGATAAGGGTCGCCGGGTTACGTCCAGGACAATGAAGAAAGCGGTCACAGAGCCGACCACAAGAAGACTGACAGAAAGCAGGCGTACCTGGGCGTCACCGGACCGTTGCCAGCCGTTTTTTCAGGGAGTGGAGAAGAAAACACAGGCGTGTCCAGGAGAACGGAGGGCGGATGTCTGGCGTCAAAGCCGGCTCCAGCATCGTAGAGGTCGTTGCACAGGGTAAGTATGTCCAGGCAGGGCCGGTTCTGGCGCTCTGAGCGCCCCGGGCGGCAATAGGGGGCGTGACTTCATACAGGGGGCGTGGTCATTTACGCCCCCTGTACATACTGAAATGATGTGCGGTGCGCGATGACATCATCGCGTACCGCACAGCAAAGGTCCTCTCCACGAAGGGAAACTAGACGCGTAGCGTCTAGTTACCTTCATGGAGAGGACCTTAGCTGTACGGTGCGCGATGACGTCATCGCGCACCGCACAGTAAAGGACCTCTCCACGAAGGGAAACTAGACGCGTACGCGTCTAGTTTCCCTTCACAGCGGCAGCGGGGGGGCAGTGGCCAGCGGCAGCAGGCGGGCAGCGGGGGGCACACAGCAGCAGCGGATCTTGCCCTGGTGCGGCGCCCTCTGGATCCACTACTGCAGGGCTAGTCTTCTTTTGCCTGAAATATTTTTAGCTTAGCAGGGCTGCACAAGCGATCGCAGCCCTGCTAAGCTAAAATACACTCTCACATAGGTGTGTACTAGTTGATCGCAGCAGCAGCAGCAAAAGGTTGCTGGCTGCGATTAACTCGGAATGACCACCATAGTGGGCTTTGGTTTCACCACAATTAAATGAAGAGCATAATGCACCCAGCAGGGACTTTCGCTAGGGTGCAAAGTTACCCCATGTTAATACAGTAACTACTTTTGTACCTCTGCAGTAAGCGGTGATGCAATATATTAGTTATTACCGATTTGGTTAAGGTACGTAAATGTACCCCTCAAAACAGATTAAGCTCTCAGACAACTATTCCAGGGATAACTCATGATACAGCACAGCACAAGTCATGGAGTATATATAGAGAAGTTGCTAGTCTCCTGGTCAGAAGATCCTCTGATAACAGAAATGTGTGACTATCTTCAGTGCTAAGGTAACCAACAACCATAAAAGAAGGCTAAGGTGAAGGACATGAATGCAGTCATTCCATACATGAGTTGAGTAGGCAGTGGTGGAGATCAGAGAGCAGATTCAGCACAGTAGACCTGATTAGTGGGGAAGTGGTTACAATACCGCTAGTCGGTGATCCCGGAGGTCGCTATGCCGACGCCGGAAGCCCGACTAGTGGTAAAGTACTGCCGCTGGTATATGTCCACGACACCCATAGAGTGAGCATATAACCTGTGACGAGCTAAGCGAGCCACCATGCCTGCACGGGGCTTTCTAGCATTCACCCCGCTGCCGGCATACTGGTGAATGGGATCCCGCTGTCGGTATACTGATGGCCGGTATCCCAGCTGTCGGTATTACATATTAAAGGACAGTATGGAAAGGAAAAGATACGAAGTGATCCACAGCCTCTTCTGATACTGATCCCAGCACCCAACTGTACACAGGGTTACAGACCAGTTACGCCGTCGCTCTTCCCTCCACACGTCCTCTCACTACAGTTTCTGACTGAGACAATTTGCAATGTCTGTTAATACCAAGGTGTTCTGGGACCGTTTACCTACACTCTGACCTATACATTACCTGGAGGTACTCATTACAGACAGGGGCGTTTCTAGAGAGGAGGAGGCCCTTGTGCAGCTCTCCGCAAAACACTGGGGAAATGGTACTGCACCATTTTCCAGGGATTTCTGCAGCACTGCTGCTGCTCAACGGGACTCCGGAGGGTAAGTATTAAAAATAATGGGTGCAGGGTGGGTGGTGTGGGCCCCCCCTGGACCCCGGCGGCCCGTGTGCACCAGCACACACTGGACCCATAAGAAATACGCCAATGCACGAGTGAAAATAGCGGAAGTGGATCTTGATCTTTCCCTATTTTAAGCTCCACATTTTTGTTCTCCATTTTTTAATGTGTGGAATTATATGCCAGTATCAATAGCAATGGCCTACTACTATATATACTGCGCACAACTGAAATACACCACAGGTATGGATGGATAATATACTTGACGGCACAGAGGTAATTAGAGCAGTGGCCTTCCGTACCGTACTGCTATATATACTGGTGGTCACTGTCAGCAAACTGCAAAACTAAAATGCACCACAGGTATAGAATCTAGATGGATAGTATACTTGACGACACAGAGGTAGGTAGAGCAGTGGCCTTCCGTACCGTACTGCTATATATACTGGTGGTCACCGTCAGCAAACTGCAAAACTAAAATGCACCACAGGTATAGAATCTAGATGGATAGTATACTTGACGACACAGAGGTAGGCAGAGCAGTGGCCTTCAGTACCGTACTGCTATATATACTGGTGTTCACTGTCAGCAAACTGCAAAACTAAAATGCACCACAGGTATAGAATCTAGATGGATAGTATACTTGACGACACAGAGGTAGGTAGAGCAGTGGCCTTCAGTACCGTACTGCTATATATACTGGTGGTCACTGTCAGCAAACTGCAAAAACTAAAATGCACCACAGGTATAGAATCTAGATGGATAGTATACTTGACGACACAGAGGTAGGTAGAGCAGTGGCCTTCTGTACCGTACTGCTATATATACTGGTGGTCACCATCAGCAAACTGCAAAACTTAAATGCACCACAGGTATAGAATCTAGATGGATAGTATACTTGACGACACAGAGGTAGGCAGAGAAGTGGCCTTCCGTACCGTACTGCTATATATACTGGTGGTCACTGTCAGCAAACTGCAAAACTAAAATGCACCACAGGTATAGAATCTAGATGGATAGTATACTTGACGACACAGAGTTAAGTAGAGCAGTGGCCTTCCGTACCGTACTACTATATATACTGGTGGTCACTTTCAGCAAACTGCAAAACTAAAATGCACCACAGGTATAGAATCTAGATGGATAGTATACTTGACGACACAGAGGTAGGTAGAGCATTGGCCTTCCATACCGTACTGCTATATATACTGGTGGTCACTGTCAACAAACTGCAAAACTAAAATGCACCACAGGTATAGAATCTAGATGGATAGTATACTTGACGACACAGAGGTAGGTAGAGCAGTGGCCTTCCGTACCGTACTGCTATATATACTGGTGGTCACTGTCAGCAAACTGCAAAACTAAAATGCACCACAGGTATAGAATCTAGATGGATAGTATACTTGACGACACAGAGGTAGGTAGAGCAGTGGCCTTCCGTATCGTACTGCTATATATACTGGTGTTCACTGTCAGCAAACTGCAAAACTAAAATGCACCACAGGTGTAGAGTCTAGATGGATAGTATACTTGACGACACAGAGGTAGGTAGAGCAGTGGCCTTCCGTACCGTACTGCTATATATACTGGTGGTCACTGTCAGCAAACTGCAAAACTAAAATGCACCACAGGTATAGAATCTAGATGGATAGTATACTTGACGACACAGAGGTAGGTAGAGCAGTGGCCTTCCGTACCGTACTGCTATATATACTGGTGGTCACTGTCAGCAAACTGCATAACTAAAATGCACCACAGGTATAGAATCTAGATGGATAGTATACTTGACGACACAGAGGTAGGTAGAGCAGTGGCTCTCCGTACCATACTGCTATATATACTGGTGGTCACTGTCAGCAAAACTCTGCACTGTACTCATCCTATATAATACTGCTGGTCCCCAGTCCCCACAATAAAGCAGTGTGAGCACAGATATATGCAGCACACTGAGCACAGATATGGAGCGTTTTTCAGGCAGACAACGTATAATACTGGTGGTCACTGGTCAGCAAAACTCTGCACTGTACTCCTCCTATATAATACTGCTGGTCCCCAGTCCCCACAATAAAGCAGTGTGAGCACAGATATATGCAGCACACTGAGCACAGATATGGAGCGTTTTTCAGGCAGAGAACGGATAAAACTGGTGGTCACTGATCAGCAAAACTCTGCACTGTACTCCTCCTATATAATACAGCTGCTTCCCAGTCCCCACAATTAAGCAATAAGCACAAATATTTGCAGCAACATTAATAAACAGAGAGGACGCCAGCCACGTCCTCTCCCTAACATTTCCAATGCACGAGTGAAAATGGCGGCGACGCGCGGCTCCTTATATAGAATCCGAATCTCGCGAGAATCCGACAGCGGGATGATGACGTTCGGGCGCGCTCGGATTAACCGAGCCATACGGGAGAATCCGAGTATGCAGTTTGGGGGGGGGGGGGTTCGGTTTCCGAGGAACCGAACCCGCTCATCACTATATTTTGGTGCTAACCCCACACTGTTTGTTCCTTCACATTAGTGACAATGATCCCAGGCTGGTCATTTCTATTTGTTTATGCTTCTAGACATTCTAGAAGTTTGTATAAACGTTCTATTAGCACACCTTCCAACAGCCAGAAGATTCTAAATTGTTACTGCTTTCCATTTGGGGAGGAGGGGAGGTCAATGGCAAGGTGAACATTAACATGCCCCTGGGGTGTGCCTAGCCCTTCAAAAGTTCTAGATTGCTCTAAACCACTTTTCCACACACCAATGTCCCTTCAATGCTGCTAGAGCCAGCCAGAGTGTTCGGAAGATGCTTCAGGAGCCAAGGCCGTTTCTAGGTGCGGGCGAGCCGCCGCGGCACTGACTCTGGCTCCCTCCTCCCGAGTACCCCTCGGGGGGGGTGGAGTTTCGCGGAATGATGCAGTTGCGTCGTGAGAGAATAGGGAGAGGTGGCCGGTGTGAGGAGCGACTGATAAGGCGGGCCGAAGAGCGGGAATCGCCTCTGTAAGTATAGAAACTCTGTCTCTCTCGATGGGAACTCTGACTGCCGTAATGTGTAAAAAGGGGACACTTGCCTGCCATAATGTGTAAAAATGGGGACACTTGCCTGCCATAATGTGTAAAATGGGGACACTTGCCTGCCATAATGTTTAAAATGGGGACACTTGCCTGCCGTAATGTGTAAAATGGGGGATACTTGCCTGCCGTGATGTGTAAAATGGGGACTCTTGCCTGCCGTAATGTAGAAAATGGTGACTCTGCCTGCCATAATGTGGGGATTTAATGTATCAAGGGCATTGCGGTGTGTGGCATAATATGGTGCAGGGGGCATTACTGTGTGGGGCTTAATATGGTAGAATTTTTTCTTCCTATGGTGGCCGTGATCTGTTGGTGCAGGGTCAAAAACTGGGGTGTAAGGTAGTCTTTTCAGACGAGGCCATGCCCATTTTAACAAGGCCATGCCCATTTAAATGAGGCCACGCCCCCTTGCTGGGAGCACGTGCAAGGTTTTTTTGTTTTCGTTTTTTAATCTGGGGGGATCGCATTTTTTATTATATCATGGGGGGGCGCGCATTTTTAAATCTCGTACTGGGAGCCAAATTGGCTAGAAACAGCCTTGTCGGGAGCTAAACTTCTTCATGGTTGTGACAGTGATTGTGATGTCTTGTTGCCACATGTTAAGGGGTGCAGCACAAGGCAGATTTTTTTACTCTCCTACGGCCCTGATAAGGATTGCAGGACAGTCCCTTGAAATTGGGACTGTCCACTTAAATTAGGACAGTGGAGATGTAGGTATTAGATTAAACAAGTGTTCATACTTAACTGATATAATATAAAATGAATATGTTCATCTCATCTGCCGTCTGTCCAACAAATATTGATGTTTCCTTGTCAATAAAACAGAAAAAAAGCTCCTTTAATGCTTTGTAAACATGAGAATAAAAAATAACAGCACATGATAATGCACAGCCTGTTGGAGGCAAAGCTGTTGTAGTCTTACATGACTACTTCGATATAACCAATATTGGTTAAATCGCAGTAGTCATGTTAGACTACAACAACTTTGCCTCATCCTGATGACGGGACCACTTAGTGTCCGGAACCGAGCCGTCGATGTATAGACCAGCTGCCATTATCATATGCTGTTATTTTTTATTCCCATGTTTACAAAGCATTCAAGGAGCTTTTTTTTCACTAAGGGGTCTATTTACTAAGCCTTGGATGGAGATAAATCCGACGCAGATAAAGTCCCAGCCAATCGGCTCCTAACTGCCATGTCACAGGCTTGATTTGAAAAATAACAGTTATGAGCCAATTGGCTGGGACTTTATCTCTGTCAGCTTTATCTCCATCCAAGGCTTAGTAAATAAACCCCTAAGTCTGGAGTGACGGGCAGTTTGCTACACTAGCAACAGTAGAACTGTGTGAATGTAGCACGAGCACCCAGCAGTCTCATAACTCTCTATGGGAGTGCACCGGATTCCCTGGCTATATATATATATATATATATATATATATATATATATAGATATATATATAGATATATATATAGATATATTGATATATGTATTTTCCAGTAAATAGTTTTATATACACATGTATAGATTTGCCAGAAGTATTAATGATGCTTGCACATTTTATACTAGAACAATAAGAAGTGGCATAGGCCCTCATTCCGAGTTGTTCGCTCGCAAGCTGCTTTTAGCAGCAGTGCACACGCTAAGCCGCCGCCTACTGGGAGTGAATCTTAGCTTAGCAGAATTGCGAACGAAAGATTCACAATATTGCGAAAAGATTTATCTGTGCAGTTTCTGAGTAGCTCGAGACTTACTCTTCCAGTGCGATCAGTTTAGTGCTTGTCGTTCCTGGTTTGACGTCACAAACACACCCAGCGTTCGCCCAGACACTCCCCCGTTTCTTCAGCCACTCCCGCGTTTTTCGCAGAAACTGCAGCGTTTTTTCACACACTCCCATAAAACGGTCAGTTTCCGCCCAGAAACACCCACTTTCTGTCAATCACACTCCGAATACCAGAACGAAGAAAAAACCTCGTAATGCCATGAGTAAAATACCAAACTTCTGTTCAGTGCGAACATTGCACATGCGCAATTAGCGGAAAATCGCTGTGATGCAAAGAAAATAACTGAGCGAACAACTCGGAATGAGGGCCATAGTGTAGGCATTTACTGAAGTGTTTAGTGGGTTTGTCCTCAATAGGTAGGATTTTGTGGGTCATTCCGAGTTGATCGCTCGCTAGCTACGCCTGCGTTTTTTCAGACACGCCTGCGTTGTTGCAAACCATCTCTGAAAACGGTCAGTTGATACCCAGAAACGCCCCCTGTCAATCTTCTTGCGGCCGCGAGTGCGATTGAAAACTTTGCTACAACCTGTGCACAACCACAACGGGCTTTGTACCCGTACGATGCGCGTGCTCATTGCGGCCCATACGCATGCGCAGAAATGCCCACTTTTAGCCTGATTGCTGCGCTGCAAACAACGGCAGCTAGCGATCAACTCAGAATGACCCTCTTTGTACTATCCTTGACCACTTGATTGAGTAATAGCTTTTATATGTACCTACAGTAAGTCCCTATGTAGACATTCCGATCTAACACATGTGAGAGGCATTAGGCAGGTACTGTATTGTGTAATATTCACTCAGATAACTGATTTGAAAAACATTCTTGACAACTAATTGACAAGGTTAATGAAGTCAAAGAGTAAGCAACAAGTTATTATTATCTTTGCAGTAGGGTTACACAGCTTCAGAATATACGTTTATTTCTACATTTATTAATACACAAGTTAAATATTTTTTTATATTTTGTTTTTGTATTCTTTATTCACTTTTACACATTATCACTGTTGAGTCCCATTTACTCCTCAGGCCACATGTTGATTCCTGTACTCATGCTGGAAGAATGATGGATACTAAAAAAGAGTATTTGCAAAAACAATGCTGATGGTTTGGTGAGCTGTCATTTGTTTATATTATAAATATATAGTTCCTGTTCTTATTTGCAATATTCAGTATACATGTAGATTGTGTCTCAGTGTTTTGTGAAAGAAAATACAGGAATACAAACCTCAAGGTTTGTATGTCAAGAGTAAACCGGAATACGCAATGAAAAATATATTTGCTTATATTTCCATACCACTGTGTTATCCTATGGGACATACAACACGATGACTTTCTAACACTAAGAAGGGAGAGGATGAAGGATGACTATTTTTGAGGTCTTAAAATATTATATAAAACTACCAAGATGAAGATGAATTATGTGTTTATAAAACTTAATTATCTCTTAGTTGACCTTTTATACTAGAAATTCACTTTTAGATAAGATGATAAAATACTGTAGTTATCAGTGAGAAGCAATCCATAATATTTTGACAAGTTCTACACAGTACCAGGAATAAAGTTAATAAATTAAGTTTAGGATACCGGTGTTACAAAGGGAGAACATTGTATCACCATGTTATTGCTCCCTCACTGTGGTGCGCATTCAACTCAAAATCAAATTAATAAACCAAACAAAAAAAATAGAGAAAGTTTAACTGCTTGTTATTAATTACTGTAGCTGTAAAAGATTGTACTGGACTTTTTGACAAACATAAGGAGAAAGGATTGGGATTTAGACATATACTACCTGGAACAAGCATGTCTTTTTCAAACACAAATATTCCACTGGTTTTCCACATCATTTTTCTCATGACAGGCTCAGCTGGGAACCTCTTTATCCTGAGTGTTTACTTTCTAGACTGGTTGAGAACCCGTAATATCAGTTCTTGTGATCTTATCATTAACTGCATTGTGGTCATCAACCTTTTACTCCAAGGATCAGCTGCATTCAACCAGATCTGTGTCTTCATGTTTGTGGAATTCTTCATTCAAGTCCAGGTAGTCAATTCACTGACAGTCATCAATTCTTCACTGGCATTCTCCAGCCTCTGGTGCTCCACCTGCCTGTGCTTTTACTACTGTGTGAAGATCATCAATTTCAGGGGAACATTGTTTTATAAGCTCAAGGTGAATCTTCCAAGAATGGTGCCCTGGCTGCTAGTTTTCTCTAATGTTATATCATGGGCTGCTGGACTGTCAGCATATTGGGATATATATAATGAGGGTCCATTTTCCACTTCTAATATTACAGGCAATATATCATCCATTCATTTGAATTATAAGAGCAGATGCAATTGTCTCTTTCCAATGTACATGGTATTATCTGCTCTGGCTTTTATAATAATCTCCATAACAGCTGGGGCCATTATCACCTCTCTTTCCAAGCACATGATAAGAATTAAGAGGAACAATGAAGGTTTCAGGACTGGAAGGATCTCTTCTCACGTAACAGCTGCTAGAACCGTAATTTCTCTCCTTATAGTTTTTTTTCATTTTCTATGGCGCCATGAATATTATATATAATGAAGCACAAGATTCTGAGAGTTTAATATTTGTTGCCTCCTTTCTTGTGTGTTCCAGTTTCCCAACAGTAAATGCCATTATTTTAATAAATGGAAATAGAAAGCTGTTTAACATGTGGAGACATTTCTTGGGTATGAAATCTGCTGCTAGTAATACTGACGTCACAGTTACTGCTCATTAGGCATGTGTCTGCTTAACGTATTTCTTTCATTTATTGTCTTCTCATTTGAATGCATAATATCTAAGCAAAGTCAATAGATCCTATAGATTGTAAGCTTGCGAGCAGGGCCTTCCTACCTCTATGACTGTTTGTTATTACTTATATCATTGTTATTTCCAATTGGAAAGCGTAACAGAATTTGCTGCACTATATAAGAAACTGTTAATAAATAAATAAATAAGTCTACATAGCTAGATAATATAAACCACCTAAGTATGTACTTATATTATAATAAAACTACAGTTTACATTTGCTTTTCTCTGTTCTGTGGTCTGTTCATACTTGAGATTATTTTCTATGATGTCCTTTTGCTTTTTTTTTATTTTGCCTCAAATCAACAAAAAATAAACATGAAATACAATCAGGGTCAGACTGGCCCACAGGTTTAAAGGGAAAATCCGTGGTGGGCCTCACTGCCTGAGGGCCAGCTTCCTTCTCTAGGGGTCAGGTTCCGGACTCAAATTACACATTGTTACTCAGTTACCCTGTGGAGCAGAACGATTGATAAATATGGGTGTTTAGTTGACATCTATATCAACTACACCAAGATTCGACTAAAGGGGGGTACTCACGGAGCGATATTCTAAGCAATCTGACTAGATTGCTTAGAATATCAGCATGATCGCTCCGTGTGTAGCTCCCTCAGCGATAGCGATGCGCGGCCCCGCACATCGCTATCGCTGCTGCTAGATTGGCCTGCATGCAGGCCAATCTAGCGGGTCGCTCACTTCACCCGCTGGGTGAAGTGAGCGGCCCCCCGTCTCCCCCCGCACGCTCAGCACAGATCGCGCTGTGCTGAGCGGCGGGAGAGATGTGTGCTGAGCGGTTCGCTCAGCACACATCTCTCCTGCATCGGCCCGTCTATATGAGCCTTAATGGTTAGCCAAGCATAAGCCATGACTGGCCACACCCCCTCTGGTAGATGACCACATCCTTTAAGCTTGGGTACCGGCAACTCCAGTCGAGATGAGCCCTTCATACCCCAGTCGGACACGGAATACAATGTATTATTTTTCTTTTGTATTCTTTTGCATTCTCCTCTGGATCCTTGTCTCTGCTATGATAAAACTACTGTATACATTAATGTAAACATTCTGTGTTTATTTAAAACCGTAATGAGCTGTTCCGAGTTGCATACAAAGTGGCTGTAGTTGTGTGCAACCATTTTTTATTGATTTTACAACCTTCTGCTAATGCAAGAATTAGAGATGAGTGGGTTCGGTTCTCCGAGATCCGAACCCCCCCGAACTTCACCTATTTTACACGGTTCCGAGGCAGCCTCGGATCTTCCCGCCTTGCTTGGTTAACCCGAACGCGCCCGAGCGTCATCATCCCGCTGTTGGATTCTTGCGAGATTCGTATTCTATATGAAGAGCCGCGCGTCGCCGCCATTTTCACTCGTGCATTGGAGATTGAACGGAGAGGACGTGGCTGCGTTCTCTCCCTGAAAAGCGCCGTAATCTGTGCTCAGTGTGCTGCAAATATCTGTGCTCAGTGTGCTGAAAATATCTACGTTCTCTGCCTGAAAACGCTCCATATCTGTGCCCAGTGTGCTGCAAATATCTGTGCTCAGTGTGCTTTATTGTGGGGACTGGGGACCACCAGTATAATAGTAGTACAGTACAGTAGGTCATTGCAACTATCCATTCCATATATGTGCTGCATTTTTGTGAGCAGTATATATAGTATTACAGTGCAGCATTTTGGTGACCAACAGTATATAGTTGTACAGTAGGCCATTGCTGTATCTTGCAGCTCTGTGTCACTGCAAGTATCCATTCCATATCTGTGCTGCATTTTTGTGAGCAGTATATATAGTATTACAGTGCAGCATTTTGGTGACCAACAGTATATAGTTGTACAGTAGGCCATTGCTGTATCTTGTAACTCTGTGTCACTGCAAGTATCCATTCCATATCTGTGCTGCATTTTTGTGAGCAGTATATATAGTATTACAGTGCAGCATTTTGGTGACCAACAGTATATAGTTGTACAGTAGGCCATTGCTGTATCTTGCAGCTCTGTGTCACTGCAAGTATCCATTCCATATCTGTGCTGCATTTTTGTGAGCAGTATAATATAGTATTACAGTGCAGCATTTTGGTGACCAACAGTATACATATATAGTACAGTAGAGTAGGCCATTGCTATTGATATATTACTGGCATATAATTCCACACATTAAAAAATGGAGAACAAAAATGTGGAGGGTAAAATAGGGAAAGATCAAGATCCACTTCCACCTTGCGCTGAAGCTGCGGCCACTAGTCATGGCCGAGACGATGAAATGCCATCAACGTCGTCTGCCCAGGCCGATGCTCAATGTCATAGTAGAGAGCATGTAAAATCCAAAAAACTAAAGTTCAGTAAAATGACCCAAAAATCGAAATTAAAAGCGTCTGAGGAGAAGCGTAAACTTGCCAATATGCCATTTACGACACGGAGTGGCAAGGAACGGCTAAGGCCCTGGCCTATGTTCATGGCTAGTGGTTCAGCTTCACATGAGGATGGAAGCACTCATCCTCCCGCTAGAAAAATGAAAAGACTTAAGCTGGCAAAAGCACAGCAAAGAACTGTGCGTTCTTCTAAATCACAAATTCCCAAGGAGAGTCCAATTATGTCGGTTGCGATGCCTGACCTTCCCAAAACTGGACAGGAAGAGGTGGCGCCTTCCACCATTTGCACGCCCCCTGCAAGTGCTGGAAGGAGCACCCACAGTTCAGTTCCTGATAGTCAAATTGAAGATGTCACTGTTGAAGTAAACCAGGATGAGGATATGGGTGTTGCTGGCGCTGAGGAGGAAATTGACAAGGAGATTCTGATGGTGAGGTGGTTTGTTTAAGTCAGGCACCCGGGGAGACACCTGTTGTCCGTGGGATGAATATGGTCATTGACATGCCTGGTCAAATTACAAAAAAAATCACCTCTTCGGTGTGGAATTATTTTAACAGAAAATCCCTTCCTCTTGTACTCAAGCTCCTGCAAACCACACCACCAACTCCCTCAGTGTCAATTTCCTCCTTAGACAGGAACGCCAATAGTCCTGCAGCACCATGTCACTGGCAAGTCTGACGAGTCCTCTCCTAACTGGGATTCCTCCGATGGATCCTTGAGTGTAACGCCTACTGCTGCTGGCGCTGCTGTTGCTGCTGCTGCTGGGAGTCGATCGTCATCCCAGAGGGGAAGTCGGAAGACCACTTGTACTACTTCCAGTAAGCAATTGACTGTCCAACAGTCCTTTGCGAGGAAGATGAAATATCATAGCAGTCATCCTGCTGCAAAGCGGATAACTCAGGTCTTGGCAGCTGTGTTGGTGTTAAACGTGTGTCCGGTATCCACCGTTAATTCACAGGGAATTAGAGAATTGCTTGAGGTACTGTGTCCCCGGTACCAAATACCATCTAGGTTCCACTTCTCTAGGCAGGCGATACCGAGAATGTACACAGACGTCAGAAAAAGAGTCACCAATGTCCTAAAAAATGCAGTTGTACCCAATGTCCACTTAACCACGGACATGTGGACAAGTGGAGCAGGGCAGACTCAGGACTATATGACTGTGACAGCCCACTGGGTAGATGTATTGCCTCCCGCAGCAAGAACAGCAACGGTGGCACCTGTAGCAGCATCTTGCAAATGCCAACTCGTTCCTAGGCAGGCTACGCTTTGTATCACCGCTTTCCATAAGAGGCACACAGCTGACAACCTCTTACGGAAACTGAGGAACATCATCGCAGAATGGCTTACCCCAATTGGACTCTCCTGGGGATTTGTGACATCGGACAACGCCACCAATATTGTGCGTGCATTACATGTGGGCAAATTCCAGCACGTTCCATGTTTTGCACATACATTGAATTTGGTGGTGCAGAATTTTTTTAAAAATGACAGGGGCGTGCAAGAGATGCTGTCTGTGACGCGAAGAATTGCGGGCCCCTTTCGGCATTCAGCCACCACATGCCAAAGACTGGAGCACCAGCAAACACTCCTGAACCTGCCCCGCCATCATCTGAAGCAAGAGGTGGTAACGAGGTGGAATTCAACCCTCTATATGCTTCAGAGGATGGAGGAGCAGCAAAAGGCCATTCAAACCTATACATCTGCCTACGATATAGGCAAAGGAGGGGGAATGCACCTGACTCAAGTGCAGTGGAGAATGATTTCAACGTTGTGCAAGGTTCTGTAACCCTTTGAACGTGCCACATGTGAAGTCAGTTCAGACACTGCCAGCCTGAGTCAGGTCATTCCCCTCATCAGGCTTTTGCAGAAGCAGCTGGAGAGATTGAAGGAGGAGCTAAAACAGAGCGATTCCGCTAGGCATGTGGGACTTGTGGATGGAGCCCTTAATTCGCTTAACCAGCATTTACCGGTGGTCAATCTGTTGAAATCAGAGCACTACATTTTGACCACCATGCTCGATCCTAGGTTTATAGCCTACGTTGTATCTCTCTTTCCGGCAGACACAAGTCTGCACATGTTCAAAGACCTGCTGGTGAGACACTTGTCAAGTCAAGCGGAATGTGACCCGTCAACAGCTCCTCCTTCACATTCTCCCGCAACTAGGGCTGCGAGGAAAAGGCTAAGAATTCCGAGCCCACCCGCTGGCGGTGATGCAGGGCAGTCTGGAGCGAGTGCTGACATCTGGTCCGGACTGAAGGACCTGCCAACGATTACTGACATGTCGTCTACTGTCACTGCATATGATTCTGTCACCATTGAAAGAATGGTGGAGGTTTATATGAGTGACCGCATCCAAATAGGCAGGAAAAAGAGGCAATTTGGAGGCTTTATTTTACCTAAGTTGCCCCCCCTCCAGTGTGTACTCTGAAAGAGTGTTTAGTGCAGCCGCTCACCTTGTCAGCAATCAGCGTACGAGGTTACTTCCAGAAAATGTGGAGAAGATGATGGTCATCAAAATGAATTATAATCAATTCCTCCGTGGAGACATTCACCAGCAATTGCCTCCAGAAAGTACACAGGTACCTGAGATGGTGGATTCCAGTGGGGACGAATTAATAATACTCTGTGAGGAGGGGGATGTACACAGTGAAAGGGGTGATGAATCGGACGATGAGGAGGAGGTGGACATCTTGCCTCTGTCGAGCCAGTTTGTGCAAGGAGAGATTGATTGCTTCTTTTTTGGTGGGGGCCCAAACCAACCAGTCATTTCAGCCACAGTCGTGTGGCAGACCCTGTGGCTGAAATGATGGGTTTGTTAAAGTGTGCATGTCCTGTTTATACAACATAAGGGTGGGTAGGAGGGCCCAAGGACAATTCCATCTTGCACCTCTTTTTTTATTTATTTATCTCTGCATCATGTGATGTTTGGGGATAATTTTTTTAAGTGCCATCCTGTCTGACACTGCAGTGCCACTCCTAGATGGGCCAGGTGTTTGTGCCGCCCACTTGGGTCGCTTAGCTTAGTCATCCAGCAACCTCGGTGCAAATTTTAGGACTAAAAATAATATTATGGTTATTGAGGTTAATAATACTATGGGATCAAAATTACCCCCAAATTCTATGATTTAAGCTGTTTTTGAGGGTTTTTTGAAAAAAAAAAACACCCGAATCCAAAACACACCCGAGTCCAACAAAAAAATTTCAGGGAGGTTTTGCCAAAACGCGTCCGAATCCAAAACAAGGCCGCGGAACTGAATCCAAAACCAAAACTCAAAACCCGAAAAATTTCCGGTGCACATCTCTAGCAAGAATCTGTTAATAATATGTGGGTCTGTGCATCTGCAAGCAGAAAGTAACGTCACCCATTGATTTTGCCACGGCTGTTTGATAGGATAGCCACCCTGCTACCCTGTTGGATCATCCTGCTACTTCTACTAACTTTCAGTCTATGGATTCTCACTTGCTTCAATTCCCATCCCTACATCATGGTACTACCCATCTCACATTCATAGACAAATGGGGGGGGGGGGTTCCAGTTGCCCGGAAACCCCCTCCTCTTGGCAAATGGCTCAAATTGTGACAACAATGGCAGTGGTATATGATACTACTAGAGCTGCCGCCACATAACACAGTGTAAGGGACAGAGCGGAGTGCTCTGCACATGCCTAGTGGTAATAGCTGCTTCTACTAACTTTCTTGTGTGTGGAGTCCTCAATCAGTGCACTTAACCAGAAGGTAGGTGCCTGTAAGAAGAGATAGGAGCCTTACCTTGAGGTGGGAGAATGTGTTCTTAGAAAGTGCAGTACTGGTTCTATTATGTTTGTGTATTTATTTATAATGGTATGTTGTACCTTTTCCTGACCACTTATCTTGTTTGTATTATTTAAATATGTTTGATACAGTCTATACCTTAGACCAGGCTTTTTCATCCAGTGTGCCATGGCACACTAGTGTGCCACGACCAGTTGCAAGGTGTGCCGCAGAACCAGAGCAGCTTACTGCCCCTTCAGAGTGAACTGTTGGCCTGGGCACTTCTTAGAGGATCAGTCGTGCTCCGACCTTGACCTATGCCTTGAAGATGCGGCGGTGTGATATCATAGGTCACGGACGCTGCATCTCACCACCCAACCAGCCCACCTGCATACACATCTTCCAGTTCCTGCCTGCATACACAGCTTTCCTTGCCCACCTGCCTGACCGCCCGCTGCTCAGTATTCGCAGAACTCCACTATGAACAACCCCCCGCCACTGAGAGACAGGGAGGAGGACAGCTGACCGGTAGGGGCTACTATTTGTTATTTTATTTCTCCTGTGGGGAACAATAGCATTTATGTGGGGAGAATAATAAGAATTTACTTACCGATAATTCTATTTCTCATAGTCCGTAGTGGATGCTGGGAACTCCGTAAGGACCATGGGGAATAGCGGCTCCGCAGGAGACTGGGCACAAAAGTAAAAGCTTTAGGACTACCTGGTGTGCACTGGCTCCTCCCCCTATGACCCTCCTCCAAGCCTCAGTTAGGATACTGTGCCCGGACGAGCGTACACAATAAGGAAGGATTTTGAATCCCGGGTAAGACTCATACCAGCCACACCAATCACACCGTACAACCTGTGATCTGAACCCAGTTAACTGCATGATAACAGAGGAGCCTCTGAAAAGATGGCTCACAACAATAATAACCCGATTTTTGTAACAATAACTATGTACAAGTATTGCAGACAATCCGCACTTGGGATGGGCGCCCAGCATCCACTACGGACTATGAGAAATAGAATTATCGGTAAGTAAATTCTTATTTTCTCTGACGTCCTAGTGGATGCTGGGAACTCCGTAAGGACCATGGGGATTATACCAAAGCTCCCAAACGGGCGGGAGAGTGCGGATGACTCTGCAGCACCGAATGAGAGAACTCCAGGTCCTCCTCAGCCAGGGTATCAAATTTGTAGAATTTAGCAAACGTGTTTGCCCCTGACCAAGTAGCTGCTCGGCAAAGTTGTAAAGCCGAGACCCCTCGGGCAGCCGCCCAAGAAGAGCCCACTTTCCTTGTGGAATGGGCTTTTACAGATTTTGGCTGTGGCAGGCCTGCCACAGAATGAGCAAGCTGAATTGTACTACAAATCCAACGAGCAATAGTCTGCTTAGAAGCAGGAGCACCCAGCTTGTTGGGTGCATACAGGATAAACAGCGAGTCAGATTTTCTGACTCCAGCCGTCCTGGAAACATATATTTTCAGGGCCCTGACTACGTCCAGCAACTTGGAGTCCTCCAAGTCCCTAGTAGCCGCAGGCACCACAATAGGCTGGTTCAAGTGAAATGCTGAAACCATCTTAGGGAGAAATTGAGGACGAGTCCTCAATTCTGCCCTGTCCGTATGAAAAATTAGGTAAGGGCTTTTATAGGATAAAGCCGCCAATTCTGAGACACGCCTGGCTGAAGCCAGGGCTAACAGCATTACCACCTTCCATGTGAGATATTTTAAGTCCACAGTGGAAAGTGGTTCAAACCAATGTGATTTTAGGAACCTCAAAACTACATTGAGATCCCAAGGTGCCACTGGAGGCACAAAAGGAGGTTGTATATGCAGTACCCCCTTGACAAACGTCTGTACTTCAGGAACTGAAGCCAGTTCTTTTTGGAAGAAAATCGACAGGGCCGAAATTTGAACCTTAATGGACCCTAATTTTAGGCCCATAGACTGTCCTGTTTGCAGGAAATGCAGGAAACGACCCAGTTGAAATTCCTCTGTAGGGGCCTTCCTGGCCTCGCACCACGCAACATATTTACGCCAAATACGGTGATAATGTTGCACTGTTACATCCTTCCTGGCTTTGATCAGGGTAGGGATGACTTCATCCGGAATGCCTTTTTCCTTCAGGATCCGGCGTTCAACCGCCATGCCGTCAAACGCAGCCGCGGTAAGTCTTGGAACAGACAGGGTCCCTGCTGGAGCAGGTCCTTTCTTAGAGGTAGAGGCCACGGGTCCTCTGTGAGCATCTCTTGAAGTTCCGGGTACCAAGTCCTTCTTGGCCAATCCGGAGCCACGAGTATAGTCTTTACTCCTCTCCTTCTTATGATCCTCAGTACCTTGGGTATGAGAGGCAGAGGAGGGAACACATACACTGACTGGTACACCCATGGTATTACCAGAGCGTCCACAGCTATTGCCTGAGGGTCCCTCGACCTGGCGCAATACCTGTCTAGTTTTTTGTTGAGGCGGGACGCCATCATGTCCACCTTTGGTTTTTCCCAACGGTTCACAATCATGTGGAAAACTTCTGGGTGAAGTCCCCACTCCCCCGGGTGGAGGTCGTGTCTGCTGAGGAAGTCTGCTTCCCAGTTGTCCACTCCCGGAATGAACACTGCTGACAGTGCTATCACATGATTTTCTGCCCAGCGAAGAATCCTTGAAACTTCTGTCATTGCCATCCTGCTTCTTGTGCCGCCCTGTCTGTTTACGTGGGCGACTGCCGTGATGTTGTCCGACTGGATCAGCACCGGCTGACCTTGAAGCAGAGGTCTTGCTAGGCTCAGAGCATTGTAGATGGCTCTTAGCTCCAGAATATTTATGTGAAGTGATGTCTCCAGGCTTGACCACAAGCCCTGGAAATTTTTTCCCTGTGTGACTGCTCCCCAGCCTCTCAGGCTGGCATCCGTGGTCACCAGGACCCAGTTCTGAATGCCGAATCTGCGGCCCTCTAGAAGATGAGCACTCTGCAACCACCACAGGAGAGACACTCTTGTCCTTGGAGACAAGGTTATCCGCTGATGCATCTGAAGATGCGACCCGGACCATTTGTCTAGCAGATCCCACTGGAAGGTTCTTGCGTGGAATCTGCCGAATGGGATTGCTTCGTAAGAAGCCACCATTTTTCCCAGAACCCTTGTGCATTGATGCACTGAGACTTGGCCTGGTTTTAGGAGCTTTCTGACTAGTTCGGATAACTCCCTGGCTTTCTCCTCCGGGAGAAACACCTTTTTCTGGACTGTGTCCAGGATCATCCCTAGGAATAGAAGTCGTATCGTCGGGATCAGCTGCGATTTTGGAATATTGAGAATCCAACCGTGCTGGCGCAGCACTATCTAAGATAGTGCTACCCCGACTTCCAACTGTTCCCTGGATCTTGCCCTTATCAGGAGATCGTCCAAGTAAGGGATAACTAAAACTCCCTTCCTTCGAAGGAGTATCATCATTTCGGCCATTACCTTGGTAAAGACCCGGGGTGCCGTGGACAATCCAAACGGCAGCGTCTGAAACTGATAGTGACAGTTCTGTACCACAAACCTGAGGTACCCTTGGTGAGAAGGGTAAATTGGGACGTGTAGGTAAGCATCTTTGATGTCCAGAGACACCATATAGTCCCCTTCTTCTAGGTTTGCAATCACTGCTCTGAGTGACTCCATCTTGAATTTGAACCTTTGTATGTAAGTGTTCAAGGATTTCAGGTTTAAAATTGGTCTCACCGAGCCGTCCGGCTTCGGTACCACAAATAGTGTGGAATAGTACCCCTTTCCCTGTTGTAGGAGGGGTACCTTGATTATCACCTGCTGGGAATACAGCTTGTGAATGGCTTCCAATACTGCCTCCCTGTCTGAGGGAGACGTCGGTAAAGCAGACTTTAGAATACGGCGAGGGGGAGACGTCTCGAATTCCAATTTGTACCCCTGAGATACCACCTGAAGGATCCAGGGGTCCACTTGCGAGTGGGCCCACTGCGCACTGAACTTCTTGAGATGGGCCCCCACCGTGCCTGAGTCCGCTTGTAAAGCCCCAGCGTCATGCTGAGGACTTTGCGGAGGCGGGAGAGGGCTTTTGTTCCTGGGAACTGGCTGTTTGTTGCAGCCTTTTTCCTCTCCCTCTGCCACGGGGCAGAAATGAGGCGCCTTTTGCCCGCTTGCCCTTATGGGGCCGAAAGGACTGCGCCTGATAATATGGCGTCTTCTTAGGTTGAGAAGCTACCTGGGGTAAAAATGTGGATTTTCCAGCAGTTGCCGTGGCTACCAGGTCTGATAGACCTACCCCAAATAACTCCTCCCCCTTATAAGGCAATACTTCCATGTGCCTTTTAGAATCCGCATCACCTGACCACTGCCGCGTCCATAAACCTCTTCTTGCAGAAATGGACAGCGCGCTAACTCTTGATGCCAGTCGGCAAATATCCCTCTGTGCATCACGCATATATAGAAATGCATCCTTCAAATGCTCTATAGTCAATAATATACTGTCCCTATCAAGGGTATCAATATTTTCAGTCAGGGAATCCGACCACGCCAGACCCGCACTGCACATCCAGGCTGAGGCTATTGCTGGTCGCAGTATAACACCCGTGTGAGAGTATATACATTTTAGGATATTCTCCAGCTTTCTATCGGCAGGTTCCTTTAGGGCGGCCGTATCAGGAGAGGGTAGTGCTACCTGTTTTGACAAGCGTGTGAGCGCTTTATCCACCCTAGGGGGTGTTTGCCAACGTGCCCTATCCTCTGGCGGGAAAGGGTACGATGCCAATAACCTTTTAGGAATTATCAGTTTTTTATCGGGGGAAACCCACGCCTCATCACACACTTCATTTAATTCCTCGGATACAGGAAAAACTACAGGCAGTTTTTTCTCACCAAACATAATACCCTTCTTAGTGGTACTTGTATTATCAGATATATGCAATACATTTTTCATTGCTTCAATTATGTAACGTGTGGCCCTAGTGGAAGTCACGTTTGTCTCCTCATCATCGACACTGGAGTCAGTATCCGTGTCTGTGTCTGCCATTTGAGGTAACGGGCGTTTTAAAGCCCCTGATGGCGTTTGAGACCCCTGGACAGGCACAAGCTGATTAGCCGGCTGTCTCATGTCGTCAACTGTCTGTCGTAAGGAGCTGACACTGTCACGCAATTCCTTCCACAAGCTTTTGGGGAGACAGAGGGAGAGTATGCCAGCACACACCAGAGCGCTATATATATACAGGAATACCACTATCAAGTGTGTTTTTCCTTTATAGCTGCTGTTAATATAAAACTGCGCCAAATTAGTGCCCCCCCTCTCTTTTTTACCCTTTCTGTAGTGCAGGACTGCAGGGGAGAGTCAGGGAGACGTCCTTCCAGCGGAGCTGTGATGGAAAATGGCGCCCGTGTGCTGAGGAGATAGGCTCCGCCCCCTTCTCGGCGGACTTTTCTCCCGCTTTTTTGGTAATTCTGGCAGGGGTTAAAATACACCCATATAGCCCTGGGGGTTATATGTGGTGTATTTATGCCAGCCAAGGTGTTTTACATTGCTGCTCAGGGCGCCCCCCCCTAGCGCCCTGCACCCTCAGTGACCGGAGTGTGAAGTGTGCCTGAGTAACAATGGCGCACAGCTGCAGTGCTGTGCGCTACCTTGTTGAAGACTGATGTCTTCTGCCGCCGATTTTTCCGGACCTTTTCTTGCTTCTGGCTCTGTAAGGGGGCCGGCGGCGCGGCTCCGGGACCGAGCTCCGAGGCTGGGCCTGTGTTCGGTCCCTCTGGAGCTAATGGTGTCCAGTAGCCTAAGAAGCCCAATCCACTCTGCACGCAGGTGAGTTCGCTTTTTCTCCCCTTAGTCCCTCAATGCAGTGAGCCTGTTGCCAGCAGGTCTCACTGAAAATAAAAAACCTAAAACTAAACTTTTCACTAAGAAGCTCAGGAGAACCCCTAGTGTGCACCCTTCTCGGCCGGGCACAAAAATCTAACTGAGGCTTGGAGGAGGGTCATAGGGGGAGGAGCCAGTGCACACCAGGTAGTCCTAAAGCTTTTACTTTAGCCGCTATTCCCCATGGTCCTTACGGAGTTCCCAGCATCCACTAGGACGTCAGAGAAAAGGATTTATGGATTTATGGGGGGAATAATGTGAATAATTCATGTGCGGAGCAATAGGATTTACGTGGGGAGAAATGTGATTGATTTATGTGTGAGCAACATGATTTATGTGGGGAGCAATGTGATTGTTTTTTCTGTGTAGGCCAATGTATGTGTGTTGGGTTTTTTTTCTGTGAGGGGCAATGTGTGTTTTTTATTTTTTTCTCTGGGGAACTGATGGTGCGCCTTGGCAATTTTAAAATATTGTTCGGTGTGCCGCGAGTAAAAAAAGGTTGAAAATCACTGCCTTCGACCATTTATAGTGTTAAATATTAATACTGCATTCCATACAATATCCAGTGTATAAAAAAGTGTACATGTAATGTCCAGGGTCATTAGTTACTAGGTTCTTCTACTGCTCTCCCAGACTCCAGCACTTGCTACAATATTTCGCAGAGCGTGAGACTGTGGATTGCATTTGGAAATCCCCCTCTAGAAATACTGCATTTGCCACTGACATTCAGAGCCGGCTTTAGGCATAGGCAAACTAGGCAATTGCCTAGGGCATCTGGTATGCCATGGGGCACAAGCAGCTTCTGCTGATTAAAATGATATGCGGCATGCCTATATTCTGTGTGTAGCATTTTGTATGCAGATACAGCCACAGTCGCACACAGTATATAGGCATGCCGCATATCATTTTAATCAGCGGAAGCTGCTTGTGCATCTTTGCCACATAGCAATGCAAATAAGATGTATTTTCATAAAAAATAGGCACCCGACGTTAGCAGAGCTGCCAGATGACTCACGCCAGGAACTATATGTCTCATTATGTGTATAAGGGCATTAATAATGTGTAACATATGTGTAAGGGGCACTATGTGTGTCATGATGTGTATAAGGGCACTAATAATGTGCGGCATATGTGTAAGGGACATTATGTGTGTCATTATGTGTATAAATGCATTACCAATGTGTGACATTATGTGTATAAGGTGCTCTACTGTGTGGCGTAACGTATAGAAAGGGCGCTCCTGTGTGGTCTAATGTTAATAAAGAGCAATATAGTATGGTGTAATGAGAATAAAGAGCAATATGGTGTGGTGTTGTGTGAATAAGAAGCAATTCAGTATGATGTTATGTGAATGAGGGGCACTACTGTGAGGAGTAACGTATATAAGGTAAAGTGGTACTACTGTGTGATGTAATGTGAATAAGGGACACTATTGTATGATAAATTGTGAATAAAGTTGCACTACTATGAGGCATAACTATTGTGTGGCCATGCCCCTTGCCAGCAAAAACACATACCTTTTTGGCCTGGTGCTGGGAAAGGGGTGCAGGGTCAGAGGGGGAACTAGCGGTGGTGCTAGGGGGCACCAGACAAAATCTTGCCTAGGGCATCATATTGGTTAGGGCCGGCTCTGCTGACATTCATTCCCTACTTACAAAATTCACAGATGGCCATGTTGCTGGGCTTTATTTAGTCTGCAGGCCGTATTGGGAAGGCAACTGTCGAGGCCAATGAGTAGACATGTACCTTGATAAGTAAGAGGGTCAACTGTGCAAAACCAAGCTGTTTTTTATGTACATTTAGTATGCTTTATAGATTAAGAACACTGAATCCCACAATGTCAGTGTCCTCATTATCTGAAGCACTCTACGTACAGCTGAATAATCCTGAAAGCTGATTGGTTACAGTTAACTCTGTTCCATCCCACTTTAAACTTATGACACCAGAACTATAAAAAGAAGAAATGTGATATTAGTTAAAAGTACATTCAATTTAGAGTGATTGCTGTATATAAGGCAGTAAAAGTATATAAATTAAAATACATTATAATAATACAATCATCCTAAATCATTATATTTATTTATTTATTAACAGTTTCTTATATAGCACAGCATATTCCGTTGCACTTTACAATTAGAACAACAGTAATAGAACAAAACTGGGGAACAACAATAATAGAACAAAACTGGGTAAAAACAGACAGACATAGAGGTAGGAAGGCCCTGCTCGCAAGCTTACAATTATATCAATAACTCAAAATTGCTTAATAAAACGCATTAATAAATTGGCTTCAAAGTATGAGAGAAAATGCCCAGATTCAGTATTTTTTTTTAAAGAAATATCTACCTATGGTAATTTGTTAGGGCATATTGATCACAGGAACATAGAAGAATACCTGTAGTCTTAAAGGAAAAGTAACTCACTATTTGGTGAAGCTTATGTTACATGAATTACCACTGTTATAGCCCAGAACAGTGGCAGCACACATATGTACCCATGCAGATTTACCTGATTCTCCAAACTAATGACTATATGCACCTGGTTGGGCAGAACAAGGTGGTGTTCTTCTGAGTGTGGTATATTTTGTAAACATTCATCATGTCAGCATTCATAATGTTGGCATTAGAAGGTTGTAATGTCAACATGCAGTATGTTGACATGTTTGGCATGTTGACATTGATCATGTTGATATTCATGATGTCGACACTGATAAAATGGTGACAACCCTGGTGGTCTAGCAGTGACTTATCTTGTACAGCAGGTCCTGCAGTTCCAGTGGTGTCTTCTGTATTTGTCAGTGATGTCATGGTGACATCTGGCGGATCATGTGGTGCTTCTGGCAGTGAGTATCACTAACCCCAAATTCTAACCCTTCCATGAGTGCCTAAGCCTAACCCCCCCTCCCATAGCCTAACCCTAACCCTTCCCAAGGTGCCTAAACCTAACCCTTGCCTCCAGGGACCTAACTCTATGTTGCGGCGCCGGAGCGGTGGCTGGCGCGCTTACCTCTCCGTGCTTGGTGGTCTCTGGGGCGGCTTCTCTCTGTGCCGCCCCTGTGGGCACGTGGCGCTGCGGCCGGCGGTTCCCCAGTCCATGGGCGCCGCCATGTTATCGTTAACTCACGTGAGGCAAGGGGGGGCGGTGACGCAACTGCTGTCTCTCCGCCTATGGGAGAGGACTGGGAAGTTCAAAAGGAGGCACCAGGCAAAGCCCCGGCACCTGAGTATCGTCGCTGCAAGGCTACCCCCAGGCTCACGTCTCTCAGCTACAGAGTCCCAGTGCTTCCAGCATACAGCGTTTCTCTCAGCTACAGAGTTCCAGTGCTTCCAGCCTACAGTGTGTCTCTCAGCTACAGAGTTCCAGTTCTTCCAGCATACAGCGTGTCTCTCAGCTACAGAGTTCCAGTGCTTCCAGCATACAGCGTGTCTCTCAGCTACAGAGTTCCAGTGCTTCCAGCATACAGTGTCTCTCACAGCTACAGAGTTCCAGTGCTTCCAGCATACAGCGTCTCCCAGCTACAGCGTTCCAGTCCTTCCAGCAGAGCAGTTCCAGTGCTACAGCGTGTCTCTCAGCTTACAGTCCCCAGCGCTTCCAGCACTCACCCTGTGTCCTTCAGCATCGTTTACAAGTCATCTCTCATTCAGTGTTCTTTAGCATCGTTCACAAGTCAACACTCATTCTGTGTTCTTCAGCATCGTTTACAAGTCATCTCTCATTCAGTGTTCTTCAGCATCGTTTATGAGTCATCTCTCATTCCGTGTTCTTCAGCATCATTCATAAGTCATCTCTCGTTCAGTGTTCTTCAGCATCGTTCACAAGTCATCTCTCATTTCTTCTGTATTCTTCAGCACCGTACTCAAATCATTGTTTCATTCCTCATCCAGTGCACCCAGCATCATACACGAACTTAAGTAATCTATTTATCCTGCATGAGGAAGACCTACATTCGGCCATCCCTATTTCGACCCAACTACGGTTCTACTTCCCGACCATCGGAAGAATCCCAGAGTTCTCAACTTTCTCAACCCAGGTCCGTGACAGTATACTCAGGCCCAATGGACTCGGGGGACCGGAACGCAGAGGCAAGCGCCATTCAAAGCTTGGCTTCCCGAGTACAGAGTCAAGAGGCAGCACACGGTCAAGTGATGCAATATCTTCAGGAATTGTTTGGCTGTCTGGATCAAATACAAGCATCTTTGGCTTTGGTGGTTCCGGCCCCTGCTCCAGTATCCGCTCCATTAGCAGTTTCCAGTAGCGTCCAGCCTTCGGCAGCTATCAGGTCACACCTCCAGCTTCCTACTCCATCCCGCTATAATGGACATCCCAAACATTGCCGCGGGTTTCTGAATCAATGCAAGGTGCACTTTGAACTACTCTCACATAATTTCCCCACGGATCGTTCTAAAGTGGTGTACATCATTTCAGTGTTCTTCAGCATCGTTCCCAAGTCATCTCTAATTTCTTCAGTATTCTTCAGCACCATTCTCAAATCATCGTTTCATTCCTCTTCCAGTGCACCCAGCATCGTACACGAACTTAAGTAATCTATTTATCCTGCATGAGGAAGACCTACATTCGGCCATCCCTATTTCGACCCAGCTACGGTTCTACTTCCCAACCATCGGAAGAATCCCAGAGTTCTCAACTTTCTCAGCCCATATCCATGACACCCTAACTCTTCACTTCCACAGTCTAACCCTTAACCTCCAGTCTCTGCAGTTTGTTGACATGTCAACGTCTCACATGTTGACACTGTGAACAAGTCGATACTGACATCACTGACATAACTAATGACATTGTGGTTGACATTGTAAATGTCCACACTGTGACTACATTCTATCCTACCATGTGTGTTCTCAGTGGTGGATTTCCCACTAGGCACATGAGGCACACCAAGCTAATAATAGCTTGGTAATTCTTTTTTCCGTCATTATGACTTATTTTTTTATATTTTATTTAGCAAATGACGGGGGTAGGACAATGGGCAGCAAATTATGGTTCAGGAGTTGGTAGTAGACTGAGGCTGGGGCTGCTTTAATTGTCTCAAGTCATTCGGACTGGCATCCAAAATGAAGGGGGTAATGACGGGATTGGAGGGGTGAGCCAATAATGTACCTAGGGGAGGCTTGACCCCTAAATCCACCACTGTATGTGCTACCAAAGGACAAGTACAGTAAGGATGTATTCATGCAATTGTGAACTATGCAGACCAGGGAAATATGCACAGATATGCCTTGGAAATTAGTCAACAGCAGGGGCAATAGCTGATGATGGCCTCCTGTATGAGCAGATGAGCATCTTTGGTCACAGATGCTATCAGCAACACACCCACATCTGCTTAACACTCCTTGTTACCTCTGCAGTTTTCACACTAAAATCCATAGACCCTGTGTCTGAATCTGTACTGCATCTCTGAGAGGTAACCATCAGGATGCATGTGCATTTTTACTCAGAAGCACGCACTAACTTAATATATCAGCTGTTTGTGTGCAACATTGCCACTGCGTCCACCTCTGAATCAAGCCCAATATATCTAAGATTAGATTAACATGATAAAAACTAATATTCACCCCAGAAAATTGTACTTATTACAGATGCTACCTGTTGCAGATTCATCCTTCAAAGCCGTCAGTGATAAATTCATCTGGAATGATCAGTATGAATGCCAAATTGATTTCTCACAAATATTTAAAATGCCCGCTCTAATATATATTGCAGACGCCAGGCACATCTTATTACCATATACGATAAAAGTGCGCTGTACATCGCAAACGCTGTATCCCTTAAGAGAAAACAATACATCCACACATTATCTGAGTCCCAAAGCTCATTGATGTATACATTTGTTATTAAAAAGGATATGCAGGAATGAAAGATATACCTTACACACTTTTACTATGGAACCGCTGCGGCCGCTAGACTTAGTACACACGCTACGTACTCTGTACGCTATTTGCGTACAGAGTCCCGTACCTATCTTCACCAGTATTCCCATTATCTATCAAGTTCGCTAGCGCATGGATATACCTATAATTTATAATTCCTCTGGCAGTACAGGTGATGTCTAATGCGAGAAGGAATTGAATCCCGGTGGATTCGTGGATCAAATCAGAGGCTACGTGCTCTGTCCTATCTATGAGGTGTCTCTTGACGATGTGTTCATAGTGAGTATGAGTATAAGGAGCCTGAGCACTGCGGTGAACGTCTTTCATCTTATCATGGGTTATAGTCATGACCTCTGGCAACACTCTTCCAATGTAACACAACAGGTCAACAACAGGGTTAACAGGAAAACCCGGAACGCAGTCTCTTGGGGTAAGTCCATCTTGTTAAGGGAAGAGAAAGGAAACAAGAAGGGGGGGGGGAAGGGAAGGAGAGAAGGAGGATAGGGGGAAATGGAGAAAATAATTTAAAAAAAAGAAAAACTGGTGCGACAACCGCCTCTTGGTTTTGTTGTCCTCCGCGCTCAGGTGCCGTCTCAACAGTACTGCCTCTCAGCCTTCCTGGAACAGACACTCCAGTGATACGATGTTCTCTCCGGGTCAGCGACCTTTCTGTAGGAAACATAAATCTGTTTAACTGTTGTGTATTATCAGTTGTGTGATCTTTGGGAAGTGAGAAGAGAGGGGAAATAATAAAAAGAAAATTTGTCAGATTTGCGTTCACCATCAGGCTGTCACACCATCATGCATATCGGTATCTATGCACAGTCTATCTTCACCAGTATTCCCATTCTTCACCCTTTGTGCATGACCAGGCACACTGATACTGGTGTCCCTATGCTAGTGAGATATACTGGATTTAGGCAGAGCTCTGACAGACCGAATAGGCATGTGACATTTGAACTGTAATCCTGTCAGTGAACGTAAGAGAATGAAGAGGAAACTTTGAAGACAAATCACAGGGTTTAGTAATAGATAAGTTTGTAAAGGCAAAGAAGATTTTGCAAAGTTTGACATCTGGACTGGGCACTACGGGGAATGATTCCCTAATCGGTCTGTTCCCCTTTAAAAAAAAAATTATGTGTGTTATATCTCTACTGGGACTATCCCAGCCATCAATCCAGTGTCTTGTCCATTCTAAGTTCATAGGGAACCCGGTATTTTTGAGATAATTTCCTCTACCTGTGACGGACATGCTTCTAAAACAGTGTAATGCAATATTAGTCTTTGTGGGTATTTTAACATATTTTGTGCTTCCTGGGTGGGAGCACTCTATATGTATACCATCTCTAACAAAACTCCTGTTAAATTACTTAGAGGTCACTTCTGCTGGAGAGAGAGAAGCAGAAGTTTAGAAGCCTCCTCCTAATCTCCGTAAATTCTGTCGAAAGGGTTAAAGTTGCATTTATTCTGTTCTTCCCATTTAACCGAATCTGTGTTTTTCTATTCGTGATTCCTTACTATATGTCCCTTGATCCCGTCTATGTGTTTAATAACGTGGCTTGTTTACTCTGTCTAGGGGGTCTATATTGGCTATGTGCTCTACTACTCTTACAATTTCTAGCAAAATGTCCTTTATTTTTACAAATGTAACATATCCTCTGTCTTTTGTTACTACCAGGGTTTTGGGGCTTGGGCTGATGAGACTTTGATGTAAGAGCCTGCATACTTTCAATCCTCAGCCTCTCCTCCTGCAGTTCTCTACGCCTAGCAATATTTTTGTGGTGTACAATTGCGCACTCTCTAAGGCAAGCTACTGTGACCCCTCTCCAATTAGGCAAAGATGTTTGTACTCTGTCCCTCACTGTCTTATCGAGTGCGTCCATTAGCACAGACACAGCCACCTCTCTGGAATTTTCATTGTTCCCTGTATCTGATACCCCCATGTATCTATCCATTTCCTGCAGTGCTCGGTGGGAATATTCAGATGTCATTTCATTTTGCCTCTGTTTTATGGAGAAAATTCTTCTCCACTCAGTGGGGAAACACAACTCTAGTTGCCTATTAATTCGTTCTATATTTTCCTGATTGTTTCTGTCAGTCATAGGACTATCCGATTCTAGCCTACAATCAGTGGTAAATTTTTGGGGTGTCAATATTAGGGGGTAGGCATGCTTTCAAAAATGTCCACCAGTGTTGGTTTGTCAGTTCATACACATTACCCAGATCTCTGATAAATTTCTGACATCTGGCTAAATGCTTCCGAGGGTCGGGGAATTCTGAAATGATTGATCGCAGCTCATCTCTGGGCCACGGGCAATACATTGCATTATTCCTGGTGAGGACTACTTCCTGACTATCGGTTCCCCCATTGGGAGTTACTATTTCCAAGACAGGGTGAAATCCTACCATTCCGTTCCTAATCTGTTTACTGTGTGGTGTTGTTGTTTCTGTGCAATGAACTGTCTCATACTTACCGGTAGCTGTGACCTCACCAGTTCTTTCATTGGAGAATATTGTTACTGCGCTACCTGGTTGGACAGGTCCCACCTGAGTTTCCTGCAACATGACTGCTAGGAGGAGAGCTGCGATTTGGCTGAATCCTTCATCTCCCTGTGACCTAAAACCTTGGAGAGACTTTAAAACAGGATACATTTTGCATAAGTTAGGGTTAATACATTGCTCTTTCATATTACTATCATTTACGGATGTATCATTGACTGTAGCCTTCTGTTCCCCTTCGACCTGTGTCGACAATGGTGTGTTTGTGTTCTCATTCCCGCTAGGTTTGGAACCGGCTGCATATGTTAATTTCCCTTGCATATCGCCCTCTTGCTGCCATAAGTTTAAACAGTTTGTGTGTCTGACCCTTTTCTTTTGGGATTTTATCAGACATATCCTAACCCTTAAATTCTGCAATACCTCTGGATCAAAACTACCTATCCCAGGAAATGATGCTTTATCCCGCACAGTCATTCGTGTCCATTCATCACAAAAGGTCTCAGTGTGGGGACCATACTTCCCCCACATTACCAACCGAGCTGACCCCCTGGGTCTCAATTCTGCTGTCTAAACCCTGACTGAAGAACGTCACTGTGTTGTGCACTTGGCTCCCATTGTGGACCCTTTTAACACGGGAAAACTTCCTAAAATGCTCCAAACACAGTAGTCTAACGGTGGAAGTCCTTAAAGTTCTTCCACTAACTTCTTCTGCTCCGAGTACCACGGATCCGCCCTTTTTAGCAGACACGTGTAGCCAATGCAGGCCCTACTTCGGCCGATATCCCCTGGGCCTTTAGGAGTAACTTACCGTACCCAGTGAATATCTGCCTAAAAGACAATTTTTTACACAAATCACGCTTGCATGTGCTCTACACAACGCGTATGATGACGAGATTAACGCACAAATATGCAAAACTTCGTATCACGTTGCGCCACGTATTGCTCACACAACCGTGCGGTCCAATCGTACCACTTATAGACACTTGCTATCTATAAGTTGTAGGATCACTGGAGTCTTCACACTGTGCTCCAAAACAGCCGGAGTGTAATACCAAGAAAACAACACCTTTAAAAAGCTTTATCACACTCCGTTGCACGTATTCAACTAGACCGTGCTCACCAAATTCACAGAGTTTCACCGAGTTCACCGAGTTCACCAAGCGGGGTTCAATACATTCACACCTTTTTCAGCCCACACTAACACTCTATAGTTTTCTGATCAGAAAAATATCCTTTCCTGTTAACTGATAGCTTTCCCCAGAGGTAATACAGTAAAAAAGGTTTTATTTAAACTAAATTTTAGAAACCGAGCAATTTGTGCTATTGTAGCGTGGCTACTGTTCCGCCCCTAAACTAAACAATGCTATTGTAAAATTTGTACTTAGCGGTCGTACCCTTACGCACGTTGCGTAAACACGCGACCATGGGTATGTCTTTACGTTGCGTACGCAGTCCTGTACTTTGTCCGAGACACGTGTACAAAAACCGTACATCCGCAATAGTACAAATCCCACACTTCTATAAATGTAAGCGATATTGCCTATAATCGCTCACTTAACACAACACAGTGTCTTTCTGTATAAACCTTTTTAACTAGGCCAGACTGTGTTTGTGTTTTACATTTACTTCCTTAATATTTATTCTATATTTTTAACTAAATAGCAACAAATTTCTCCGTCTTTTACACAGGTCTAAATGAATCTAGTAATAATCAATAATTCAAATGGTATGATTCAGATTGGATAGCTATCTTGCAGAACACACACTGATATAAATATACACATAATTATAATAATATTATATATAATATATATTTATATAATATATATCACTTGACTCTCATAGAACCCCCACACAGTACACACCTACTGAAATGAATGCATTTCCTTTAAAGTCTCTAATTTGCATATCAATGCTGTGTGCTTTTGACTGCCTGTTCAAGAGGGTTGTTCACTGCTAAGAAAAAGCAGTTACACAGGTTAATTTGCATTTCAATGGCTATCTTATAGTAAGCAGAGTTAGCTAAATCTTAGAGGTAAAAGAAAAAAAACTTTGTTTATATCTGTGTGTCATTCTTACATCAAGTATTCATCTTACTATTAACTTTCATTAAGCCCCATCTGAAACTATTTGTAATTGACTATGGCATGGGTTAAATAAATGCATTGGTAACTCAGAAATGGTGATTGATTGTGACCAGGGAGAGCTGATTATTCTTGAGCAGACTGAAAATCAGCCATTTAGAAAAAATTACCTTCCCAAAATGGCCGCTGCTCCTCCCCCTTCCACATCCATGAGGGTTACACAAAATGGTGGACAGGCCATGTGGTTAGTCCAAAATGGAGGACAGACCATGCGGCTTCCTTTGTCACAAAGAAATCACACACTATGCAAGCACCTGAAGTTATTTTAGGCCTGAGTTAAAAATAAAACTATATCAAAGCTATGCAAACTTTTAAATATACTTTTAAACCTACTTAAACAGATAAACAATCCAATCTGAATCAAACACAATATGACCTTTGAACCTTGTTTTGCAACAATAAAAATACATTTTAGCATCTTAAATATTATGAGAAACTAATTGTCCCTTAAATTTCATATCAGCATCTTACCAATAACACAACACAATGCACGTGGATGTGATTCGTCAGCATTCTGCGATGCGTCCATCATTAGCCGGTCGATCACAGCCGCGTTTGTAATGTACAGTGCATTATCAAGAACGTGATATCGCGGACCAGAGCCCCCATCTATGAATGCCAAATTGATTTCTCACAAATATTTAAAATGTCCGCTCTAATATTTATTGCAGATGCCAGGCACATCTTATTATCATATACGATAAAAGTGCACTGTACATCGCAAACGCTGTATCCCTTAAGAGAAAACAATACACCGACACATTATCTGAGTCCCAAAGCTCATTGATGTATACATTTGTTATTAAAAAGGATATGCAGGAATGAAAGATATACCTTACACACACTTTTACCATGGAGCCGCTGTGGCCGCTAGACTTAGTACACACGCTACGTACTCTGTACGCTATTTGCGTACAGAGTCCCGTACCTTGTACGGACTTAGCGTACAAACGCCGCGCTGGGGGTACAAAGTACACACAGCACGCACACACTCTAGATATACTTTAAACCTTATTAGTAATGCAATGCAATGATATTATTACACTCTAAACCTTATGCAGCAAAGCACTGCAATGCTGTTACACCTTAAACCTTACGCAGCGCTGATGGTACAAAGTACCCGCAGCGCGTGCACAACTTATCAATACACTCTTAAACCTTATACAGTTAGGTAATGTAATACGCTTTAAACCCTATCAGGGAAAAGAGGACACAACACAGATTTGTAGTTAAAACACTGGGCTCCGACACCTCAGCGTATATATCTGGAGGGGGATAACAATACAATTTATACACTACAATATACAACAGAGTAAATGGCTACAGTCAATGTACATATGTGAGAATATTCGCTTGCGCAACCTGGTCCAGTCCTCCGCTATCAGGTTGAAAGTGTTGAGAGTCTTGTGTGACCAAGCCTGCTGCAGGCTCTCTTTATTCACTTCATCCAAAACATAACACAATGGAAACTGTAATCTCTTTGTCCATTGGACACAGGGATGGTCATTTACAGTACAGGAGAGGTCATAGGTCTGTTTGAATAGGTGGGCAATGTCTTTCTTAACTGCTCTTGTGGGTGGTCTCCTCTGGATTCCCCCCGCATACATAATATACAGTAAATACAGTTTAAACCTATATTCTGTTTCTGCACATAACTATCAGCAGGAACATGCGATCTTCCTCAAACCAACACCAGAATGTTTCCCTTAAAATACCCTACAGCTGGATACCAAACACCACCTTGTAACCTTGTTCTGTCCCCTCCTATCCTGTAAAGGTGAATCCCTTTGTTCTGTAACCATTTTAAACAGCTATTTCTTTCTGATGTGGTGCAGGGGGGCTATGTGTACAATGTGCACTATTTGGATTAAATATGTAATGTTTTGATAACCCTCCATGCGTTCACAAACTCCGCCGTAAATACCCATACCACGCGCAGGACCGCGGGAGCGACCATATGCAAATTGCGAGTATGTGCACGCACGGGAGAACAAGTACACGCGCAGAGGTCATCTGTGTGTGGTTTGTACGTGATGTGTGTACTGCAATATTTTTCGACTTTGACATCAGTAACTATGTCCACTGTGAGATTTTCTCTTAAAAGCACCTAGAGTGATGGCCTAGTTCTTATTTTACTCAGGTATTACAATATATCTCAGATTACCCAAATGGTTGCATGGCATTCCAGGCACCACTCTAAGTATTGGGTAGACATGGAGAATGACCTGGTGGATTACAACACTCTCTTTCTTACACTGGCTCAAAGGGCAACCTATTCCGCACTCAACCTCCTTAATCCAGACAGTAGCCACTTTGGACACACTCAACAGGACTCTTCGCATCTGATGTCTTTATACAACCTTCCTCTCTTCCCTCCTGGTCAGTGCTGGGGTCCATGCTATTTTCATAATGTTAGTGAATTTGCTTTGTGCTCCTTAACTCTTGCATAAGAAACAAATATCTTCAAATCTGGTCATTCGATTCCTCATCCCTCATCCTTTGCTAAAACCTATTCCTCATGCCTTGCTATCACCAATTCCAGATTTTCCACCCATTGTTTTATTGACGAACAACATAAACACCTGAGTACAGAAAAAAGCCTATGGCTACAAATTACAGTCAATAAAATATCACAAATATCTCTTCAATTATGTATAATTGTCTACCTTATCAGACTCAATTAACACTTCAAGTTGCCTTGCAAGGTCCTTCAGTATATAATTTTTTTATTGTGATCTCTGGAGACATAGAAATATAAACAGAAGTTACTAAGAAAATACTGTAAGATCCCTAGGAATTTAGCAATGGAATAAAAATGGGATAGGTGAGTCTCTGTTTAGAAAAAAAAAATTGCTTCACAGAAGGTGGCAATACATGCAAGCCAGTTAACTCCTGTGCCACAGAATTCAGTTTAAAACTTCACAATGAACTTATTTTCAAATACAGGTTGAGTCTCCCTTATCCAAAATGCTCGGGACCAGGGGTATTTTGGATATGGGATTTTTCCGTATTTCGGAATAATTGCATACCATAATGAGATATCATGGTGATGGGACCTAAATCTAAGCACAGAATGCATTTATGTTATATATACACCTTATACACACAGCCTGAAGGTAATTTTAGCCAATATTTTTTATAACTTTGTGCTTTAAACAAAGTGTGTGTACATTCACACAACTCATTTATGTTTCAAATACACCTTATACACACAGCCTGAAGGTCATTTAATACAATATTTTTAATAACTTTGTGTATTAAACAAAGTTTGTGTACATTGAGCCATCAGAAAACAAAGGTTTCACTATCTCACTCTCACTCAAAAAAGTCCGTATTTCGGAATATTCCGTATTTCGGAATATTTGGATATGGGATACTCAACCTGTATATCATTTGGAGTCCTTTTTGGTCAGACACCACTGGACATTATTGGCAAGGACACCGAGAGGGAGGGAACCAGGTACTAAAACCTGTGCCTAGGCTTGTTAAAAGGGTCTGGAAGGGGCCCTGGTCTTGCGCCTCCCGACACCCTCTTACCTATCAGTGGCAGCAACCTTTCTCCCCCTGCTGAGTGCAGCAGCTGACTCCTCTGCCTGCACCTATATGATGTTTGTGGGAAGGGGTGGGGGTTATTTTACACTGATCCTGGCTGTGGGCCTTACGGGGATGCACATACTATTTTTTCATATTTTTTATGTAGGGCTATGTGACTACATCTCTACAGTTAGGTCAAGCCTCCTATAGTACCTGATGGCAGCCCTGCTCTCTACAGCACTGATTATTAGATATCATTTTAAAGTACAACAAACCATTAACTTCTCCATACCATTCAGTCAGTATCCTATACTCTAGGATACCATTCTTACAATATTGAATTTAAGATTAAAGTATCAATTTGATGGATATTTTATTAGCTGTTAATTTTGTTAGATATTGTATGTGAATAAATGACTCTGGGAATTTGTATTATTATTATTATTATTATTATTATTATTATTGTTATTGTAATACCTGGCAGTGTCTGGCTTAAGCGCCACCCCCATTTCTAAGCTCCGCCTCCAGGCACTGTCACATTTAAGCCCCGCCTGCTGGTGATGTCACCAGTTAATCACCAGGAGGGCAGGGGGAAGCTAGCTGCATAGGGGGCGTGGCCTCACATGACATAAAAGGATGTGGCCTAGCAGCGCATCCCATTCGCAGCTGCAGCCCCTGACGTTGGGACCTGAGTCTTTAAAGACTCAGGTACCCGGCGTCCATGTGAGAGTGGCGGTCATTTTAGCTGGGGACAGGAGGAAGGAGGTCCCGCGGTACTCTGGCATTAGAGGGGTGCGTGGCCATTGGCATTTCTACCATGGGTGCACTGTGTGCGGTGCTCACACCACACACATTGCACCCATGCTATGTTAAAAGTTACCTTCCGGAGTCCCGCAATGTGCGCTGAAACCACAGCAGTCGCGGCAAAAATCCACCTCAAAATGGCTGCCACGCACGTGCAGTAGCAAATTAGTCTCCGGAACATGGCGGACGTCATGTTTCTGGAGACTTGCGCATGCGTAGTAGACTCCAGAACATTGCGAGAGGAGGGGGCCCACCCGGAATCTGCACCTGGACCCCCTCCTCTCATAAAACACCCCTGTGCATGGCACTGCCACGAGGGCACAGTTACTGCAAGGGGCAAAGCCCAATAAGTAAAGGGCCCCCTTTGAAGTGCCCCATCACCTGAACAGAAGGGGAAAGCCCTGTATTAAAGAGGCACCCTCCAGGTGCCCCCATATAGCAAGGGAAGCCCATCAGAGAGGCATGACGTTGCCTCATGCAAGTGACTGCAGCTGTAGTAACAGACCCTGCAGTTTGAGAGAGAGAGAGAGAGAGAGAGAGACACCTGCCAGAGGACAAAAGGGGGAGTGCTTCTGGCTGTTACGTGCCTGCAGTGAGAAGTGTGCAATGGAGAGTGCTTCTGTACAGTGTGACCCTGCAATAGAACCAGTGAGTGCCGCCTGGTGCCACAGTGGAAGATGAGAGATCTCCTGTGAAGAGACAGCCCATGCGTGAGAGGGTGAGTGTCTATGTGATGTGTAACACTGGATACCTAGTGGATAGTAGAGATGAGCGCCTGAAATTTTTCGGGTTTTGTGTTTTGGTTTTGGGTTCGGTTCCGCGGCCGTGTTTTGGGTTCGACCGCGTTTTGGCAAAACCTCACCGAATTTTTTTTGTCGGATTCGGGTGTGTTTTGGATTCGGATGCTTTTTTCAAAAAACCCTAAAAAACAGCTTAAATCATAGAATTTGGGGGTCATTTTGATCCCATATTATTATTAACCTCAAAAACCATAATTTCCACTCATTTTCAGTCTATTCTGAATACCTCACACCTCACAATATTATTTTTAGTCCTAAAATTTGCACCGAGGTCGCTGGATGACTAAGCTAAGCGACCCTAGTGGCCGACACAAACACCTGGCCCATCTAGGAGTGGCACTGCAGTGTCACGCAGGATGGCCCTTCCAAAAAACACTCCCCAAACAGCACATGACGCAAAGAAAAAAAGAGGTGCAATGAGGTAGCTGTGTGACTAAGCTCAGCGACCCAAGTGCCCGACACAAACACCTGGCCCATCTAGGAGTGGCACTGCAGTGTCACGCAGGATGTCCCTTCCAAAAAACCCTCCCCAAACAGCACATGACGCAAAGAAAAAAAGAGGCGCAATGAGGTAGCTGTGTGAGTAAGATTAGCGACCCTAGTGGCCGACACAAACACCGGGCCCATCTAGGAGTGGCACTGCAGTGTCACGCAGGATGTCCCTTCCAAAAAACCCTCCCCAAACAGCACATGACGCAAAGAAAAATAAAAGAAAAAAGAGGTGCAAGATGGAATTGTCCTTGGGCCCTCCCACCCACCCTTATGTTGTATAAACAGGACATGCACACTTTAACCAACCCATCATTTCAGTGACAGGGTCTGCCACACGACTGTGACTGATATGACGGGTTGGTTTGGACCCCCACCAAAAAAGAAGCAATTAATCTCTCCTTGCACAAACTGGCTCTACAGAGGCAAGATGTCCACCTCATCATCATCCTCCGATATATCACCGTGTACATCCCCCTCCTCACAGATTATCAATTCGTCCCCACTGGAATCCACCATCTCAGCTCCCTGTGTACTTTGTGGAGGCAATTGCTGCTGGTCAATGTCTCCGCGGAGGAATTGATTATAATTCATTTTAATGAACATCATCTTCTCCACATTTTCTGGATGTAACCTCGTACGCCGATTGCTGACAAGGTGAGCGGTGGCACTAAACACTCTTTCGGAGTACACACTTGTGGGAGGGCAACTTAGGTAGAATAAAGCCAGTTTGTGCAAGGGCCTCCAAATTGCCTCTTTTTCCTGCCAGTATAAGTACGGACTGTGTGACGTGCCTACTTGGATGCGGTCACTCATACGGTGGCCAAAATGTAGTGCTCTGATTTCAACAGATTGACCACCCGTGAATCCTTGTTAAGCGAATTAAGGGCTGCATCCACAAGTCCCACATGCCTAGCGGAATCGCTCCCTTTTAGCTCCTTCTTCAATGCCTCCAGCTTCTTCTGCAAAAGCCTGATGAGGGGAATGACGTGACTCAGGCTGGCAGTGTCTGAACTGACTTCACGTGTGGCAAGTTCAAAGGGCATCAGAACCTTGCACAACGTTGAAATCATTCTCCACTGCACTTGAGACAGGTGCATTCCACCTCCTATATCGTGCTCAATTGTATAGGCTTGAATGGCCTTTTGCTGCTCCTCCAACCTCTGAAGCATATAGAGGGTTGAATTCCACCTCGTTACCACTTCTTGCTTCAGATGATGGCAGGGCAGGTTCAGTAGTTTTTGGTGGTGCTCCAGTCTTCTGTACGTGGTGCCTGTACGCCGAAAGTGTCCCGCAATTCTTCTGGCCACCGACAGCATCTCTTGCACGCCCCTGTCGTTTTTTTAAAAATTCTGCACCACCAAATTCAAGGTATGTGCAAAACATGGGACGTGCTGGAATTTGCCCATATTTAATGCACACACAATATTGCTTGCGTTGTCCGATGCCACAAATCCACAGGAGAGTCCAATTGGGGTAAGCCATTCTGCGATGATCTTCCTCAGTTGCCGTAAGAGGTTTTTAGCTGTGTGCGTATTCTGGAAAGCGGTGATACAAAGCGTAGCCTGCCTAGGAAAGAGTTGGCGTTTGCGAGATGCTGCTACTGGTGCCGCCGCTGCTGTTCTTGCGGCGGGAGTCCATACATCTACCCAGTGGGCTGTCACAGTCATATAGTCCTGACCCTGCCCTGCTCCACTTGTCCACATGTCCGTGGTTAAGTGGACATTGGGTACAACTGCATTTTTTAGGACACTGGTGAGTCTTTTTCTGACGTCCGTGTACATTCTCGGTATCGCCTGCCTACAGAAGTGGAACCTAGATGGTATTTGGTAACGGGGGCACACTGCCTCAATAAATTGTCTAGTTCCCTGTGAACTAACGGCGGATACCGGACGCACGTCTAACACCAACATAGTTGTCAAGGACTCAGTTATCCGCTTTGCAACAGGATGACTGCTGTGATATTTTATCTTCCTCGCAAAGGACTGTTGGACAGTCAATTGCTTACTGGAAGTAGTACAAGTGGGCTTACGACTTCCCCTCTGGGATGACCATCGACTCCCAGCAGCAACAACAGCAGCGCCAGCAGCAGTAGGCGTTACACGCAAGGATGCATCGGAGGAATCCCAGGCAGGAGAGGACTCGTCAGAATTGCCAGTGACATGGCCTGCAGGACTATTGGCATTCCTGGGGAAGGAGGAAATTGACACTGAGGGAGTTGGTGGGGTGGTTTGCGTGAGCTTGGTTACAAGAGGAAGGGATTTACTGGTCAGTGGACTGCTTCCGCTGTCGGCCCAAGTTTTTGAACTTGTCACTGACTTATTATGAATGCGCTGCAGGTGACGTATAAGGGAGGATGTTCCGAGGTGGTTAACGTCCTTACCCCTACTTATTACAGCTTGACAAAGGGAACACACGGCTTGACACCTGTTGTCCGCATTTCTGGTGAAATACTTCCACACCGAAGAGCTGATTTTTTTTGGTATTTTCACCAGGCATGTCAACGGCCCTATTCCTCCCACGGACAACAGGTGTCTCCCCGGGTGCCTGACTTAAACAAACCACCTCACCATCAGAATCCTCCTGGTCAATTTCCTCCCCAGCGCCAGCAACACCCATATCCTCCTCATCCTGGTGTACTTCAACACTGACATCTTCAATCTGACTATCAGGAACTGGACTGCGGGTGCTCCTTCCAGCACTTGCAGGGGGCGTGCAAATGGTGGAAGGCGCATGCTCTTCACGTCCAGTGTTGGGAAGGTCAGGCATCGCAACCGACACAATTGGACTCTCCTTGTGGATTTGGGATTTCGAAGAACGCACAGTTCTTTGCGGTGCTACTGCTTTTGCCAGCTTGAGTCTTTTCATTTTTCTAGCGAGAGGCTGAGTGCCTCCATCCTCATGTGAAGCTGAACCACTAGCCATGAACATAGGCCAGGGCCTCAGCCGTTCCTTGCCACTCCGTGTGGTAAATGGCATATTGGCAAGTTTACGCTTCTCCTCCGACAATTTTATTTTAGGTTTTGGAGTCCTTTTTTTACTGATATTTGGTGTTTTGGATTTGACATGCTCTGTACTATGACATTGGGCATCGGCCTTGGCAGACGACGTTGCTGGCATTTCATCGTCTCGGCCATGACTAGTGGCAGCAGCTTCAGCACGAGGTGGAAGTGGATCTTGATCTTTCCCTAATTTTGGAACCTCAACATTTTTGTTCTCCATATTTTAATAGGCACAACTAAAAGGCACCTCAGGTAAACAATGGAGATGGATGGATACTAGTATACAATTATGGATGGACTGCCGAGTGCCGACACAGAGGTAGCTACAGCCGTGGACTACCGTACTGTACTGTGTCTGCTGCTAATATAGACTGGTTGATAAAGAGATGTAGTAGTAGTATGTATGTATAAAGAAGAAAGAAAAAAAAACCACGGGTAGGTGGTATACAATTATGGACGGACTGCCGAGTGCCGACACAGAGGTAGCTACAGCCGTGGACTACCGTACTGTACTGTGTCTGCTGCTAATATAGACTGGTTGATAAAGAGATGTAGTAGTAGTATGTATGTATAAAGAAGAAAGAAAAAAAAACCACGGGTAGGTGGTATACAATTATGGACGGACTGCCCAGTGCCGACACAGAGGTAGCTACAGCCGTGGACTACCGTACTGTACTGTGTCTGCTGCTAATATAGACTGGTTGATAAAGAGATGTAGTAGTAGTATGTATGTATAAAGAAGAAAGAAAAAAAAACCACGGGTAGGTGGTATACAATTATGGACGGACTGCCCAGTGCCGACACAGAGGTAGCTACAGCCGTGGACTACCGTACTGTACTGTGTCTGCTGCTAATATAGACTGGTTGATAAAGAGATGTAGTAGTAGTAGTATGTATGTATAAAGAAGAAAGAAAAAAAAACCACGGGTAGGTGGTATACAATTATGGACGGACTGCCCAGTGCCGACACAGAGGTAGCTACAGCCGTGGACTACCGTACTGTACTGTGTCTGCTGCTAATATAGACTGGTTGATAAAGAGATGTAGTAGTAGTATGTATGTATAAAGAAGAAAGAAAAAAAAACCACGGGTAGGTGGTATACAATTATGGACGGACTGCCCAGTGCCGACACAGAGGTAGCTACAGCCGTGGACTACCGTACTGTACTGTGTCTGCTGCTAATATAGACTGGTTGATAAAGAGATGTAGTAGTAGTAGTATGTATGTATAAAGAAGAAAGAAAAAAAAACCACGGGTAGGTGGTATACAATTATGGACGGACTGCCCAGTGCCGACACAGAGGTAGCTACAGCCGTGGACTACCGTACTGTACTGTGTCTGCTGCTAATATAGACTGGTTGATAAAGAGATGTAGTAGTAGTATGTATGTATAAAGAAGAAAGAAAAAAAAACCACGGGTAGGTGGTATACAATTATGGACGGACTGCCCAGTGCCGACACAGAGGTAGCTACAGCCGTGGACTACCGTACTGTACTGTGTCTGCTGCTAATATAGACTGGTTGATAAAGAGATGTAGTAGTAGTAGTATGTATGTATAAAGAAGAAAGAAAAAAAAACCACGGGTAGGTGGTATACAATTATGGACGGACTGCCCAGTGCCGACACAGAGGTAGCTACAGCCGTGGACTACCGTACTGTACTGTGTCTGCTGCTAATATAGACTGGTTGATAAAGAGATGTAGTAGTAGTATGTATGTATAAAGAAGAAAGAAAAAAAAACCACGGGTAGGTGGTATACAATTATGGACGGACTGCCCAGTGCCGACACAGAGGTAGCTACAGCCGTGGACTACCGTACTGTACTGTGTCTGCTGCTAATATAGACTGGTTGATAAAGAGATGTAGTAGTAGTAGTATGTATGTATAAAGAAGAAAGAAAAAAAAACCACGGGTAGGTGGTATACAATTATGGACGGACTGCCGAGTGCCGACACAGAGGTAGCTACAGCCGTGGACTACCGTACTGTACTGTGTCTGCTGCTAATATAGACTGGTTGATAAAGAGATGTAGTAGTAGTATGTATGTATAAAGAAGAAAGAAAAAAAAAACACGGGTAGGTGGTATACAATTATGGACGGACTGCCGAGTGCCGACACAGAGGTAGCTACAGCCGTGAACTACCGTACTGTGTCTGCTGCGACTGGATGATAAATAATGATATAAAAAATATATATATATCACTACTGCAGCCGGACAGGTATATATTATATAATGACGGACCTGCTGGACACTGTCTGTCAGCAGAATGAGTTTTTTATAGAATAAAAAAAAACACCACACAAGTGAAGTCACACGACGAGTGTTTAACTTTTTCAGGCAATCACAATATAGTATACTATACTACTAACTATACTGGTGGTCAGTGTGGTCAGGTCACTGGTCAGTCACACTGGCAGTGGCACTCCTGCAGCAAAAGTGTGCACTGTTTAATTTTAATAATAATATGTACTCCTGGCTCCTGCTATAACCTATAACTGGCACTGCAGTGCTCCCCAGTCTCCCCCACAATTATAAGATGTGTGAGCTGAGCACAGTCAGATATATACATAGATGATGCAGCACACTGGGCTGAGCAGTGCACACAGATATGGTATGTGACTGAGTCACTGTGTATCGTTTTTTTCAGGCAGAGAACGGATATATTAAATAAAACTGCACTGTCTGGTGGTCACTGTGGTCAGTCACTAGTAAACTCTGCACTCTCTACAGTTCTACAGTACTCCTAATCTCCAGTAAATCAGGTCAATCTCTCTCTCTCTCTCTTCTAATCTAAATGGAGAGGACGCCAGCCACGTCCTCTCCCTATCAATCTCAATGCACGTGTGAAAATGGCGGCGACGCGCGGCTCCTTATATAGAATCCGAGTCTCGCGAGAATCCGACAGCGTCATGATGACGTTCGGGCGCGCTCGGGTTAACCGAGCAAGGCGGGAAGATCCGAGTCGCTCGGACCCGTGAAAAAAAACATGAAGTTCGTGCGGGTTCGGATTCAGAGAAACCGAACCCGCTCATCTCTAGTGGATAGCCCCTGGAGAAGTGCACCATAGTAAGGGAGGGGTTATTGCAAAGTGGCAGCGAGGATAGAGGGAAGTCCTGAGTAACCATAACTGAAGTGGAAGAGCCCAGCGGTGAAGGGTTTAAGGCCTGCATAAGGTGAAGGTTGTCAGTGTGTCAGACGAAAGGTCCCTGGATAGTGGGATATGTATTAGCGGCAGAGTCCCTGAATATAGAGGACGTTAGTATGCCTGAAGGTATATGTGAAGTGACGGAAGGAGAGAGGGTCCCTGTGTATTGGGATGTTTCCGTACATTAGAAGTCTCTTATGAGGATTGAGACGAGTGCGATGAACTTCGGATTTGGAGTCCCCTGTATGCCGTATGGTGTCATTGTTGGATTGACATGGTGTAGACCTACTGTACCCAACAACATCGGGTATGTGCTGTATTTCACTGCTGTGTCATATGTGTAAGACTGTGCTGGAGGTACTCATGTGGACTGAAAACTACTGTATACAGTATCTAACCTTTTGAACCATCAAGAATTAACTACAGTATACAGCATTTACCATCTGCTGCAAGTATTGTGCTGGAGGAAGTTGGCGAAGTAGAGCTTGTAACCATTACGCTTACTGTGCTGGAGGATATGGAGGAGTGTAAATAAAGTTTTCTTGTTCTTGTATTACGAGATGGTCTGGCACCCAACATTTCTTTCTTGCACTGCGCCTCTTGTCCATGTGTGTTCCCTCTATCAGGTATTTTGTGTTAAGCACCCGTGTATTCTGGGGCCCTGCTGGTCATTGATGCCACACCCACGCCATAGCTGGAGCAGAAGAGAGCAACCGCAAAGGGGTGAGATGCTATATTTAGGGTACCCCAAGTAAGTGTACCACAGTACCAGTAGAGTTTCACATTATTATTATTATTATCATCGTTATTTTTGTTTAATGTATACAAGTAATATAGTTTTATGGTGCTGAACAAGTTATATGCACTATTGTAGGTCCATTTATTAATTAATTTATTTGATTTGATTTCTTTCTTTTGGAGGGGAATTTGCCAATCCCTATTGGTAGCTTATGTGGGCCCATATATTTATACTGTGCTGTTCGCTCACATATGCACTTTTGTAGTTTTATATTGATATCCTAACTGTGGTAAATGAATGACAAGATTTATGTTTTTCTGGAAGTTCTGTCCTGTGGCGCTATCTGCTCGATTTACATATTGAAGCCATGTAATGAACTCATAGTTTAAGAAGTTATTTGTATAACCTGCAATGAGAGATAAATAACATTTTCTTGACAAACCACCTAATTTGTATTGCTGAAAATAAAAAAATAATTGACACATTTTGACTAGCAAATATAGCCTTTTTGTCATGTACTGTGTTGAATGATCAGAGATTGTTTTTTAAACTAGGTGGAAACTACAAGCAAACACACAGGATAAACCATTAAATACGTCATCATGTCAGAGGAGTCCTTGTCATTGGGATAAGTACTATAAATGTTACTAAGACTTACAGTACATGTACAATAATTCCTACGTCCAGCATGGCAAACGTAGATGTTATCAATGTGACTTTACAAAGTATGTTTCTTGTAACAGGCTTAGCAGGAAATATTTTTATTCTGATAGTTCACCTTCTAGATTGGCGCAGAACCCATGATGTTAATCCTTGCAGTCTTATCATTACCAGCACTGGGATTTTCAACATCATGCTTCAAGGAATGGTTATCTTCCCACCGATTGTTGACTTCTTGTTTGGGAAAATCCAGCCTCAATGGGTGCACTACTTCATGTTAACGGTCACAACTTCACTGGCATTCTCCAGTCTCTGGTGCTCCACCTGTCTGTGCTTTTACTATTTTGTGAAGATCGTCAATCTTAGTGGAACATTATTTTACAAGCTCAAGGCGAAGCTTCCGACTATGGTGCCCTGGCTGCTGGTTCTTTCGGTTATCCTGTCTTGGTGTGTCGGAATGTCACCCTACTGGGATTTATATGAGGATGATTCCATTCACCAGCCAAATACTACAGGGAACATAACAATATTAATCTCTCATGATAGCATTAGTAGGTGCGGATGTTTATTCCAATTGTACATAATTGTTGCTTCTGTTGCTTTTGCTATAATCTTTCTCACCGCTGGTGCGATCATCACCTCTCTGTTGAAGCACATGAGACGGATGAGACAGAACAGTGATGGTCATGCTAGAATCACTTCTCATTTATCAGCTGCTAGAACAGTGACTTCATTACTGATAATTTACTTAATTTTCTATGGTGCATTCACTTTAGTAAACTATTCTTCATTAATAAAAGATCGCCTAGTAATAATGACCTCTTTCATTGTAATTTCCAGTTTACCAACAATAAATGCTATTACTTTAATCTTAGGAAACAGAAAACTGATACATGTTTTGAAGAATCTCCTAGGTATGAGGTCTAGTGGTGCAAACACAGAAATCACAGTTACAGCTTAATAACTTTTTGCAATTTGCAAATGTTCTGTGTATCAGGGACCATAAAGCTATTTCTTATGTGAAAGACAAGAACATTAATATGTTACATCGATGAACCCACACCGATATATTTTAAAATAAAAAAGTCTAAGAACATATTATTTTCTTTATTGCATTTTTGTCAGATGCACCTTTACCATGTCTTTCAATATGCAAAGTCATTGGGGGAAATTCAATTAGCCATGTTAAATTACCATGGCTAATTGATCCCCAGGGGGCTATTTTGATTGTGCTCGATAGCCAGAGGCAGGAGAAACAAAATCCCTGATAAGTGTCGGTTTTTTGCTGAAGCAATTGCAAAAACACATGGATCCAGGATCATATCCCAGATCCTGTGTTTTTCACATGAAACGGGTCAGTTTTGTGTGAAAAAAATTGGACTCAATTGAATTGCCCGATAACACCGTCAGGCAATAAATCACTGTAAAGTCCCATTTTTTGCATGTGAAAGTTTTTCAGGATCAATTAAATTCCTCCCGTAATCTATTAAGTTATGACAAACCCTTCGTTTTCAGTACTTTGGGTTAAAGAGCAATGAGGCGCAGTAAAGGCAGCCACTTTGTTGGCTGAAGCCAATGTTCATAAGACCTCAGTCTATCAATTCACAAGTAACAAATTACAGCCAAAGCCACTTTATGAGATAAACTAGATGTGACTGTTGCATATGAGGACTGCTTCATTGGTGTCAAGTGCAACTCTGGACCTTGGTAAAACCATATTGCTCTGCAGGAGGTGCAAATGTAAAATGTGCAGAGAGATTAAGATTTAAGAAAGGCATGTCCAACTCAAATCTAAATTGCAATATAAAAATAAAGCAATCCAGCATTTGTGGGCTACATGCAAAAGCAGCCGGTATTTACCCGGCATGCAAAAGAAAAAGGTAAAATATAAATAAATACATGTACAGGTTGAGTATCCCATAATCAAATATTCCGAAATAGGGAATACTGTATTCCAAAATACTGACTTTTTTGAGTGAGACTGAGACAGTGAATCCCTTGTTTTCTGATTGCTCAATGTAAACAAACTTTGTTTAATACACAAAGTTATTAAAAATATTGTAAGAAATGACGTTCAGGCTGTGTGTATAAGGTGTATATGAAACATAAATAAATTGTCTGTATGTACACAAACTTTGTGTAATGCACAAAGTTATTAAAAATACTGGCTAAAATTACCTTCAGGCTGTAAATGCATTCTGTGCTGTCCCATTGCCAAGATATCTCATTTTGGTATGCAATTATTCCAAACTACAGACAAATCCCATATCCAAAATACTTCTGGTCCCAAGCATTTTGGTTATGGGATACTCAACCCGTATTTAAACCCCTTACATTGCAACATAGTTTGTTCCAGATACAAAGTTATGTCAATTTTTTTTTCTTTGCTCCCAACCATTGTGTGCAGACAACAGATTATCTTTAATTTGGTCTAATTCTTCTGTCTGTTTAATAGCTTCCCAATCTGTTACTCATACTATGATCTGTTAATTGCTTTTTGCAGAAACACTTGTATGTTTACACTATACTATGTACTTAATACTTGACTATGTTTATATGTGTTTATTAGGAGGCTTAATCAAATCTTCTAAAGGGGACAAGCACATAAAATAACCAATCAAATTCTAGCTTTTATTTAAATAAATAATATCTAGAATTTGATATACTGCCATGGACAACACCTCTACTAATCCTCTTTAGAAAGATTAAATAAATAGAAAGAAAACTCTCCCCGTATCCCCCCAGTTTTACCCCCTACTTTTCCCTTGTCCTCATATTACTTATTGTATCCCCCTTATTTTTGAAAAGATAGAAAAAAAATACTTATGAGAAAAAAATTATATTACATATGAATGAGTTAATAAAAATGATTACTGATTGATACTGATTGAAATTGGTCATGTCTATATATATTTGGTATAATAAATTGTTACTTTTTAATCACAATGTAAATTGAATATTCTGTTAATTTATGTTTGCAAAGTTCCAATTTGCATAAAGCACACAGTCTCTCCAGGAAATAAAAACAAGTCTTATACACAGGGGCATATTGGGAACAAAAAGCGGCCCTGGAAAAATTTGTACTAGTGGCCCCACATGGGCAGCACCAGAGGTGTAAGGTCTAGCCATGGGCCATGGCAGCAGCACCCTCCCCCCAAGACTTTCCAGATAGTGGGCATGTCCAGCACCATGGTGGAAGTTAAAAAGAAAATAAGATTTTACTTACCGGTAAATCTATTTCTCGTAGTCCGTAGTGGATGCTGGGGACTCCGTAAGGACCATGGGGAATAGACGGGCTCCGCAGGAGACAGAGCACTTTAAGAAAGAATTTGGATTCTGGTGTGTTCTGGCTCCTCCCTCTATGTCCCTCCTCCAGACCTCAGTTAGAGAAACTGTGCCCGGAAGAGCTGACAGTACAAGGAAAGGATTTTGGAATCCAGGGCAAGACTCATACCAGTCACACCAATCACACCGTATAACTTGTGATAAACATACCCAGTTAACAGTATGAACAACAACGGAGCATCAGATCAACCCTGATGCAACCAAACATAACCCTTATTTAAGCAATAACTATTTACAAGTATTGCAGAAGAAGTCCGCACTTGGGACGGGCGCCCAGCATCCACTACGGACTACGAGAAATAGATTTACCGGTAAGTAAAATCTTATTTTCTCTAACGTCCTAGTGGATGCTGGGGACTCCGCAAGGACAATAGGGATTATACCAAAGCTCCCAAACGGGCGGGAGAGTGCAGATGACTCTGCAGCACCGAATGAGCAAACACAAGGTCCTCCTCAGCCAGGGTATCAAACTTGTAAAACTTTGCAAAAGTGGTCGAACCTGACCAAGTAGCTGCTCGGCAAAGCTGTAATGCCGAGACCCCTCGGGCAGCCGCCCAAGAAGAGCCCACCTTCCTTGTGGAGTGGGCTTTTACTGATTTTGGGAACAGCAATCCAGCCGCAGAATGAGCCTGCTGAATCGTGTTACAGATCCAGCGAGCAATAGTTTGCTTTGAAGCAGGAGCACCCAGCTTGTTGGATGCATACAGGATAAACAGCGACTCAGTTTTCCTGACTCTAGCCGTTCTGGCTACATAAACCTTCAAAGCCCTGACCACATCTAGTAACTCGGAATCCTCCAAATCACGAGTAGCCACAGGCATCACAATAGGTTGGTTCATATGAAAGGATGACACCACCTTTGGCAGAAATTGTGGATGAGTCCGCAATTCTGCCCTGTCCATATGGAAAACCAGATAGGGCTTTTATGTGACAAAGCCGCTAATCCTGACACACGCCTAGCTGACGCCAAGGCTAATAGCATGACCATCCACGTGAGAAATTTTAACTCCACGGTTTTGAGTGGCTCAAACCAGTGTGACTTCAGGAAACTCAACACCACGTTAAGATCCCAAGGTGCCCCTGGAGGCACAAAAGGGGGCTGAATATGCAGCACTCCCTTTACAAACGTCTGGACTTCAGGAAGAGAAGCCAGGTCTTTTTGAAAGAAAATGGATAGAGCCGAAATCTGGACCTTAATGGAGCCCAATTTCAGGCCCAAAGTCACTCCCGACTGTAGGAAGTGAATGCAACGGTCCAGCTGGAATTCCTCCGTAGGGGCATTCCTGGCCTCACACCGTGCAACATATTTTCGCCATATACGGTGATAATATTGAGCCGTCACATCCTTCCTAGCCTCTATCAGCGTAGGAATGACCTCATCCGGAATGCCTTTTTCTGCTAGGATCCGGCGTTCAACCGCCATGCCGTCAAACGCAGCCGTGGTAAAAGTCTTGGAACAGACAGGGCCCCAGTTGCACAAGTCCTGTCTAAGAGGCAGTTGCCACGGGTCCTCTGTGAGCATTTCTTGCAGATCTGGAAACCAAGTCCTTCTTGGCCAATCCGGAACAAAGAGTATTGTTCTCACTCCTCTTTTCTTATGATTCTCAGCACCTTGGGTATGAGAGGAAGAGGAGGAAATACATAGACCGACGGGAACACCCACGGTGTCACCAGTGCGTCCACAGCTATCACCTGAGGGTCTCTTGACCTGGTGCAATATCTCTGCAGCTTTTTGTTGAGGCGAGATGCCATCATGTCCACCTGTGGCAGTTCCCACCGACTTCATGCAATCTGCATGAAGACTTCTTGATGAAGTCCCCACTCTCCCGGGTGGAGGTCATGCCTGCTGAGGAAGTCTGCTTCCCAGTTGTCCACTCCCGGAATGAACACTGCTGACAGTGCGCTTACGTGATTCTCCGCCCAGCAAAGAATTCTGGTGGCTTCTACCATCGCCACCCTGCTCCTTGTGCCGCCTTGGCGGTTACATGAGCCACTGCGGTGATATTGTCTGACTGAATCAGAACTGGTTGGTCGCGAAGCAGGGTCTCCGCTTGACTTAGGGCGTTGTATATGGCCCTTAGTTCCAGGATATTGATGTGAAGGCAAGTCTCCTGCCTTGACCCCACAGCCCTTGGAAATTTCTTCCCTGCGTGACTGCCCCCCACCTTTGGAGGCTTGCATCCGTGGTCACCAGGACCCAGTCCTGAATGCAGAATCTGCGACCTTCGAGAAGGTGAGCACTCTGCAGCCACCACAGGAGAAACACCCTGGCCCTTGGGGATAGGGTGATTAACCGATGCATCTGAAGATGTGATCCAGACCACTTGTCCAGTAAGTCTCATTGGAAGGTCCTCGCATGGAACCTGCCGAAGGGAATGGCCTCGTATGATGCCAACCTCCTCCCCAGGACTCGAGTGCAGTGATGCACTGACACCTGTTTTGGTTTTAATAGACTCCTGACCAGTGTCACGAGCTCCTGAGCTCTCTCTATCAGAAGATAAACCCTTTTCTGGTCTGTGTCTAGGATCATGCCTAGGAGAGGCAGATGAGCTGTAAGAACTTACTGCGACTTTGGATTATATAGAATCCAGCCGTGTTGCCATTACACTTCCAGAGAAAGTGATACACTGTTCAGCAACTACTCTCTTGATCTCGCTTTTATGAGGAGATAATCCAAGTACGTGATAATAGTGACACCTTGCTTCCGCAGAAGCACCATCATTTCCGCCATCACCTTGGTGAATATTCTCAAGGCCGTGGAGAGACCAAACGGCAACATCTGAAATTGGTAATGACAATCCCGTACCGCAATTCTGAGGTACGCCTGATGAGGTGGATAAATGGAGACATGAAGGTATGTATCCGTTATGTCCCGAGCCACCATAAACTCTCCCCCTTTCAGGCTTGCAATGACCGCTCTTAGCGATTCCATCTTGAACTTGAACCTTTTCAGGTATATGTTCAGGGATTTTAAATTCAATATGGGTCTGACCGAACCGTCTGGTTTCGGGACTACAACATGGTCGAATAATACCCCCCTCCTTGTTGAAGGAGGGGAACCGTGACCACCACCTGTTGAAGATATAATTTGTGAATTGCAGTTAACACTGTTTCCCTCTCGTGGGGGGAAGCCGGCAGGGCCGTCGGTGAGGGGGCATCTTCTCAAAGTCCAGCTTGTATCCCTGAGACACAATATCTATTGCCCAGGGATCTAACAGGGAGTGAACCCACTTGTGGCTGAACTTACGAAGGCGTGCCCCCACCGGGCCTAGCTCCGCCTGTGGAGCCCCAGCGACATGCGGTGGATTTTTGTAGAGGCCGGGGAGGACTTCTGTTCCTGGGAACTAGCTGTGTTGTGCAGCTTCTTTCCTCTACCCCCGCCCCTGGCAAGAAAGGACGCACCTTGGACTTTCTTGTCTCTTTATTCGAAAGGCTGCATTTAATAATGTCGTGCTTTCCTAGGCTGTGCAGGAATATAAGGCAAAATATCAGAATTACCAGCTATAGCTGTGGAGACCAGGTCCGAGAACCCTTCTCCACACAATCCTCAGCCTTCCATATGCCTCTTAAGTCGGCATCATCTGTCCATTGCATATTCTACAGGACACGACAAGCAGAAATCAACATAGCTTTGACTCTAGGACCCAGTATACTCATGTCTCTTTGGGCATGTTTTATACATACATATCTCTTAAGACAGCATCTTTAATATATATATATCTCTATATATACATATATATATCTATATGCATACTAGGGTCTCAATCTCTGCTGATAAGGTACCTGTCCACGCTGCCACAGCGCTATAAACCCATGCCGACACAATCGCCGGTCTGAGTAGTGTACCAGAATGTGCACGCTATCTGCAGGATCCCTGAGAATAGCTGTTACGTCAGGGCTACCTTTTGGGCAAACGTGACACCCTAGGGGAAGATTCCCATCATATCCTGGCCCTAGTGGGGAAAGGATACTGCCTGAGAATTCTTTGTGGGAAACTGCAGTCTCTTGTCTGGAGATTCCCGCTCTTTTTCATCATGAGAGGAGGGAAATTTACCTCAGCTTTCTTCCCCTTAAACATGTGTACCCTTGTGTCAGGGACAGATGAGTCATCAGTGATATGCAAATCATCTTTGATTACAATAATCATATATTGAATACTTTTCTGCCATTTTGGCTGTAACTTTGCATTATCGTAGTCGACACTGGAGTCAAACTCTGTGTCGATATCAGTGTCTATTATTTTGGATAGTGAGCATTGAGAGACTCTAAAGGTCTCTGCGACATAGGGACAGACATGGGTAGATTTCCTGTCTGTTCTCTAATCTTTTGTGCAATAAATTCACCTCAGCACTTAATTACACATATCCAAACAGGTGTCGGCGTTGTCGACGGAGACACCCTCTCACACACATATTTGCTCCATCTCCTCCTTAGGGGAGCCTTTTACCTCAGACATGTCGACACACACGTACCGACACACCACACACTCAGGGAATGCTCATCTGAAGACAATTCCTCCATAAGGCCCTTTGGAGAGACAGAGAGAGAGTATGCCAGCACACACCCCAGCGCTATTAACCCAGGAATAACACAGTAACTTAATGTTAACCCAGTAGCTGCTGTTTATATTGATTTTTGCGCCTAATTATGTGCCCCCCCTCTCTTTTTACCCTCTTCTACCGTGTAACTGCAGGGGAGAGACTGGGGAGCTTCCTCTCAGCGGTGCTGTGGAGAAAAAACATGGTGCTGGTGAGTGCTGAGGAAGAAGCCCCGCCCCCTCGACGGCGGGCTTCTGTCCCGCTTTCATGTACAATTTTGGCGGGGGCTCATACATATATACAGTGCCCAACTGTATATTATGCAAACTTTTGCCAAAGAGGTCTCTAATTGCTGCCCAGGGCGCCCCCCCCCCCCCCCCCCTGCGCCCTGCACCCTTACAGTGACCGGAGTATGTGGGTGTAGTGTGGGAGCAATGGCGCACAGCTGCAGTGCTGTGCGCTACCTCATATGAAGACTGGAGTCTTCAGCCGCCGATTTCGAAGTCTTCTTGCTTCTTTCACCCAGCTTCTGTCTTCCGGCTCTGCGAGGGGGACGGTGGCGCAGCTCCGGGATCGGACGACAAAGGGTGAGATCCTGTGTACGATCCCTCTGGAGCTAATGGTGTCCAGTAGCCTAAGAAGCAGGACCTATCTTCAGAGAGTAGGGCTGCTTCTCTCCCCTCAGTCCCACGATGCAGGGAGTCTGTTGCCAGCAGAGCTCCCTGAAAATAAAAAACCTAACAAAATACTTTCTTATAGCAAGCTCAGGAGAGCTCACTAAGTAGCACCCAGCTCGTCCGGGCACAGATTCAAACTGAGGTCTGGAGGAGGGACATAGAGGGAGGAGCCAGTGCACACCAGAATCTAAATTCTTTCTTAAAGTGCCCGTGTCTCCTGCGGAGCCCGTCTATTCCCCATGGTCCTTACGGAGTCCCCAGCATCCACTAGGACGTTAGAGAAATGGTGTTTGTGCCCACTTTGCCAGTGTATTTCATGCCTAAAACAGCGTTGGGCCAAGCAAAATACAAGTGAGTCATATGTAAGTGACCACCCTCTGTTGATTTCAGGTGTCAAATTTGTGGCCCAAGACTACTTAACCTTTGCAAAACTACAGGTACTTATTAAAAATGGTAACATATGGTGTGTGTGCCCACTTTGCCAGTGTATTACATGCCCAAAACAGCGTTGGGCCAAGCAATATACAAGTGCATCATATGTAAGCGACCACCCTCTGTTGATTTCAGGTTTCAATTTTGTGGCCCAAGACTTATTAACCCTTGCAAAACTGAATGATCTGAATAAGAAGCTGGAGTTCGAATAAGAAGTGAATAAGAAGCTAGAGCTTGAATAAGAAGTCAATAATAAGATTTTAAACCTACCGGTAAATCTGTTTCTCCTAGTCCGTAGAGGATGCTGGGGACTCCGTAAGGACCATGGGGTATAGACGGGCTCCGCAGGAGATAGGGCACCTAAAAGAACTTTGACTATGGGTGTGCACTGGCTCCTCCCTCTATGCCCCTCCTCCAGACCTCAGCTAGAGAACTGTGCCCAGAGGAGATGGACACTACAAGGCAGGATTTGGAAATCCAAGGGCAAGATTCATACCAGCCCACACCAATCATACTATGTAACCTGGATCATACATAACCAGTTAACCGTATGAACAAAAAACAGCAACGGTCCAAGACCGATTTCAACTGTAACATAACCCTTATGAAATCAACAACTATATACAAGTCTTGCAGAGTTTCCGCACTGGGACGGGCGCCCAGCATCCTCTACGGACTAGGAGAAAAGGATTTACCGGTAGGTTTAAAATCTTAAGTTCTCTTATGTCCTAGAGGATGCTGGGTACTCCGTAAGGACCATGGGGTTTATACCAAAGCATCCAATCGGGCGGGAGAGTGCGTATGACTCTGCAGCACCGACTGAGGAAACGCTAGGTCCTCATCAGCCAGGGTATCAAACTTGTAGAATTTAGCAAAAGTGTTTGACCCCGACCAAGTCGCCGCTCGGCAAAGTTGTAATGCCGAGACGCCTCGGGCAGCCGCCCAAGAAGAGCCCACCTTCCTAGTGGAATGGGCCTTAACCGAATTTGGTACCGGCAATCCAGCCGTAGAGTGAGCCTGCTGAATCGTATTACAGATCCAGCGAGCAATAGTCTGCTTCGAAGCAGGTGCGCCAATCTTATTGGCCGCATACAGGACAAACAGGGCCTCTGTTTTCCTAATTCTAGCCGTCCTGGCTACATAAATCTTTAAGGCCCTGACTACGTCCAGGGATCTGGAATCCTCCAGGTCACTTGTAGCCACAGGCTCCACAATAGGTTGATTCACATGGAATGAAGAAACCACCTTAGGCAAAAATTGCGGACGTGTCCTCAATTCAGCTCGATCCACATGAAAAATCAAGTAGGGGCTTTTGTGTGACAAAGCCGCCAATTCTGATACTCGCCTTGCCGATGCCAAGGCCAACAACATGACCACCTTCCAAGTAAGAAATTTCAACTCAACCTTGTTAAGCGGTTCAAACCAGTGTGATTTTAGGAACTGCAACACCACGTTGAGGTCCCATGGTGCCACTGGAGGCACAAAAGGGGGCTGCATGTGCAGCACTCCCTTTACAAACGTCTGGACTTCTGGAAGAGAAGCCAATTCCTTCTGAAAGAAAATCGAGAGGGCCGAAATCTGCACCTTAACAGAGCCTAATTTCAGGCCCATATCCACTCCTGTTTGTAGGAAGTGGAGAAAACGACCCAGATGAAAATCTTCCGTAGGTGCATTCTTGGTCTCACACCAAGACACATACTTTCGCCAGATACGGTGATAATGCTTAACCGTCACCTCCTTCCTAGCCTTTATTAAAGAAGGGATGACCTCTTCCGGAATTCCCTTTTTTGCTAGGATTCGGCGCTCAACCGCCATGCCGTCAAACGTAACCGCGGTAAGTCTTGAAATACACAGGGCCCCTGTTGCAACAGGTCTTCCCTCAGCGGAAGAGGCCAGTAATCTCTTGTGAGCATCTCTTGTAGATCTGAGTACCAGACCCTTCGAGGCCAGTCTGGGACAACGAGTATCGTCTGTACTCTTCTTCGTCTTATGATCCTCAACACTTTTGTGATGAGAGGAAGAGGAGGAAACACGTAGACCAATTTGAACACCCACGGTGTTATCAGAGCGTCTACTGCTACTGCCTGAGGGTCCCGAGACCTGGCACAATACCTCCGAAGTTTTTTGTTGAGGCGTGACGCCATCATGTCTATTTGAGGAGTTCCCCAAAGACGTATTATGTCTGCAAAGACTTCTTGATGAAGTCCCCACTCTCCTGGATGGAGATCGTGTCTGCTGAGGAAGTCTGCTTCCCAGTTGTCCACTCCCGGAATGAAGACAGCCGACAGAGCGCTCACGTGATTTTCCGCCCAGCGAAGAATCCTGGTGGCTTCTGCCATCGCGACTCTGCTTCTTGTCCCGCCTTGGCGGTTCACATGAGCCACTGCTGTGACATTGTCTGACTGAATCAGAACCGGTAGGTTTCGAAGAAGACTCTCCGCTTTTCGAAGGCCGTTGTATATGGCCCTGAGTTCCAACACATTGATGTGTAGACATGACTCCTTGTCTGACCAAAGTCCCTGAAAATTTCTTCCTTGTGTGACTGCTCCCCATCCTCGGAGGCTCGCGTCCGTGGTAACCAGGATCCAATCCTGAATTCCGAATCTGCGACCCTCCAGTAGGTGAGCACTTTGCAACCACCACAGGAGAGACACCCTGGCCCCTGGGGACAGAGTAATTTTTCGATGTAAGTGTAGATGGGACCCGGACCACTTGTCCAGAAGGTCCCATTGAAAAGTCCTTGCATGGAACCTTCCGAATGGAATGGCCTCGTAGGCCGCCACCATCTTTCCCAGAACTCGAGTGCACTGGTGAACAGACAACCTTTTCGGTTTCAGCAGGTCTCTGACCATGTTCTGGATGTCCTGGGCTTTCTCCATTGGAAGGAAGACCTTCATTTGTTCCGTATCCAGTATCATACCTAGGAACGGTAGTCGAGTTGTCGGAATCAACTGTGACTTCGGTAGATTTAGAATCCAACCGTGTTGCTGGAGCACTTTCAGAGAGAGTGCCACACTGCTCAGCAATTTCTCCCTTGATCTCGCTTTTTTCAGGAGATCGTCCAAGTATGGGATAATTGTGACTCCATGCTTGCGCAGGACCACCATAATTTCCGCCATTATCTTGGTGAAAATCCTCGGGGCCGTGGAAAGTCCAAACGGCAACGTCTGAAATTGGTAATGACAATCCTGTACAGCGAATCTCAGGAATTCTTTATGGGGGGGATATATGGGGACATGAAGGTACGCATCCTTTATGTCCAGAGACACCATAAACTCCCCCTCCTCCATATTGGCTATTATCGCTTATTTATTATCCATTTTGAATTTGAATCTTTTTATGTACAGGTTTAGGGATTTCAGATTCAAGATAGGTCTGACCGAACCGTCCGGTTTCTGGACCACAAAGAGGGTTGAGTAGTAACCTCTTCCCTGCTGGTTCATGGGAACCCTGATTATCACTTGCTGTATACCCAGCGTTTGAATTGCAGCTAACACTACATCCCGTTCCGACGTGGAAACTGGTAGGGCCGACTTGAAAAATCGGCGCGGGGGCACCTCTTCGAATTCCAGTTTGTAACCCTGGGAAACTATTTCTAACACCCAGGGATTCAGGTCTGAGCTTACCCAGACCAGGCTGAAAAGTCGAAGACGTGCGCCAACCTGTGCGGACTCCCTCACGGGAGTCCCGGCGTCATGCTGTGGGTTTTGGAGTAGCCGGGGAGGACTTTTGTTCCTGGGCGCCTGCCGAAGCAGGTGCTCTTTTGCCTCTGCCCTTACCTCTGGCAAGGAAGGAGGATCCCCGACCTCTTCTGGACTTGTGCGACCGAAAGGACTGCATCTGATAGGGTGGCATTTTCTTTTGCTGTTGGGGAATATATGGTAAAAAATTTGATTTACTTGCTGTAGCTGTGGAAACCAGGTCCGTCAGCCCATCCCCAAACAATACATCACCCTTATAGGGTAGTACTTCCATATGCTTTTTGGAATCCGCATCACCCGTCCATTGGCGAGTCCATAAGGATCGTCTCGCTGAGATCGACATGGCATTGGCCCTAGAAGCCAGCAATCCAATGTCTCTTTGAGCATCCCTCATAAATAAGACTGCGTCTTTTATATGGCCTAGAGTTAAGAATATAGTATCCTTATCCATATTTTCAAAATTATCTGTCAGCTCATCTGCCCAAGCTGCAACTGCGCTACACACCCATGCCGACGCAATCGTCGGTCGTAGTACAGCACCCGTATTAGAATAAATACACTTTAAGGTAGTTTCTTGCCTGCGATCTGCAGGGTCCTTAAGGGCAGCTGTGTTAGGAGACGGTAGCGCCACCTTCTTGGACAAGCGCGTCAGTGCCTTGTCCACAGTGGGAGGTGATTCCCAAATCTCCCTGTCCTGTTTAGGGAAGGGGTATGCCATATAAATTCTTTTGGGGATCTGCGGCCTCTTCTCCGGAGTCTCCCAAGCTTTTATAAAGAATTCATTTAATTCATGAGATGTGGGAAAATTAGTAATCTGTTTCTTTTCCTTAAACACGTGTACCCTTGTGTCGGGGACCGAGGGTTCATCCTCAATATGCAAGACATCCCTAATAGCCACAATCATACACTGAATGGTTTTAGTCACCCTAGGGTGCAATTTTACTTCGTCATAGTCGACACTGGAATCAGAGTCTGTGTCGGTAGTAGTGTCTTGTGTTAAGGGACGTTTTTGAGACCCCGACGGGCCCTGTGAATCGGTCCAATCCGAGGATTGACCCCCTGATGTTCCCCTTAATTCAGCCTTATCAAGCCTTTCATGTAAAGATGTCACACTTGCATTTAACCTATGCCACATGCTCATCCAATCCTGAGTCGGCACCAGCGATGGGGACACACCACTCATTTGCTCCACCTCCTCCTTGGAGAATCCTTCCGCTTCAGACATGTCGACACACACTTACCGACACCCCACACACACAGGGGGTTACCTATAAGGGGACAAAACCCCAACCAGGCCCTTAGGGAAGACAGAAAGAGAGAATGCCAGCACACACCCAGCGCCCAAACACTGGAATATATGACCAGATAGCGCTTTTATATATTTATAATGTTAATCTCCACTCACTGCGTCGCCAATGTGCCCCCCTCCTCTTTTTTTCCAGCCTGTGAAGCTCAGCAGGGGAGAGAACAGGGAGCCAGCGTTTTCTCATGCAGCCTCTGTGGAGAAAATGGCGCTGGTTAGTGCCGAGGATCAAGCCCCGCCCACCCGACGGCGGGCTTCGGTCCCCTCATGATATTGTAAGAAAATGGCGGGGGTCCGTGGATTTACTGTCCCACAGCCTAATCCAACATATTTATGCCAAAATAGAGGTTTATTGCTGCCCAGGGCGCCCCCCCCCCTGCGCCCTGCACCCTACAGTGCCTCTTGTGTGTGTGTGTGTGTCTGGGAGCAATGGCGCGCAGCTTACCGCTGCGCGCTTACCTCATGAAGATCTAATGTCTTCTGCTGCCTGAAGTCTTTTCCTCAATACTCACCCGGCTTCTATCTTCGGCATCTGTGAGGAGGACGGCGGCGCGGCTCCGGGACGAACCCCAGGTGAGACCTGTGTTCCGACTCCCTCTGGAGCTAATGGTGTCCAGTAGCCTAGAAGCAGTGCCCAAACTTACAAGCCAGCTCTGCTTCTCTCTATTCAGTCTCACGATGCAGGGAGCCTGTTGCCAACAGGACTCCCTGAAAATAAAAAACCTAACAAAATTCTTTAAAACAGCAAACGCTTAAGAGCTCACTATTTTGTACCCTTTCTCCTCTGGGCACAGAATCTAACTGAGGTCTGGAGGAGGGGCATAGAGGGAGGAGCCAGTGCACACCCATAGTCAAAGTTCTTTTAGGTGCCCTATCTCCTGCGGAGCCCGTCTATACCCCATGGTCTTTACGGAGTCCCCAGCATCCTCTAGGACGTAAGAGAAAAGAAGCTAACTTCAGCCTCGTACAAACAAAACGAATGCTATTGTGGGTTTTCGCAGCTAGGGGGTAATTCCAAGTTGATCGCAGCAGGAATTCTGTTAGCAACTGGGCAAAACCATGTGCACTGCAGGGGAGGCAGATATAACATGTGCAGAGAGAGTTAGATTTGGGTGTGGTGTGTTCAATCTGCAATCTAATTTGCAGTGTAAAAATAAAGCAGCCAGTATTTACCCTGCACAGAAATAAAATAACCCACCCAAATCTAACTCTCTCTGCAAATGTTATATCTGCCACACCTGCAGTGCACATGGTTTTGCCCAACTGCTAAAAAATTTCCTGCTGCGATCAACTTGGAATTACCCCCCTAGTGTATTCAGCAAGCAGCAGCATCCATGCCGATTGCAATAAATACACAGAACAGCAGATGGCAGCAGTCACCTCAGCCACACACAGCAAGGTCACCCAGCTACAGCAGGAAGGAGGAACGCAGAGTCTGCTCCCTTCCCACAATCCCCTTCGGTCACATGGGCTTTGCTAGTAGTACAGTACTGTAGTACTCAAGGCAGCAACATGTCTCAGCGGAGGGTGCTTGAGCTGTTCTATGATGTGGTGTCCCCGTATTCCTGGCTGGGGTTTGAGGTCTGTATCTAATGACATATTGTGTAGATAACAGCAATTGCTCAGGAAGCAGCAGCCTCACAACAACGAATGCACTGTGTGCAGTAAATAATAAACCTAGTTGTTCTCTACCTATCTGTATTGTTTTATTTTCTTCTCTGCCAGTGACTTTCAGGAAGAGTGTGTTAGAGAATTGCTTGATTGCTTGTGAAATATATATATATATATATATATATATATATATATATATATATATATATATATTATACAGTGTGCCAGGAAAACTAGCCATACACCCATGCAAGAGCTGACACTCCGATGAGTATTTTTCAAGCTGCACATAAAAAGAACTATTGCCTAAGAAAAAATAGATTGGGGACAGCAATGCAGCTAATACACATCAAAAGCAAACTACAGTATATACACCCACAAATTAAGTCTAATTAGCAACTTGGTTTGTGGGTATATAGATAATTTTTAATAGAGCATTCATCTCTCTCGCACAAATAATGGAGTCTATCAGAAGTTTAGGAGGGCACCACAGCAGTTAATTAATTACACTACCCTGAAGTGAGTGCCGGCCTGTGTTGGACTGTTTATACAGGTGAATCTCAGAAAATTAGAATATTGTGCAAAAGTTCATTTATTTCAGTAATTCAACTTAAAAGGTGAAACTGTAATAATGTATAGACTCATTATATGCAAAGTGAGATATTTCAAGCCTTTATTTGTTATAAATTTGATGATTGTGGCTTACACCTTAAGATAACCCCAAATCCAAAATCTCAGAAATTAAATATTACATAAAATTAAAAAAGGATTTTAAATACAGAAATATCGTCTTTCTGAAAAGTATAATCATGCATATGTACTCTGTACTTGTTTTGGGCCCCTCTGCATGAATTACTGCCTCAGTGTGGTGTGGTATGGATTCTATATGTACTCTGTACTTGGTTTGGGCCCCTCTGCATGAATTACTGCCTCAGTGTGGTGTGGTATGGATTCTATATGTACTCTGTACTTGGTTTGGGCTCCTCTGCATGAATTACTGCCTCAGTGTGGTGTGGTATGGATTCTATCAGCCTCTGGCACTGCTGAGCTGTTATGGAAGGCAAGGATGCTTCAATAGCGGCCTTCAGCTCTTCTGCTTTTTTCGGTCTCATGTCTCTCGGCTTTCTCTTTGCATTACCCCATAGATCAGTGGTTCCCAAACTTTTTTTAGTCCAAGGCACCCTTTGGGTCTCCCTGACTTTTTCAAGGCACCCTTACACCAAAATAATTACGATGTATAGTGATAAGTATCAATTTATTTTCCGTAGTGTACATGAATACTCCCCTATGGGGGTCATTCCGAGTTGGTCGCTCGCTAGCAGTTTTTTGCTGCCGTGCAAACGCTAAGCCACCGCATTATGGGAGTGTATATTAGCTTTGCAGAAGTGCGAACGCTTTCATCTCAGAACGGCTACAAAAATAATTTGTGCAGTTTTATAGCAGCTCAAAACCTACTCAGAGCTTGCGATCACTTCAGACCATTCAGTTTCCGGATTTGGCGTCACAAACACGCCCAGCGTTCACCCAGACACGCCTGCGTTTTCCCTGGCACGCGTGCGTTTTTCCGAACACTCCCTGAAAACGGTCAGTTGCCACCCAGAAACTCCCACTTCATGTTAATCACTCTGCGGCAGCCATTGCGACTGAAATGCATCGCTAGACCCTGTGTGAAACTACATCGGTCTTTGTACTAGTACGTCGTGCGTGTGCATTGCGGCGCATACGCAGAAGTGCTGTTTTTTTAGCCTCATCGCCGCGCAGCGAACACCTGCATCCATTAAAAAAATAAAACCCAGGCTTTGTATAACATAACAGGTTTTTTTGCAGTTAAATAAATCAATCTAAAAAGGCTCCTGTGCATCCATGCACCAAGACCAGCCCCCCAGCTGCTTACCAGCTAGTCGTCATGTAAACGGCCCTACATACACACTTAAAGATTTTACTGAACGATATGAACGTTCTCGTTCATTAATGAATGAGAACTCGTTCATATCTTTCAGTGTGTAGGCACCACCGATGAACGATGAACTCGTCCATCGTTGGTGCCGGCTCGTTCATACCTGCAGGCCAATATGGACAATCTTGTCCATATTAGCATGCAGGGCTATGGAGCCGGGTCACGGGGGGAGTGAAGAAACTTCACTCCCCCCATCACCTCCCCCTCCACCACCGGGTCGTTTGACGGCCATATCGGCCGTCAGGCAGCTCGGCGGCGGGTCGCCGAGTGTGTAGGGCCCTTAAATCACTTACAGCAGGCACCCCCCTCCTATAGATTTCCCAATGCAGCATTACTCACTTTTTCAGCCAGCTCCTTGGCCACTCCAGTGCACTCCTTCGCCACTCCAGCCTGCTTGCAGCCGCACTCTCCACTGATTATTACACTCACAGGTTCCCCCTGCACACAAGCACATCCCACATAACACCACCCCTTACCTGCCAGGTGACTCCAGTCACCGGTTACCCCCCCCTGTACCTGAGAGCACATCCCCCCCTGCACCTGAGAGCACAACACCCCCCCCCCCCCCCCCTGCACCTGAGAGCACAACATCCTCCCCCCTTCCCCCTGCACCTGAGAGCACAACATCCCCCCCTGCAGCCGATCAACTGGCTGACTTCGGCTGTACCTAGCCGCAGACATCCCGCACTCTCTCCCCCCCCCCGGCGCCAGCTGATTACACATTGCTTACTAGACGGGCGCTCCAGACGCCCGCGCTCCCCCTTCCCCCGCTGATTACTTAATAGACGGCCGCTCCAGCCGCCCGTGCACCCGCGGCACACACACCACCCAACACCTCCACCCGCCGCACACGGGCCGCGCCACCCACACAATCCACCCCACCCAACCACGGCCCGCGGCATCCCGCACCCTCCCACCCGCGGCATCCACCCCACCCGTGGCACCCCTCCCCCACCCGCGGCACTCTCGCCCCCTCCCCCACCCGCAGCACCCCTCCCCCACCCGCGGCACTCCCGCCGCTCCCCCCCCCCCCCCCGGCACACACCCCTCCCCCACCCGCGGCATTCCCGCCCCTCCCCCACCCGCGGCATTCCCGCCCCCTCCCCCACCCGCAGCACCCCTCCCCCCGCAGCACACACCCCTCCCCTACCCGCTGCACTCCCGCCCGTAACACCCACACCCCGCAAAACCCCATGCCCCTCCCCCACCCGCACCACCCCCACCCCTATACCAACCTCTCCCCCCGCTACACCCTCCACCCCACCCACCCCTCCCCCACCCGCAGCACCCCCCCCCCCCACCTCCCCCACCCCACACCTACCTCTACCTACCGCCCCCTGCACCCTCCACCCCACCCACAGCATCCACCACATCCGCACCCCCCCACCCCTCCCCCACCCACAGCACCCACCACATTCGCCCCCCACCCACGGCACACACCCCTCCCCCACCCACGGCACTTCCGCCGCCTCCCGTAACACCCACAACCAGCAAAACCCACCGGCCCAACCCCAAAAACCCCGCACCACCCCCATACCTACCTCTCCCCCCTGCAACCCACCACCCTACCCGCGGCATCCACCACATACGCCCCCCACCCGTGGCACACGCCCCTCCCCCACCTAAACACCCACGGCACCCACAGCATCCTCCACATCCACCCCCTCCCGCGGCACACGTCCCTACCCCACCCGCGGCACTCCTGCCCCTTCCCCCCCACCCATAGCACCCACACCCTCAGCACCCCCACCCCTCCATCACCCGCAGCACTCCCTCCCACCAACCGCAACACCCCTTCCCCACCCGTGGCACCCACAGCACCCACCACATCCGTCCCTCACCCGTGGGACACGCCCCCTCCCCCACCCGTAGCACCTACAACCCACAACCCCCCCCCTCCCCCACTGGCGGCACCCCTGCACCTCCCCCCCCCTCCTACACCCACGCACCCTCCACCCCACCTGCGGCAACCCCGCACCACCCTTAAACCCACTTCTCGCCCCTGCACCCTACAACCCACCCGCCCCTCCCCCACCCGTGCCACCTACAGCACCCACCACCTCTGCTTCAGACGCCCCTCCCCCGCCCACTGCACCCCCACACCTCCCCCACCCCCATACCCCCCTCCCGCACCCACCCCACCACCACACGTAGCACCTCGGACACCATCCGCAGCCGCTACAAGTGATTCCCTGAATCGCGGTGATCAGCGGCACGGATACGCACCTCCACCTCACTGAACCCACCCCCTTTCCAAACCCCCCCCCCCCCCACACACACAACTTCTGTGAGTATAGTTGCTACCAATGGACATTGGATTCATAAGAAACACTAATGCTGTGTCCATTATGTGTCTAAGCGACACTGATACCTGTGGCCATTGTGTATAAGTGCAGTGGCGGTTCTTGCCACGGGCAAGCGGTACTTTTGCCCGGGGCGCCGCCTTCCTGAGGGCGCCGACGCCATCCGGAGGGCGCCGACGCCATCCGGAGGGCGCCGCACCAGGGCAAGATCCGCCACTGTGCCCCCCGCAGTGCCCTGCTGTGCCCCCCCGCTTTGAAGGGAACCAGACGCGTAGCGTCTAGTTTCCCTTCATTGAGAGGACCTTAGTTGTGCGGTGCGCGATGACGTCATCGCCCACCGCACAGCAAAGGTCCTCTCCATGAAGGGAAACTAGACGCTACGGTCTAGTTTCCCTTCATGTAGAGGACCTTTGCTGTGCTATGCGCGATGACGTCATCGCGCACCGCTTAGCATAGTGGCACAGACACTATGGGTCATAATTGACCTCTAGTGTCTATGCTGTTCTATGGGAGAGACGTAATAACGTCTCTCCCATAGATCGAAGAGAGGAGAGGAGAAGAGCGGCGCCGCCGGCGGAGGAGGTCTGCAGTGGTCTGGATCAGGAACAGGGATGGTAAGTATACTTTTTTTTTATTTAATTTTTTCTTTCAGCGTCGTGACCACGCCCCCATTTGAAGCCACGCCCCTATATTTTGCCCGGGGCACCACAAGGCTAAGAACCGGCCCTGTATAAGTGGCGCTGCTACCTGTGGGCACTGTGTGTATAAACGCCACTGCTACCTGTGGCCACTGTGTGTATAAGCGCCTCTGTTACCTATGGGAATTGTGTCTAGAAGTGACGCTGCTACCGGGGGTCATTGTGTGTATAAGCACCACTGCTACCTGTGGCCACTGTGTGTTTAAGCGCCTCTGCTACCCGTGGCCACTGTGTGTATAAGCGCCTCTGCTACCTGTGGGCACTGTGTGTGTATAAGGGGCTCTGCTACCTGTGGTCACTGTGTGTTTAAGCGCCTCTGCTACCCGTGGCCACTGTGTGTATAAGCGCCTCTGCTACCTGTGGGCACTGTGTGTGTATAAGCGGCTCTGCTACCTGTGGTCACTGTGTGTATAACCGGCTCTGCTACCTGTGGTCACTGTGTGTATAACCGGCTCTGCTACCTGTGGTCACTGTGTGTGTATAAGCACCACTGCTACCTGTGGCCACTGTGTGTATAAGCGCCTCTGCTACCCGTGGCCCCTGTGTGTGTATAAGCGGCTCTGCTACCTGTGGTCACTGTGTGTATAAGCGGCTCTGCTACCTGTGGTCACTGTGTGTATAAGCGGCTCTGCTACCTGTGGCCACTACCTGTGGGCACCGTGTGTGTATAAGCGGCTCTGCTACCTGTGGTCACTGTGTGTATAAGCGGCTCTGCTACCTGTGGCCACTGTGTGTGTATAAGCGGCTCTGCTACCTGTGGTCACTGTGTGTATAAGCGGCTCTGCTACCTGTGGCCACTGTGTGTGTATAAGCGGCTCTGCTACCTGTGGTCACTGTGTGTATAAGCGGCTCTGCTACCTGTGGTCACTGTGTGTATAAGCGGCTCTGCTACCTGTGGGCACTGTGTGTGTATAAGTGGCTCTGCTACCTGTGGCCACTGTGTGTTTAAGCGCCTCTGCTACCCGTGGCCACTGTGTGTATAAGCGCCTCTGCTACCTGTGGGCACTGTGTGTGTATAAGCGGCTCTGCTACCTGTGGTCACTGTGTGTATAACCGGCTCTGCTACCTGTGGTCACTGTGTGTGTATAAACACCACTGCTAGTGTGTGTATAAGCGCCTCTGCTACCCGTGGCCCCTGTGTGTGTATAAGCGGCTCTGCTACCTGTGGTCACTGTGTGTATAAGCGGCTCTGCTACCTGTGGTCACTGTGTGTATAAGCGGCTCTGCTACCTGTGGTCACTGTGTGTATAAGCGGCTCTGCTACCTGTGGCCACTACCTGTGGGCACCGTGTGTGTATAAGCGGCTCTGCTACCTGTGGTCACTGTGTGTATAAGCGCCTCTGCTACCCGTGGCCACTGTGTGTATAAGCGCCTCTGCTACCTGTGGGCACTGTGTGTGTATAAGCGGCTCTGCTACCTGTGGTCACTGTGTGTATAACCGGCTCTGCTACCTGTGGTCACTGTGTGTATAAGCGGCTCTGCTACCCGTGGCCCCTGTGTGTGTATAAGCGGCTCTGCTACCTGTGGTCACTGTGTGTATAAGCGGCTCTGCTACCTGTGGTCACTGTGTGTATAACCGGCTCTGCTACCTGTGGCCACTGTGTGTATAAGCGCCTCTGCTACCCGTGGCCCCTGTGTGTGTATAAGCGGCTCTGCTACCTGTGGTCACTGTGTGTATAAGCGGCTCTGCTACCTGTGGTCACTGTGTGTTTAAGCGGCTCTGCTACCTGTGGCCACTACCTGTGGGCACCGTGTGTGTATAAGCGGCTCTGCTACCTGTGGTCACTGTGTGTATAAGTGGCTCTGCTACCTGTGGCCACTGTGTGTGTATAAGCGGCTCTGCTACCTGTGGTCACTGTGTGTATAAGCGGCTCTGCTACCTGTGGGCACTGTGTGTGTATAAGCGGCTCTGCTACCTCTGGTCACTGTGTGTATAAGCGGCTCTGCTACCTGTGGCCACTGTGTGTGTATAAGCGGCTCTGCTACCTGTGGTCACTGTGTGTATAAGCGGCTCTGCTACCTGTGGGCACTGTGTGTGTATAAGCGGCTCTGCTACCTGTGGCCACTGTGTGTATAAGCGGCTCTGCTACCTGTGGGCACTGTGTGTGTATAAGCGGCTCTGCTACCTGTGGGCACTGTGTGTAGAAGCGCCTCTGCTACATGTGGGCACTGTGTGTAGAAGCGCCTCTGCTACCTGTGGGCACTGTGTGTGTATAAGCGGCTCTGCTACCTGTGGCCACTGTATGTATAAGCGCCTCTGCTACCTGTCGTCACTGTGTGTGTATAAGCGGCTCTGCTACCTGTGGGCACTGTGTGTATAAGCGGCTTTGCTACCTGTGGCCACTGTGTGTATAAGCGCCTCTGCTACCTGTGGGCACTGTGTGTGTATAAGCGCCTCTGCTACCTGTGGGCACTGTGTGTGTACAAGCGGCTCTGTTACCTGTGGGTATTGTGTGTATAAGCGGCTCTGCTACCTTTGGGTATTGTGTGTATAAGCTGCGCTGCTACCTCTGCCCACTGTGTGGATACACATCCATTACCTGTGGCCACTGTGTGTATAAGCTGCGCTGCTACCTGTGTCCATTGTGTGTATACGCGGCTCCATTACCTGTGCCCACTGTGTTTATAAGCTGCGCTGCATACACTAGCAGTATATACTACACTATGTTATTCATTGTAGCCTGCGGCCACTCTTCACGCCCTCACAAAGGCCTACGCCCCCTTGGCAATCGCACGCCTTTCCCCCTTGCAATATTTACCCACTAGCATAAAATTTTTGGCAGGTAATACTCCATATAATAACAATTATAGCACAGCTGAAGCCCGTGCAGGGGTTAACGGGTCGTAGCCTTTTGCAACGGTATTTTGTTTTGTAACACCTTGCCTCTCTTTATCCTCTCCCTACCACCCTGCCTCTCCCTATCCTTTACCCATCGCACAGCGTTTCTGTACATTCCCCCCCCCTTCCCCCCTACGCCTCTCTCTTTTCTGTATGCCCTCTATATTGCCCTGCATTTCTGCATCTGTTCTCTACCGGCCTGCGTATGTTCAAAGGAGTGCAGGGGTTAACGGGGCGTAGCCACAAACGACGGTGTGAAGAGCGCCCGTAGGGCGCGATGAATCGCCTAGTATATATATATTTCTCTGACGTCCTAGTGGATGCTGGGAACTCCGAAAGGACCATGGGGTATAGCGGCTCCGCAGGAGACTGGGCACAACTAAAGAAAGCTTTTAGGTCACCTGGTGTGCACTGGCTCCTCCCACTATGACCCTCCTCCAAGCCTCAGTTAGATTTTGTGCCCGGCCGAGGTTGGATGCAGACTAGGGGCTCTCCTGAGCTTCTAAAAAGAAAGTATATAATTAGGTTTTTTATTTTACAGTGAGACCTGCTGGCAACAGGCTCACTGCAGCGAGGGACTAAGGGGAGAAGAAGCGAACCTACCTGCTTGCAGCTAGCTTGGGCTTCTTAGGCTACTGGACACCATTAACTCCAGAGGGATCGACCGCATGGAACTGGCCTTGGTGTTCGGTCCCGGAGCCGCGCCGCCGTCCCCCTTACAGAGCCAGAAGCAAGAAGAGGTCCGGAAAATCGGCGGCAGAAGACATCAGTCTTCACCAAGGTAGCGCACAGCACTGCAGCTGTGCGCCATTGCTCCTCATACACACTTCACACTCCGGTCACTGAGGGTGCAGGGCGCTAGGGGGGGGCGCCCTGAGCAGCAATAAAAACACCTTGGCTGGCAAAAATACCACAATATATAGCCCCAGAGGCTATATATGTGATAATTACCCCTGCCAGAATCCATAAAAAAGCGGGAGAATAGTCCGCGAAAAAGGGGCGGAGCTATCTCCTTCAGCACACTGGCGCCATTTCTCCCTCACAGCTCCGCTGAAAGGAAGCTCCCTGGCTCTCCCCTGCAGTCTACACTACAGAAAAGGGTAAAAAAGAGAGGGGGGGCACTAAATTTAGGCGCAATATATATAACAGCAGCTATAGGGGACATAATTCAGTTAGTCCCTGCATTATATAGCGCTCTGGTGTGTGCTGGCATACTCTCACTCTGTCTCCCAAAAGGGCTTTTGTGGGTCCTGTCCTCTGTTAGAGCATTCCCTGTGTGTGTGCGGTGTGTCGGTACGGCTGTGTCGACATGTTTGATGAGGATAATGATGTGGAGGCGGAGCAGATGCCTATAGAAGGGATGTCACCCCCTGCGGGGCAGACACCTGAGTGGATGGACTTATGGAAGGATTTGCGTGCACGTGTCGACTCCTTACACAAAAAATTTGACGACATGCCAAATGCGGGACAGCCGGCTTCTCAGCTCGTGCCTGTCCAGGCGTCTCAAAGGCCATCGGGGGCTCTAAAACGCCCGCTACCTCAGATGGCAGACGCGGATGTCGACACGGATACTGACACCAGTGTTGACGACGATGAGTCTAGTCTAATGTCCACTAAGGCCATTTGTTGATTGAAGCAATGAAAGAGGTGTTACAAATTTCTGATATAAACCCAGGTACCACTAAAAAGGGTATTATGTTTGGGGAGAAAAAACTACCCGTAGTTTTTCCCCCATCAGAAGAATTAAATGAAGTGTGTGAAGAAGCGTGGGCTTTCCCTGATAAAAGATTGGTAATCTCTAAGAAGTTACTAATGGCGTTCCCTTTCCCGCCAAAGGATAGGTCACGTTGGAAGACACCCCCTAGGGTGGATAAAGCGCTCACACGTTTGTCTAAAAAGGTGGCACTACCGTCTCCGGATACGGCCGCCCTCAAGGAACCTGCTGATAGAAAGCAGGAGGCGATCCTGAAGTCTGTATATACACACTCAGGCATTATACTTAGACCAGCTATTGCGTCAGCATGGATGTGCAGTGCTGCCGCTGCGTGGTCAGATTCCCTGTCAGAAAATATTGACACCCTAGACAGGGACACTATTCTGCTAACCATAGAGCATATAAAAGACTCAGTCTTATACATGAGAGATGCACAGAGGGAGATCTGCCGGCTGGCATCTAAAATAAGTGCATTGTCCATTTCTGCTAGGAGAGGCTTATGGACTCGCCAGTGGACAGGGGATGCAGATTCAAAAAGGCACATGGAAGTTTTGCCTTATAAGGGTGAGGAGTTATTTGGGGATGGTCTCTCGGACCTAGTTTCCACAGCAACTGCTGGGAAGTCAGCATTTTTACCCCATGTTCCCTCACAGCCTAAAAAGGCGCCATTTTATCAGGTACAGTCCTTTCGGACTCAGAAAAACAGGCGTGGAAAAGGCGGGTCCTTTCTGTCCAGAGGCAGAGGTAGGGGAAAAAGGCTGCAACAAACAGCAGGTTCCCAGGAGCAAAAGTCCTCCCCCGCTTCTTCCAAGTCCGCCGCATGACGGTGGGGCTCCACAGGCGGAGCCAGGTACGGTGGGGGGCCGCCTCAAAAATTTCAGCGATCAGTGGGCTCGCTCACAGGTGGATCCCTGGATCCTGCAAATAGTATCTCAAGGGTACAAACTGGAATTCGAGGCGTCTCCACCCCACCGGTTCCTAAAATCTGCCTTGCCGATCACTCCTTCAGACAGGGAGGCTGTGCTAGCGGCAATTCACAAGCTGTATTCCCAACAGGTGATAATCAAGGTGCCCCTACTTCAACAAGGACGGGGTTACTATTCCACACTGTTTGTGGTACCGAAACCGGACGGTTCGGTGAGACCCATTTTAAATTTGAAATCCTTGAACACATACATAAAAAAATTCAAGTTCAAGATGGAATCGCTCAGGGCGGTTATTGCAAGCCTGGATGAGGGGGATTACATGGTATCCCTGGACATCAAGGATGCTTACCTGCATGTCCCCATTTACTATCCTCACCAGGAGTACCTCAGATTTGTGGTACAGGATTGCCATTACCAATTCCAGACGCTGCCGTTTGGACTCTCCACGGCACCGAGGGTGTTTACCAAGGTAATGGCGGAAATGATGATACTCCTTCGAAGAAAGGGAGTTTTAATTATCCCGTACTTGGACGATCTCCTAATAAAGGCGAGGTCCAAGGAGCAGTTATTGGTGGGAGTAGCACTATCTCAGGAGGTGCTACACCAGCACGGTTGGATTCTGAATATTCCAAAATCACAGCTGGTTCCGACGACACGTCTACTGTTCCTGGGTATGATTCTGGATACAGTCCAGAAAAAAGTGTTTCTCCCGGAGGAGAAAGCCAAGGAGCTGTCATCTCTAGTCAGAGACCTCCTGAAACCAAAACAGGTATCGGTGCATCACTGCACGCGGGTCCTGGGAAAGATGGTGGCTTCTTACGAAGCAATTCCTTTCGGCAGGTTCCATGCCAGAATCTTTCAGTGGGACCTGTTGGACCAATGGTCCGGATCGCATCTTCAGATGCATCGCCTAATAACCCTGTCTCCAAGATCCAGGGTGTCTCTGCTGTGGTGGCTGCAGAGTGCTCATCTTCTAGAGGGCCGCAGATTCGGCATACAGGACTGGGTCCTGGTGACCACGGATGCCAGCCTTCGAGGCTGGGGGGCAGTCACACAGGGAAGAAACTTCCAAGGACTATGGTCGAGTCAGGAGACTTCCCTACACATAAATATTCTGGAACTAAGGGCCATTTACAATGCCCTAAGTCAGGCAAAATCCCTGCTTCTACACCAGCCGGTACTGATCCAGTCAGACAACATCACGGCAGTCGCCCATGTAAATCGACAGGGCGGCACAAGAAGCAGGATGGCAATGGCAGAAGCCACAAGGATTCTCCGATGGGCGGAAAATCACGTACTAGCACTGTCAGCAGTGTTCATTCCGGGAGTGGACAACTGGGAAGCAGACTTTCTCAGCAGGCACGATCTCCACCCGGGAGAGTGGGGACTTCATCCAGAAGTCTTCACGCTGATTGTAAATCGATGGGAACGACCACAGGTGGACATGATGGCGTCCCGTCTAAACAAAAAACTAGAGAGATATTGCGCCAGGTCAAGGGACCCTCAGGCGATAGCTGTGGACGCTCTAGTGACACCGTGGGTGTACCAGTCAGTTTATGTGTCCCCTCCTCTGCCTCTCATACCAAGGGTACTGAGAATAATAAGAAAACGAGGAGTAAGAACAATACTCGTGGTTCTGGATTGGCCAAGACGAGCGTGGTACCCGGAACTTCAAGAGATGATCTCAGAGGACCCATGGCCTCTGCCGCTCAGGCAGGACCTGCTGCAGCAGGGGCCCTGTCTGTTCCAAGACTTACCGCGGCTGCGTTTGACGGCATGGCGGTTGAACGCCGGATCCTGAAGGAAAAGGGCATTCCGGAGGAAGTCATTCCTACGCTGATTAAAGCCAGGAAAGATGTAACTGCAAAGCATTATCACCGCATATGGCGGAAATATGTTGCTTGGTGTGAGGCCAAAAAGGCCCCAACAGAGGAATTTCAACTAGGTCGATTTCTGCATTTCCTACAAGCAGGAGTGACTATGGGCCTAAAATTAGGCTCCATTAAGGTACAGATCTCGGCTCTGTCGATTTTCTTCCAGAAAGAACTAGCTTCACTACCTGAAGTTCAGACGTTTGTGAAAGGAGTGCTGCATATTCAGCCCCCGTTTGTGCCTCCAGTGGCACCTTGGGATCTCAACGTGGTGTTGAGTTTCTTAAAATCACATTGGTTTGAGCCACTTAAAACCGTGGATCTAAAATATCTCACGTGGAAAGTGGTCATGTTATTGGCCTTGGCTTCAGCCAGGCGTGTGTCAGAATTGGCAGCTTTGTCATGTAAAAGCCCTTATCTGATTTTCCATATGGATAGGGCGGAATTGAGGACTCGTCCTCAGTTTCTCCCTAAGGTGGTATCAGCTTTTCACTTGAACCAACCTATTGTGGTGCCTGCGGCTACTAGGGACTTGGAGGATTCCAAGTTACTGGACGTAGTCAGGGCCTTGAAAATTTATGTTTCCAGGACGGCTAGAGTCAGGAAAACTGACTCGCTATTTATCCTGTATGCACCCAACAAACTGGGTGCTCCTGCTTCTAAGCAGACTATTGCTCGCTGGATTTGTAGCACAATTCAGCTGGCGCATTCTGCGGCTGGACTGCCGCATCCTAAATCAGTAAAAGCCCATTCCACAAGGAAGGTGGGCTCATCTTGGGCGGCTGCCCGAGGGGTCTCGGCTTTACAACTTTGCCGAGCTGCTACTTGGTCAGGGGCAAAAACGTTTGCAAAATTCTACAAATTTGATACCCTGGCTGAGGAGGACCTTGAGTTCTCTCATTCGGTGCTGCAGAGTCATCCGCACTCTCCCGCCCGTTTCGGAGCTTTGGTATAATCCCCATGGTCCTTTCGGAGTTCCCAGCATCCACTAGGACGTCAGAGAAAATAAGATTTTACTCACCGGTAAATCTATTTCTCGTAGTCCGTAGTGGATGCTGGGCGCCCATCCCAAGTGCGGATTGTCTGCAAAACTTGTACATAGTTATTGTTAACTAAAGGGTTATTGTTGAGCCATCTGTTGAGAGGCTCAGTTGTTTTCATACTGTTAAACTGGGTATAGTATCACGAGTTATACGGTGTGATTGGTGTGGCTGGTAGGAGTCTTACCCGGGATTCAAAATCCTTCCTTATTATGTCAGCTCGTCCGGGCACAGTGTCCTAACTGAGGCTTGGAGGAGGGTCATAGTGGGAGGAGCCAGTGCACACCAGGTGACCTAAAAGCTTTCTTTAGTTGTGCCCAGTCTCCTGCGGAGCCGCTATTCCCCATGGTCCTTTTGGAGTTCCCAGCATCCACTACGGACTACGAGAAATAGATTTACCGGTGAGTAAAATCTTATTATATATATATATATATATATATATATATATATATTTATATATATATACACACACACAGTACGGTGCCTTCAGTGAATAACTGATAATAGAATGAAGAACGACTGCGGAACTCGGGGTCTTGTGACGAAGCAATGTATACTAAAAAGTCACAGCATAAACCAACGTTTCGGGGTGTCTAACCCCTTTGTCAAGATGTAAGAAGTGAATAATGAAGAAAGTGTACTCACCCATATAGAGAGCCTGCCAAACCGAAAGTGCTGATCCACCCATGCCTCCACCATGAACGCTGTGCGGCGCTGTGTAGTGACGTCAGAAGGGCGCCTGTGACGGCCTGTTGCTAGGCAATTATATATATTATTTGCACAGACGCATGACACATATTACTGTACAGAAAAAGGTGAGCATAAAGGGGATAGATGCCAACAGAAACAAAAAGCTTAACGTATGGTAAGAATAAAAAATCTTCAGAAATTTTCATTTATGTGTTTGTTTTAACCTTCATGGTACAAAATTGGGATAATAACTTTTTTGCATGTATACGTGCTGTATACCCAGCCTGAAAAAATTTGGCGTTATTATCTTTCTACTTGAGTTGGTTACAAATGAAAGAAAAAAAAAATACACTGTATATTAGTGACTTTAAACTTGGTTAAGTGTTCATGTGCATTATAAATGCTAACCGTATACTATGTTGTAATAAAACAGTTTGTAAATAGATCTCTCCAGCTTTTCCAAGTGAATTTATTCTGTTTTTCT